>NC_086318.1:60765641-61086218 GCF_036172605.1 Pelobates fuscus
GAGGTATCCCGATTGTATCTTTTCTTTCTCTCAAGTTATATCCTGTTCCTCTTTTCTGTCCAACCCTACTATTTAATGCGCTACTGAACCATGTCTTAATTTTTATTTATTCATTTTAGCATTGTGATATTATTCTTTCAGAATATTATTTAAAAAAATTAATTTAGCTGTCCATTTTTTCTCCCCACCTATAATTTAAATTTAACTGGATTGACATAGAAATCTTTTTTTGATGCTTTATCAAACCGATAAAAGGAAATAACTCCCCTATTGATGTGATAAAAGTAATATCTCACCTGAGTCTAAAAGCATGTGGTGTAAGATTATTAAAAGCATTTGGTGTAAGATTATTAACTGTGCCATCCCTGTATATTCGAAGAATAACTACAGAGAAAATTAGCAAGTTTCAGCAGAGTTTTGTTTTTTAAATTTTTTATGTCATTTTTATTGGGGCACAATGCTTGCATTGTTAGCAGTATGCTGGCAGTATACTGAATCAAAATTCAAATATATAATGTAACTATTTTGACACTGTGAACTAATTATTCTAAAAATGCAACGTATTAACATGTTTAATATTATTATTATTATTATTAGTCATTTATAATTAAGTCTTACTATTTAATTTGTCTACATACATGCACATATTTAAGTGTGTGTGTATGCAGCACTCTGTACATATATATATATATAGAAGGTTTAATAAGCCATTTCTTTTTACAGAATAGTCACTCCATCAAAATATTTTTTAACAATTTAGTCAATATACCAAATGAAATGAATATGTAGATGTTTGCATACATGTATTTTTGTTTGCATTGTTTTTATTTGTGGGTATATGAAAAAAAAACAGCTTGCAAAGGCTGCAGACCCTCGCAGACTTTTAATCATAATAAAGTCAAATTAGTTGTTGAGTTCAAGTCTTCCTTGTTTTCTTTATAGTAGACTTCACCAGAGCCCCTTCTTGCTAATGGTAGAGTTGTGATTGGTTTACTAAAAGATTTGATGGCAAAACTTGGTTTTCTGTGCAACACTAACTCTCAGCAAATGATTGGACTTATGTATATATGTGTATTATACCACCCCCTATGAGCTTCAGATAAGAAGTCTACACTGCTCAGCCACAGCTTTCAAACCCCCTGCTTAATATTGTGTAGGTCCCCCTTATGCTGCCAAAACAGCTCTGATCCGTCGAGGCATGGACTCAACAAGACCTCTGAACATGTCCTGTGATCCTTTAAGTCCTTTAAGTCTTCCCAAAGTGCCTCCTGCTTCTATCTCTTCCACAGGTAAATTACACACAAGCACCTGGCTACCCACCTGATTCATCAGACCAGGCAACCATCTTCCATTGCTCCACATTCACATCTCCATTGATGATGCTTTAGTTGGTGGGCAGTGGTCATCATGGGCACTCTGACTGGTCTGCTGCTCTGCATCCACATATGCAAGAAACTGTGATTTCCTGTGATGCACTGTGTGTTATGACATCTTTCTATTATTATTATGTTTTTCAGCAATTTGAGCTACAGTGAATGGACCAGATGGGCTAGACTTTGTTCCCCATGTGCATCAATGCGCCTTGGGTGTCCATGACCATGACACTGTTTCACTGGGTGTCCTTCCTTGCACCACTTTTTGTAGGTACAAAATACTTCATACTGGTAACACCCCACAAGACTTGCCATTTTAGAGATGCTCTGACCCAGTCATCTAGCCATCACTATTTGGCCCTTGTCAAAGTCACTCAGTTCTCTTCGCTTGTCCACTTTTCCTACTTCCAACACATAATATTCAAGAACTGACTGTTTACTTTGTGCCTAATATATTCCACCACTTGACAGGTGCCATTGTAATGAAATAATCAATGTTATTCACGTCGCCTGTCAGTGGGTTTTAATGTTGTGGCTGATCAGAGTAAGTTAAACCAGTCGGCCATTGTTTTGCCTCAAATGATGTAATTCATTTTTACTAATACTGCTGTATGATCTATGCATTATATTGACAGGCAGTTTTGATTTGACTATTTGTGGGATATTGGCTTATTTCAATTTTGTACAAAACATTTTCTACAAAACTTCAGTTAAATTAACTTTTCATGGATTCTCTTTTATATTCAATCCCCTTTAGATTACTTTCTGAATCTAGAACCATTACTTGTTATATGGATACAGTTTATTCATATGGTGTGGCATATGAAATTTTGGGGATTAAACTTGTTGACTCTCTCTCCGAAGAATGCTAATCTAGAAATTAAATCACAAGGATGGAATATATTGGTTTATATTGCCTGCACACAGTAAGTACATGGTATTGCAGACAGCAAAAATCCTGAGTGTACTGAGTGTCCCCTAAACTACACCTCCCTTCCCTGGCAGTTAGAAAGCAACCATGATTTTAGACCTACAAAGGTTGATACAGAGTGCATGAACTGGGACGAGGATGCTATTTATAGTCCGTCTACAAAGATGCTGAATGACAAAAAGAAACCATGGCACAGAAATGTTTTTTAAGTGTCAGGTGAAAAATAGTATTCGGTCAAAGAGTAAAGTGTAAAGCTACTTCACTATCAATATGCTATAAACATGATTGTTATGCCTTGATACCCCAACATCATGTATGCACGATTGTTACCACTACAGATTTTGTTTGCAAAATACACCAGTTTTAGAAATGGGCAGCTAAGATAAATCTGCAGAGACGTGAGTTGGATTTCATGCTGCTGTTCGAACGTGGATATAAGTATATTTGTGTCTTTGTGTGCATAGCCCTAAATTAGCTCTAGGCGATGCTTCTCTAGGCGATACTTCTCTATGCGATACTTCTCTAGGCATTGTGACTTCCTTTACCTCTATTGGCGTATATTTTCCTGTGTGTGTGTCTACCTGTGTCACTAGATGTGAGTATGTTTCATTATTTGTTTCTCACAACATATGGGGGAGCAAGTTTTTGACTTTTAACTTCATTATCCTGTAGTTTTCCTTTTAAATAGCAATGGCATTAAAGGGACACTATAGGCACCCAGAGTTCTTTAGCTCATTGAAGTGGTCTGAGTGCAACGTCCCTGTCCCACTTATTCCTGCAATGTAAAACACTGCAGTTTTTGAGAAACTGCAATGATTGCATCGCAATACTAAGACAGTGTCTAAGGGTTGTCTGTCAGACAGTCACTAGAGGTGCTTCCTGGAGTTTACCAGACTCTGGGTTGCCTAAATGATGGTGGATGTCCTCATGCTCTGCATTGAGGCAATGCATTCCACTTGGGAGAGCCTAATGCACTCACAGCACTTGTCATTAGGTCTCCCGTTGGGAGACCTTGGAGGAGGCGGAGCGCCAACCAGCGCCAAGGGAGATTGTTGTTGAAATTGGGTGAGTAACTAAAGGGCTCATTGTAGTGGTCTGGATAAAGTGTTCCTTTTACCCTTAGGCCTGCAATGTAAAACATTGCAGTTTTAGATTGCAATGTTAACATTGCAGCACAAAGATAGCCTCAATTGGCTGTCTACGAGACAACCACTAGAGGAGCTTCCGGGATCTTGCCGGACTTTAGGTTACCTAACTGACACTGGACGTCCTCACACTCTGCATGAGGACAGCCAGCATCAGTGAAAACCCAATAGGAAGACATTGATTCAATGTTTTCGTATGGGAAGAGACTAATGCCCGATACGTTTGCAGTGCTTATTAGTCCCCCCACCACCCCCTTTTTATGACAGAGGAGGCACAAATTGTGTAAAAAAAGCTTGTACTTGTTTAGCAATGTGAAAACCAAAATTATTACTGTACCCCATGCCCATCATTTTTAAGTATGTTAGTGATGGCGTATATGCTATTCGGCATAAAGAATACAGAGTGAGTAATGTGATTGCTGCTCAATAGATAGAGACGGTTTATGCTGTTTTTGCTTTAATAAGAAATATTATTCTTGTGCCCAATTAAATGTATACTTATATGTGTAAGTCCTGAATTGTATTGTATTGTAAAGTAAATTGCAAAATGTACAGTCAGATAGGCAAGCAGTGGCTTTAAGTTAAATATATTTTCCGTATCAGTTATTTTAGCTCCAAATGTGAAATGTGATTTTTAATTCACAACGATTCAGTGTTTAGTGAAGAAGACCTTCATACTATAGTGTTGAGTTTGTTAATACAGGCTTTCATATTTATCTGCAAGATATTGAATTGGACATGCATCAGTTAATGGTAGTAACGCGTTAAGCTGTTGGAATATAACCGATAGCTCATAATAATGAATCTACAAAATTTCAAGTGAATAAAGCAATAAACTTTAAATGATTTAGTGCACACATACTTCTGTAACTGTGCTAATTGAATGCATGGCTGTACATACACATAGTTAAGATCACACTGTATGGTGTGTGTGAACAGAACAGGACCAGATTTATTAAAACAATAGAGTTTGAAAGAAGGCTTTGAAAATCTCTGACATCTGTGTGTAAATGAAGATCTTTGCTATCACAGTTCTAAAGAGATCATTGTGATTGAATGGATTCCTTTTCTACATACTTCAAAGGACAAAACAAAGGTTTTTTTTTGGTGCATCCAATTATTAACTGGGTATTTATGCCACAGACATATTGTTGCAAAAACACACCATGTTTGCATTGTATTTATAGTTTGTCCTCGCTGGAGAAGGCCTGGCGGGGTGCTGGTGACAGAGACAGCACAAACACAGAATTTCTCTACAGGGTGAACTGGCCTGCAGAGCTCCGAACCCACAACTGCCACTCATTGAATCGTTAGCAATGAAAGAGAAGCAGTGAAGCCTGTTGCCTTGTCATCATATTATAAGAAATTTGGCTGTAACCCAAATTAGCTAACCAGGGTTGTGTGAATGAGATCCTATGCAATACGAATACTAATGAAAACGTTCTCCTCCATTTACCTCCAGTAAGCAAGAGTATTACTTTATAAATATGAATAAGATGATTAGAATTCCAGGTAAATTTATACACATAAAATGTTACAATAAAAGTCATTATATTCCTAAAAGTAACATTTTGTTATCCAGCTTTAATGATGCTGTAAACCTTAAAATTGTAAAAACCTCATTTTTTTTAAAAAAAAACAACAATAAATCACACTGCATATGAAATGATGGCAGTGAGTATGTTCTGATTCTAGTCTCTGTGGATGCTTCTTTGAAACGCTTGAATACTTTGATTAAATTATGATACATCATTTTGATGATATGGTTTGCAAAATTGAACCCAATAAAAAAACATTTAAATATTGTCTTCTGTATCGCTGTGCTTAGATGTGTTGCAAATATTTGCCATCATTGATTCAATTAATTTAGCAAAGTTAAGATTTTAGTGTGGCATACAATCAAATGTAATGCAAATTTATGGAAAACTATTTTAAAAGTGCAATTTTTAAAACAATTTCAACATTGCTTAGTTTAAAAAAAAAAATGCTTATGTAAGCAGACCACTGGCCAGCATGACTGAACCATATGTCTACACTTGGGAGAAGTTCACTGGGACCGGGGATTAGAACACTTCCACAAAGCCAAGATTCTGGCTAAACTATAATTGTTTGGTAAATAGTAAAGTGCACCTACCTCAGTAGGAAATTAGTTCATTGTAGATATTTTAGGATTCAATGTGTTTTACCAATAGTATTTACTATTTAGTGATAAACTTTCTTTAAAAAGCACTGCAGCATTGATGAAACTGAATGATCACAACACTTGTGTAACAACTGAAAGACATATATCACTGAGTAAGTATATAACTTTCTTATTTTCCAATAATGTACAAATAGGCAGACTTGCGCAAACAGAAATAAAGCAATTAGAAGTCTAATAGTGGTACTAATGCTGCCACTGTTTGTGCCACTGGAGACAAACTTATACACTGGGCACAGGTGTCTTGTTATGTTGTTTGTAAATTGATGGGGAGGCTCTTGGGGGTACATAAGCCAACAGTCTCCGATTTATGTGCAAATGATAGAATCTTCCCTTCATGTCTCTGACAAGAAACACATTTGACAACAGGCAGAGTAGGCAGCTGCCCACAGGCTTCTGTATACAACTGAGGGCTTCAACTGTTGCTCATTTCCGTTTCTTATAAGATTGTGAGAATTTACTTTCTGACTTTGGGTGTGTTCTCCAAATTATGGAGCAAGAAACAAAGAACTAGATTTTTAGGGTAGTTGTGCATAAATATTCTACAGGAGATATAAATACCTCCCTAGCTCTGACATTGAGTCATGTATTTTTTATCCATTTAATGTTATTTTTATGCATTTTGTCCATGTGATATCTCTATTTTCAGGTTAAACTCTCTCCTGAGTATGATTTAATAACATAGTATAGAGTTCAGTCTGAGGAAAGTAAAAAAAAAGGCAATATAAATTTTTGTCTTATTCTGATCTATGTCCCTTTTAATAGATAGTGCACTGGAAACCACTGTCTGTCTGGAGTTGTTTCTCTAGTAATACTTTGTGAATGTCAGAGTATAGTGATGTCGCGAACATAAAATTTTCCTGCAAATGTTTGTGAACCGGGCGAACCGCCATAGACTTCAATAGGCAGGCAAATTTTAAAACCCACAGGGACTCTTTCTGGCCACAATAGTGATGGAAAAGTTGTTTCAAGGGGACTAACACCTGGACTGTGGCATGCCGGAGGGGGATCCATGGCAAAACTCCCATGGAAAATTACATAGTTGATGCAGAGTCTGGTTTCAATCCATAAAGGGCATAAATCACCTAACATTCCTAAATTGTTTGGAATAACCTGCTTTAAAACATCAGGTATGATGTTGTATCGATCAGGTAGTGTGAGGGTTACGCCCGCTTCACAGTGACAGACCAAACTCCCCGTTTAACGCACCGCAAACAACCGCAAACAGTCCATTTGCACAACCGCAAACTCCCCATTTGCACAAGGTTGGATACCAAGCTAGCCATGTCCCGTTCCTTGTCCTCACTGATGTCATTAAAGGTCTCTTCCTCCACCCAGCCACGTACAACACCAAGGGTCCCCAAAAGGTGACAACAAGCCCCCTGTTTTTTTTCAAATGTACACTACTGTTACACCAGATATGAGTTGCACTGGTGTGACACTGTGCCCTGGCAGGCCCTGAAATGCACACGTGTGAAGGAAACTGACTGCTATTATTTCACAGTCAAATTTCTAGTTTTTTTTTAATGTACACTAGTGTTACACAAGATATGAGTTGCACTGGTGTGACACTGTGCCCTGGCAGGCCCTGAAACGCACACGTGTGAAGGAAACTGACTGCTATTATATTACAGTCAAAAAAGTGTTTTTTTTTTTTTTAAATGCAAGCTATTGTGACACCAGATATTAGTGGTGGCACTGGGACCACCTTAAAAATATTGGATATCGCTAAAAATCATGATCACTATATACTTTCTCTACAAACCTCTAAAACAAAACAAACTACTCATCCATCCGCTATACCACTTTATCCCACCTAGAACTAGTGCCCAGTTAAAATACTTGACTCTTACTTACCTACACTCAGTCATGCCACACACATTTCACCACTACTCTCACTGAATCCCTCTGACTACGGCTAAATTCATCTTCTACATCAGAACACTTCTCCTAAGATTGGGTTGTATCCATGTCTTGGGTCTTTCATTTAGAATAGGGGCAGCTTCGGTCTCCTTCAACACTGACACTCCAGTGCATATTATTAAAAGATTGGGCAGATGGAAATCCTCAGTCTACAACCGATATATTCCTCATCCCGAGAAAGAAATGAGGAAAGCTTTTAAAAGTTTGGCTTTGTAAATTTGATGCAATAAGTGTGTTTTTCTTTAATACCTTTTCACCCTCTTTGCATGAACCCGATTTACATATATTACTAATATGTTTCTGAACATATACCGTATATACTCGAGTATAAGCCGAGTTTTTCAGCACATTTTTTGTGCTGAAAAACCCCAACTCGGCTTATACTCGAGTCAGTGTCTGTATTATGGCAATTTATATTGCCATAATACAGACTGGGGGCTGGCAGCGAGCGCTTACCTCTCCTGCAGCTCCTGTCAGCTCCCTTCTCCTCCGCGCCGGTCCGTTCAGCACCTCTGTCAGCTCCCAGTGTAAATCTCGCGAGAGCCGCGTGGTCATAGTGCGGCTCTCGCGAGACTTACAGTGTGAGCTGACAGAGGAGCTGCACGGACCGGCGCGGAGAAGGGAGCTGACAGGAGCTGCAGGAGAGGTAAGTGATCTCTGACAGCCCCCCTCCCCTCCACTGAACTGTCAATGCCACTGGACCACCAGGAAATGAGAGCCCCCCTCCCTGCCATGTATCAAGCAGGGAGGGGGGATGAAAAAAATAATAATAAAATAAAATATTAAAAATAATAATATTAAAAAATGTATTAAAAAAATAATAATAAAAAAATTTCATATAACAAAAAAAATTACAATTATTATAATTGAAAAATAATAATAAAAATGCCCACCCCCCACCAAGGCTCTGCATCACACTCTGCATCACACACACACTGCACTTATATACACACACACACTGTATTCACACACACACACTGCACTCATATAAACACACTGCACTCATACACACACACACTGCATTCACACACACACACTGCACTCATATAAACACTGCACTCATATACATACTGCACTCATACACACACACACACTGAATTCATACACACACTGCATTCACACACACACACTGCATTCACACACACTGCACTTATACACACAGTGCACTCACACACACACACACTGCACTCATACACATACACACTGCATTCACACACACACACTGCACTCATATACACACTGCACTCATACACACACACTGCACTCATACATACACACTGCACTCATACACACACTGTACTCATACACACACACACACTGCACTCATACACACTGCACTCATACACACACACTACACTCATACACACACACTGCATTCATATACACACACACTGCATTCATACACACACACTGCATTCATTATATACACACACTGTAAATAAAAATTCAATTAATATAATTTTTTTAGGATCTGATTTTATTTAGAAATTTACCAGTAGCTGCTGCATTACCCACCCTAGTCTTATACTCGAGTCAATAAGTTTTCCCAGTTTTTGGGGGTAAAATTAGGGGCCTCTGCTTATATTCGGGTCGGCTTATACTCGAGTATATACGGTATATTATATTATTCACTCACTCACTCTCTGGGCCGGCCTAAGACATCATGCTGCCTAGGTCCAATGATAAATGACTATGGGGGATAATGTATAATAAACACAGGTTACTGGCTATGGGGGGGGATAATGTATAATAAACACAGGTTACTGGTTGTGGGGGGATAATGTATAATAAACACAGGTTACTGGCTATGAGAGGGATAATGTATAATAAACACAGGTTACTGGCTATGGGAGGATAATGTATAATAAGCACATGTTACTGGCTGTGGGGAGGATAATGTATAATAAACACAGGTTACTGGCTATGGGGGGGTAATGTATAATAAACACAGGTTACTGTTTAATGTATAATAAACACAGGTTACTGGTTGTGGGGGGATAATGTATAATAAACACAGGTTACTGGCTATGGGAGGATAATGTATAATAAACACAGGTTACTGGCTATGGGAGGATAATGTATAATAAACACAGGTTACTGGCTATGGGGAGGATAATGTATAATAAACACAGGTTACTGGCTATGGGAGGATAATATATAATAAACACAGGTTACTGGCTATGAGGAGGATAATGTATAATAAACACAGGTTACTGGCTATGGTGGGATAATGTATAATAAACACAGGTTACTGGCTATGGGAGGATAATGTATAATAAACACAGGTTACTGGCTATGGGGGGATAATGTATAATAAACACAGGTTACTGGCTATGGGGAGGATAATGTATAATAAACACAGGTTACTGGCTATGGGGGGATAATGTATAATAAACACAGGTTACTGGCTATGGAGGGATAATGTATAATAAACACAGGTTACTGGTTGTGGGGGATAATGTATAATAAATACAGGTTACTGGTTGTGGGGGGATAATGTATAATAAACACAGGTTACTGGCTATGGAGGATAATGTATAATAAACACAAAAAAAATAATAATAATAATACAAAAAAAAATAAAAAAATTAATGCAGCTTCAGAATTAATCTAAATTGTATGCTGTCTAGGAGGCGGGAGGATCTGGGAAGGAGGGTCTGCTGCTGATTGGCTGGAATGTGTCTGCTGACTGTGAGTACAGGGTCAAAGTTTACTCAATGATGACGAATAAGGGGCGGACTGAACATCGCATATGTTCGCCATCCGTGGCGAACGCGAACAAGCTATGTTCGCCAGGAACTATTCGCCAGCAAACCGTTCGGGACATCGCTATCAGAGTACCCATCTTTCCATTTCCTTCAATGGTTCAGTTTAGACTTTCATTCGGCAACTGCAAAACTACAAAACAAAAAAAAATGATCCACTGAACAGTTCTAAGTTCTAGGGTTTTGTAAGCTTGCTATAAATACATTTTACTCAAAATATTTAAAATACTAGAGAACAATAATTTAGTTAAGGCCAATATATGAAAACACAGTATGATAAAGTCCAACTCTATTTTTTTATTCAATTCTATTTTGGTGGATTTCTGCACCTTAGTACCTTTTGTGTTCCCACATCCCTCTTTGTGTGGTTTTCTCCCTTTATGTATAGGTCTCTGTGTAGCATTTTCTTGTCATCTTTTTCACAATCTATACTGACTGTATATGCTGCGATCTCCTTGTGGCGAAAGTGACCTCGCCACTGGTTTTTGGAGGGGCCTGTTTGCTTGCCTCCTACCCTGTGACTATGGGCCCTGCAATATACCTTGCCCAATACACTTTAAAGGGCTCCTCTCATGTAATGTAAATACTTTTGTACTCCATAAAGAGAGACCGACCGCTGTTCCTAATTCCCTGGACCTGTTTTGGGCATGAAGCCATGCTTGCGGCCGGTCAAAAATAGACTTCCATGAAACTTTTAAACCCCTGCTCTGATGTGGGTGATTTTTGGATATGTTGTTTGCCCAGATCAGGGCTATCCGGGGATGTTTTGGGGGTATGTTATGTTTTGGGGTACTTTCTGAATTTTGTGAAAATGCGTTTTTTCTGCCTGGAGATAATTGAGTTACTTACAGGACTTTACTCAATTATCTCCCAAGCAGAGGGGAGGGATTGTGTGCTGTACATGGGTGTGTCACTGACTGTATGTTTGTTCTGATTGGTTTATGTCCTTTGTGTTCCTGTGCCCCATCAGGTCCAGGGGGTGTTCTTCTGGCCTGGAGAATTGTATAAAAGCCAACCTGAACCATTAAAGCTCAGATCATCTTGCACCTTCATGAAGCTTTGGCTCATGTTTGGGCGATTGGAGAACTACACTCACTGGGGGATTGCTAGAATCACTATACTCCCCTGAGTATAATCACTAAGCTCTTGTAAGAGCTTGTTCCTGCTATGCTCTCTTGACTAAGAGAGGTCTACCCAATGGAAGCTGGATCCTGGTCATAGGTCCTGGTCTTATTTAGGGCCCCACCCACCGCTCAGAGGTGGGGGCCAGGGGGAGGACAGTAGGTCCCTCCCTCATTGCTATATAGGGCCCCCACCCGCCGTTCCAAAGAACTTTCCCACGCTGTGTAAAATGACACAGAACACTCTGATTGGTTAGATTCCAAGCTCACCAATCAAAGTGTTATGAGTCAAATTACACAGCGTGGGAAAATTCCAAAGAACTTCCCCACGCTGTGTAAAATGATACAGAGCACTCTGATTGGTTAGATTCCAAGCCCACCAATCAGAGTGTTATGAGTCAAATTACACAGCATGGGAAAATTCCAAAGAACTTTCCCATCTGTGTAAAATGGCAAAGAGCACTCTGATTGGTGGGTTTATAAGCCTTCCCCCGGCCTGCAGAGCTCACTCTGCGCGGAGTCCTCCATGGGTGAAGATTAATTTTTATTTTTTTGTGCATTGGTTATTTTGGATTTTTATTTGGCCTTTTTTGGGGCTGAACAAAGAAGATTTTAGAAGAAGATTTTTTTACAGGTACTTAGCTAATTGTCCCCCCTCAGTATTTTCAGAGTGAGGGGGGTAGGTAGAGGTTAATATTTTGAGGGAGGGGGCTGACTAGGGGTTTGGCCACCCCTAGTCACCTGGGGGTGGGGACGAGGGGGGAGGACAATAGGTCCCCCCCTTATTGGTATTTAGGGCCCCCACCCGCCACTCAGGGGTGGGGGCCGGGGGAGGACAATAGGTCCCCCCCTTATTCAAATTTAGGATCCCCACCCACCGTTCATGAGTGGGGGCTGGGTGGGAGCGGGGGGAGGACAATAGGTCCCCCCCATTATTTTACTTTAGGGTCCCCACCCGCCACTCGGGGGTGCGGGCTGGGGGAGGACAATAGGTCCCCCCTTATTCAAATTTAGGATCCCCACCCACCGTTCATGAGTGGGGGCTGGGTGGGAGCGGGGGGAGGACAATAGGTCCCCCCCTTATTTTACTTTAGGACCCCCACCCGCCGTCCAGGGGTGGGGGCTCAGGAGGGAGGAACCTTTTTTTTTTTTTTTTAACAGTGAGCAGTCATAGGCTGCTCACTGTTTAATAGACATGCCCCTACTCGCGATATAGCGAGTAGGGGCATAATTTACTAAAACTAAGTAATGTTTTTTTTTTATTCTTTATTTTATCATGCTAAGGGTAACAAATAGGTTCACTTTGCAACAACAGCTGAAGCAAGCAATGTTATAACAATCATTTTCATGGCATATCAGACAGCATATTTTTATGTTATATGAAAGACATGTTCATAACGGTAGTTTATATCACTTTTATAAGACCTGCTTTTAACATTTAGGTAAGGTGTGCAGAGCTATGGTCTTAGGAGGTCTTAGATTAATTAATAGGGATAGTATACAACATTGGGAAATAGAAGTAGGCCCCCAGGGAGGACCCGGGCCGGTGGCAGCCTGGGCCTGCAATATTATGTTGCACAGGGTTCGGTAGTGGCAGCAGGGGGGGGGGCATCTTCCTAGTGGTAAGCAGTGTGCCTCTAGGTACTCTTGCCTAGCAGCTGAGTAAGGTGTTTTTATGGGAACCTTATCAGTCACCCGATTCCCATATCCGGAAAGTGCCAGGGGTGTCTTGGTGGGCAGTAAAGCATCCCCAGCTGTTCTGGATGCCCAGGCTGGTTTTGTATGCCGCTTGTGCCCGCTGTGTATGTCCAGGGTTTCTGTATTCCAGCTGAGCCGTGCGTGACTCTGTGCCCAGTTGTCGGTGGATGGGGCCGGTCTGCCTGTTGGGTCTGGAGCTGTTGCGGAGTAGTGTTTCTCGGCCCTGTGATCTCAGGTATCTTCAGGAGGGGTGAGTGAGCCTGTCGGGTTATGTTGCTCTGGGTTGTCTGTGCTTCAGATATATTTTCATCCTCTTGTGCTGGGGTCGAGCGATCCGTCTGGTCCACTGCCACGATGGGGCCTGTCCAGTGTGCAGGATCTGTAGGGCGTTCTGCCGGGTTGAAGGCCGTTGCTTAGGTTGGTGGCTGTGTCCTGCTCTCTAGTTTGTGCCAAAAATCGGCGATGAGTGCGTCCCACTTTTGCAGGATTCCTCTCCCTGCTTCGGGAGGGTCAGGGAGCCACGTGGCGTCTGCCATGATTGGTGCCGTACCCGGTCGAGGGCTTGTTGGTTGCGCTTCCCCCTGAGTTTCCTCCATGCCAGGTTTGTCTCCCCGGGGTGGACCACGATCACCCCCGTCGGTCCAGGGGGGGGGGAAACGGGGCTTGTGTTTGTTGTAGAACGGCATTGTAGAACGGCATCGCGCAGCGCAAGATCTGGAGATCATCCGCCTCTCCCACCCAAAGCGCTATAGTCCTCATGCTTCCAGGAGAGCAGTCGGCAGGCGTCAGGCATCATCCGCTGTGTTGGCTCCCTGCCCAGTTGTGGGTCAGGTAAGTCAAGGTTTGCCGCCAAGATTAAGTTTAGTTGGGCTGAAAATGCCAGCAAGCTCCTTGTTTTCAGAGGAGCTCAGCCATAGCACGTCTGTCCTCCATGCCGCCCCCCACTAAGTAATCTTTTAGTAGATAGCTCCCTAATACCGTGGGAATTAGGGAGTTATCTACTTATTCATTCCTGTCGTTACATTGACTGGCCAAGTAACTTACATTTTATATGAATGTGTGTTACTTGGTTGTTGTAAGTGTTGCAAATGCTTACTGCTGAATCCTGGCTATGTTTGCATACTTTTTATTTAAAATTGTATACAGTGTAATATTCTTCTTCTTCCACTGGGTAAGTATATTAGTACATAGGCAATACATTTTACTTCCTTTTGCAGCCCTCTAGCCCTTTCCAGGACTTTTTTAGATACATTTTAGTGCCCAAAAGTTCGGGTCCCCGTTGACTTCAATGGGGTTCGGGGTCAAGTTTGGGTCAAGTTCGAGTCCCCGGAAGTCACATTACATGGCGCGGCCGCTTTCATGTCACATCCTCTACCAGCAAGCAGGGAAAGGAAGGGCAAATATTTTGCGAGCCACATTGGACTGTCTTAAGAGCCACTTGTGACTTGCAAGCTGCAGTTTGGCCATGTCTGCTAAAGTGCTGTGATAATAGATAGCTGACATAAATCTACAGATAAAACACATGTAATAACAAGCCTTGTTTTGCAGCATTCCAAGAAAGACTGACTCTAGTCTTGAGCAAAGGGTGTCCAGCTCTTTATTAGGCCTGACATTAATTTGCAGTTCGGTGTTTCTGTTATTTTGTCCATCTTTGGAAAATATAATGTTTTATTATTTAATGTATAGGTACAGAAATGTTTTGGTCCAAATTTTGCTTATGTATTGAAACATTTTGGATTGTATTTTATTTGAAAGTGCTTTGTGTAAACACATCTGTTTATCAGAATTATCTAAACCAGGGGTTCCCAATTAATTTTCCTCATGGTACCCTTTGACATAATGCGCTAACAATGTGGAACCCGCAAAAAATGTTGGTGCCGTAGTGCAGATAGTAAACAGATAGTAGTACTTAGAAGCAGATGTGCTTTTGTGTGCACGGTTGATGTTTGTATATAATGTTAGCGTTTTGATACAGAGTTGTGTTTGTATGTAATGTTTGCATTTGCGTGCAGGGGTGTGTTTGTATGTAATGTTTTAATTAGTGTGCAAGGGTGTGCTTGGATGTAGTGTTAGTTTTTAAATGCAGCTGTACATTTGTGTGTAGTTTTAGTGTTTGAGTGTTTGTATATAAAATAGAAATTTGACTCCAGGGGGTTTTGTATGTAATGTTTGTGTTTGCAGGAGTGTGTTTGCATGTTGTGTTGGTGTTTGATTGCTGGGATGTATGCACATATACATGTTTAACACAAAGTGTACTGTGTGGATATAGGGTGCTTAAAGATATTAAAATGCAGAACCAAATTTAATTAGCAGCTCAACACACGTGTAAGTACCTCTTAACTTAACACAAACTCACGCAGAAAAGTGGAGTGTTTTGAGTGTAAGGATGTATCACATCAAAAAATACCCAGTGGAGCGCTGATATTTAACACTTACCCGTAAAGCAAGTGAACAATTTGTATATCAAATATCTAAAGAAAGGAAACAAATAGACACAATCTGGCACAGTATAGACATAATTAGATAATTAGATAGTGTGGAAGTATATAAAGAACAAACACACTCACGTGGCTTAGAGCCTGGGGAGGATAGGCTCAAGTCACACTCGCAGGGGTATTTATAGATAATACCAAACTTCTTCTACATGAAGATCCGGGTACTCAGAAAATAAAAAAAAAAGAGTGGAATGAATTCCTAGTGTATTATCTTCAGTGTGTGAATATAGATAAAATGGTGCAAGTATTTGCTCACTTTTTTAAGAGCCAAAGTATCTAGACACTGTGCCTTTAAGGGCACAACTCTTCTTTTAGGAGCAGGAAATTGCAGGAGCTTGTAGGACTTGTATAAATTGAAAACAATTTATTTAAACAAAAACATTAAAATAATTGTGAATAAAATCAAAATACCATCTATTGATAGTCCAAATAAAAGTCATGTTTACCCAAGACGCATTTCACCTTGTCAAAAGGCTTTTTCAATCGAATACCTGCTCTACGTTTCTTTCCTGTATTTATACCAAAAGGTCCTGTTGTGATTGGTCCTTGTTTCCTCTAATCCGCCAATAAATCATCCCATTTATGGGGGTATATTCCGGCTCAGCTGCTAATTCTGTTCGGATATGCGGAAGTGACGTATCGGAGTTGCCGTAACGTTACTTCCGGTTCTCTGATCTCCATTGTGGGTGCTGGCATTTGCCATTTTAGTCCATACACAGCTACATAACAGACAAGTTTTACTTTTAACCGTCCAGTAGAAGTTATGATGCAGTGTGTAAAGAAATGAACACCAATTGGCAAACGCTGATCTAAACAAAGTCATCTTGAAAAACAAAACTTTCAATGTTGCAAACCATTTTATGTCATTTACAAGAAAGTGATTTTAAAAATCAGATTTATAAAATGTGAAGATAACTAATATAATGCTTGAATCCAAATATATAATAAGCCTTTCTTGTATAGTACATAATTATATCTCAGGAAGGTACCATAGCATTAAAAGTTTACCAACTTCGGGGTCAAGTCAGCAGTCTTCTTGTTAAGAAGTCCACACCCATGGTATAACCTTTTTTTTTAGAAACTATAGACTCTAATCTAAATTAAAATTTTCTGAAATCTTTTAACAATCTGTACATAAAATTATCTGGAAGCTTTATTTTATGGAACATACTTTAAAAGAACAGTTTTTTTCTTCCTAGTAAAACTTAAATGAATAAATGAAAGCATTGCCTGTTTGAGAAAGTACATTAATTACTAAATATGTTGACTTTTGGTATAGTTATATCTCTTTCAGTCCTAGATTCGGAATTTGCGTGTGGTTTTGTATTAAAACAAACTATTATTAACATAAGTTGTGTTTTCTGAGGACTTTTGTCATTGATAATGCATCGGATGCATCGCATTGTAGGAAGCTGTCGTCATTGCATGAACCAAGGCTATGGCTCTCAAACACAAACTACTGCCGTAGGGATTAGTCACTAAACTAACGCCTTACTAGATGAGGTAAGACATTAGTGTGAAGTGAGCAATTTGAGAGGTATTTTAGAATAAGAACATCTATGTCCAGGTGCTGTATGAAAGAGGATTTTGTACATACAGATGTGTCCAAGAATGCTAGTCCTTTCATATCAGTATTATTGTAGATTACATGAGATTCAGCTTTACTTAAAATACTTAGATCCAATGTTGTCGTTCTCAATGAATCTCATAATAATTTTGTTCTCAAAGTTAATGAGAATAGCAGTTTGGCAAAAATAATATAACTTGTCTTAGACAGAGTCTATAGGGTAATCATAACCCTTTCTTATTTATTGATTTATATAAATAAAATATTAAAAATAAAAATAAAAAATAAAAAATAGAAAAGGTACAAACCCACATTGACACACACACACACACACACACACACACACTTACAGATAGACAGACAGACAGATACACATACGGGTACACAGATAAGGACATGCAGAAACACAGACACACTCTGACACACATACAGATACACACCCACACTCACACACGCACAAGCACACACACACACACACAAACACACATACACAGATACACACACTGATACACATGAAGATATAATGACACACACAATGACGCAGATGCACAGACACACATATGCATACAATGACACTCATATTGATACAAACACTGACACACATACAGATGCACAGACACACACATACCCAGGGTACACATACAGATACATAGACATACATAACATAACCACAGATAACACATGCACATAGTTAGGAATTACACGCACACATAACATACACAGATAACACATACATACACACATACAGATAGCACATACACAAGTGATACACACACACAGATAACACATACACAGATAACATGCACACAGATAACGCATACACAGATAACACACACACAGACATATACACTCAAAGATCACATTACACATTTTTAACCCCCCACCCTGCTTCTATGTCTTTTTGGTGCAGGAGTGTGGCTTCTCTGGGGTCCAGTGGCATCTCGCTGAGCATAATGGGAGTCCGGGCCAGGCTTTACCTTCTCTGGTCCTGGCTCTCAAACTCCCGCCCTCTCTGGCCCTCCCCTGTATCCCTTTCCTGTGTGGCTCATTGGTATGCTGGGAGGAAGTGACTTGTATTCACTTCCTCCCAGCACCGAGGATTCTCACAGACCAAGGGATTCGGTTAAGCTGTTGAAGGGTTGCGGCGCCTGACTGGGCCACTGGTCAAAGATGTCAATTGGGTGGCCCTATGTGCATGGGCCCCCTGAGCAGGCAAGCACCAGTGGTAATTCTTCCACTTATTTTGTGCCATTGTATAGTCAGATTTTACCAGGCACCATTAGCAGCAGGAATTGACCTGTATTTTTCCCTATAGATTTCTCTAGGACTTTTTAATTGTTGGTAAAGTCAGCTACTGGTGAGTGCATTGTTCTTTCATTGACAATTTCAATAGAGAGTGGCAGAGGAAAATATTTCATTTGTATGCATTTCTCTTGTACTCGAAAGGCTTTTAAATACATTGTAAGGAACATTGGATTTGACATTTAAGTCACCTTTAGAGAATGTTCAATGGGGAACGTACATTCTGTGGTCTGTTTATTGAGATAAATGTAATATATACCATTAACTTGACCTGCTTATCAAGTACCCACTGCTATATTCAGAAATGTCACGTAACATTGATATTTTTGCAGTGAGCCAAAGATCACTCCTTAGTCTGAAAAACAGACTTTTCACATTGCTTGGCTCACGCGTTGGAGAAGAATAGTCTGTCTGAGCAGAGGACACGTCTGGAAGCAATACAGAAGTACTTGTGAACATAGGTATAGTAGACATTCAATTAAAACTTAACAAATTCCAAAAAATTACATAACCAATATGTGTTAATAATTTACGATGCATAACAAAATTATATCAGAATACAATCCATGGTTTCATGGTATATTTCCCCTTAAAAGTCCTACCTTGACTAGTTCTAGAAGTGAAAATAGCTGTTCGAGAGGCATATTTATTAGCATTCCGAAAGACTGTAAAAAGAAAGCACCTGGGAGGTTTACATTTTATATATCTTTCTCTACTAATTATTCTCTCAGGGCCTAATTAGGGAAACCTTTATTTGACTTTTTAACAAGCGTGTACCTATATTACCATTGAATTAACAAACTGTAAGAATTGAGATCATATAAAGTTTACATCTAACAGAGGTATTTTTCAGTAATTTATTTTTTCGAATGCATATTGGAGCAAAAACTAAGAAAATAGATTGTTGAGATTTTCTGAAACAAAATACAGTATGACATCTATGGATATAACCGATTCCTCCTTATTATCAAAGCTTGTATATCATTAGGTATATGTATTTCTAATTCATATGAATGAGAAACAATTTATGTAATTTTACGTCATATAATTTTACATTAATGTGTCCTGTTCTATAAACACAACATGAATTATTTATTGTGTAGATAGAAAAAAATAATTATAATTATTAAATTTTTAAGTTTATATTAAATGTATTAGCAGTTGAACACATTAATCTGTAGTCTAAGTTTCCACTCAAACAGCTGTGGCTTTCATTATTTCTGTAAATGAGAATAATATTAACCATCTGTATTTTTCTTAATGAAATAATCTACTGTGATTATGTGATGAGATCTTAAATACATTAAACTACACCTGTGGTGAATGCATTATAGAGTGTAGTGTACTTTATAGGGAAATAATGCCATCACGGATTTCTGGAGACCAAAGAAATGTTTGAATGTCACCAGAACCCATCAACTGCAAAGTTTTCCCATAACACGTGACATATGTACAACATTATTCAACCGCCCTTGAAAATCTGTTTTTTTGTCAAAATCTACAGACTTTCAGCAGTAAACAAATCAAACAAAAGCAACTGAATAAGCTCAACACAACAAAAGCTTCAACTGGTTTCCCCACATTTAACTTAAAATGCAACGTATTATGACTTCTCCAATCTCAAAATTATTCAACCCCCGAATAAAATCCCTCACAGCAACATTAACATACAAAACAGGTGTTGTGTCAAGCACACTTTATGCAACTAATGACATGTAAACAAAAACTTGGTATAAAAAAAAAAAAAAATATATATATATTTAAAGATACAGTTCAAGAACTAAGTACCTGCATCAAGGACACCCCAACTTTATTAAAGATGATCAACAAGATTGAATTTCAGGACCACCAACCGCTACTCATTACCATGGACGTGCAAAGCCTCTATACGGTAATCCCGCATGAAGGAGGAATAGAGGCCATGCGCCAAGTGCTTTTAGCTTCTAAGGTATATCAAGGACCACCAATAGAGTTCGTCTTAGAAATTTTGGCTCTCACCTTGGAAAATAACTATTTTCGGTTCGAGAACCAGTGGTACCTACAGATATCTGGCACTTCCATGGGGGCAGCTATGGCCCCCATGTACGCTAACGCGTACATGTTCGTACATGAGAAGCAATACATCCTAGGTCCCTATGGTCATCTTATACAGGGATATTATCGATACATAGATGACCTCTTTATTGTGTGGAACGGCACAGAATTAGAGGCACACAAGATGGTACAAGATCTCAATGAACTACAAACACCAATAAAGTTCACGGCCCATATTAGTCCTGAGAGAGTCCAGTACCTGGACGTGGAAATATCAATTGGCAATAATAGGCTGGAGTATTGCCTTTACACCAAAATAACGGACCGAAATACGTTACTACATGCAAGCAGCGCTCATCCGCAAGCACTAGTGAGATCCCTTACAAAAGCCCAGTACCTAAGGGTAATGCGCAATAACTCTAATGATCTCATTAAAGAGAGACAGTTGTCGGAGATGACCGAGAAATTCATGCAACGCGGGTATGAACACTCTATTTTGGATCAAGCTTTAAAGGAAGCAAGGGAACCACGAGAAACAAAGTCATGTGATGCAACACCTCAGAAATTGGTGTTCCCAACTACGTACCACCAATCTACCAGATCCATCTCCTCAACCATCAGGAAGAATTGGAGAATTTTGGCAGCGGACGACACGCTTCCTAAAGTTTTTAGAGAAAAACCTCTTATTTGCTATCAACGCAACAAAAATTTAAGAGATCTCCTAGTTCACACTGACCCTGTTGCAAGTTACACGACTAAAAATACTGCTCAAGTCAGAGGATGTGTTCGGTGCCTAGGATGCGTAACGTGTGGTCACATGACGCCCTCTAAAACTTTCACACACCCACATACGAACAAGCAATACTCTATTAGGAGGACAATTACATGCAAAACAACGCATGTCATATACAAGTTAACATGCCCGTGCGGCTTGGCGTATATTGGCAAAACGGAGACCGCATTGTGCGAAAGAATTCGGGGACATCGGTCCAGCATCAGATTGGCGTACAGGGATGGGGCGACAGATAAACCTGTGGCCAAACATTTCTTGGAACTTAGACATCCATTATCTTCCCTGAAGTTTGTGGCAATCGATCACATCCCGCTGTCCAACAGAGGCGGGGATCGAGGAAAAGCATTACTAAATAGAGAGACGTACTGGATTTACCATTTGGACACAGTATCTCCAAGGGGCTTGAATGAACAAATTTCTTTTCATTCTTTTTTATAGTTCAGTACCAATGGTCGGACGATAATGTTCAATTTAATGTTTGATGTCCCCTTCTTTCCTGTAACTTTTAACATCAAGATCCACTATACAGTTCGAAGTTTTGGTCTTCTTTGTAATTTTTGAGATTTAAGCCCGTCAGTATATTATCTTTTCGATAACTATACAATTGGGATATGGTATCTAAGCCCATATAACTTCAAGTTTGACTCTGATGTTTATTATTCCTTTATTACCAACGATGCTTGACACCCACAATCCATAGTGGTGTCAGTCTCCAGCTGCATTATGTTTTTAATTATGCATTTTTTCTTTCTTTCTTTTGTCCATTAAAGTTCAATAAGTATGCCTGGTGATACTGACTACAAGCATACAAGCGATGTCAGTAACCAAGGCTAATAAGCTATAAGTAATAGTGGTATTAATGACCCTAAGGTGTACTCTCTACCATTTTTAAGGTAGTTGACAAAGTCTGTACACATAGCTTAACACCATTGAACTTTACTGAATATGTATGCCTAGTGTGATATTATTGTTAACATAGGTAATTTGTAATTTGATGTAAATATTTATTGTTATGAATGTGGGTGGATTAAGCAGAATTTCTTTCACTATTGTATAGCACCAAAATAGTTTATTATAATTTTGCACATTTTGTTTTTTAGAGCACTATTGGCACCAACAGTACTTATTCTGCACTTGTACATTAGTCTTTATATGTACTACTAATGTGACACCTTTTCTACACATTCTATGCAGTACGCATGTTGCAGCTTGTTAAGAAGTGTACAACATGTACTAGCACTTTAAGAACATCGACACTGTTATTTACAATATAGAAGATGTAAATTTCCTGAGCCTATAACTCTATTAGGCTCTTTTATCACACCACCAATAATATAATTATACTCATTAGTATATTGGCACTTAGTCCCTTCACGCTGTCACTAATCCCCTTGCCGTCCGTTTAGCTTTTATCCCCATGGCGACGGATTAGCATAGCGGTCGCTATGGAGACGAACGGCGGACGTCACCACGCAATTACGTCACGTAAGGGGAGTAACCTGTTAGCACAGGCGCACTGTGCACTGGGGAACGCCGGCAACACAGCGGTTTCACTGGGGGTAAGCTAATTTATCGATTAAATGCATTTATTTATATTCATGTTTATTGTAATCACCTGCTTAATTGGTATAATTGTATAGGGTATATATTATGTCAATATGTCTCATTAACTTCATGATCCTGATGAAAGTCAGTAGTGACTGAAACGTTGATCCTGGATTTTTAAATTATTCCCATTAAACTTTGGACTTTTAACTACGTGAGTGCAACCATTCCTTTGAATTACCTATATATATATATATATATATATATATACACAATATATTGATATATTGATACCTTATTCAGGTTTCAAACATATTTTTGCTCACGTGTCATTGGATAGACAAACCGAGCCTGGCACCCGACTGGGTACCTCCGTCAAGCTTGCTTCCTAGCTCTCCTACCGGGCACAGGAGTGCTTCAGCCCCTAGCCGGTCCAGTTTGGCTGGGGTCTCTTTGTCGCTTCCTGCCCTGGAACATGGTCCTGGGTAGAGCTTTAAGTGATTAAGCTCTCCTGCAGAAAGGATAGCTGATCCACCCAAACACTAGTCCAGACTGAGTGAAGGGTGAAAACGAACTGCTTTATTATGGCCAAGTTGCCTGCTTATATACACAATCCCCAGCAGGGGGTCTTCACACAATACAATACAAGCCCCTCTCAGAGTTCTCTGTGCCTGGGACCGGTAAGCTAATTATCTCCCAGGAACAGGAGACAAATACAAAAACATAAAACATAAAAATACAGCAAAACATCACAAAAATATACAGTAACCCCACAAATAGCCTTGATCTGAGCACCGAAGTTCTCCAAGTATTGCACAGATCCATGCAGTGTAGAGGAAACACCACTGTGTTAAAGTTCTGGCCGGCTGCACACGTGGTCCTATTCCCAAAATAGTCCCATGGTGTTTGGTGCTTTTACCAGTCAACTTTTGGGAGCTTCAGCGGCTGCAATACAGGGTGCCCCGCCTGGCTCTCAGGTAGCATTTGTTCCCTTTAGTTTCAGGCATCTTCCCTCCAAAAAGCACTCTCCTGTCGGGTTGCAAAGTGGTTCAAAACCCCTACAAGTTATCCAGGAACCGCAAGGTCACCTAATGCCGAAAATAGTTCTATAACATTCGCGGCTAAGTCCCACTGAAGTGACCAGGAACCCAGAAGTCTTTCTACTGAAAACAGTTCTGATGCGGCTAAGTACAGCTGAGGACCATTCGTGGGTTTCTTCAGGCTAACGGCCACCAGGGAGCTAGGGTTCGGTTGAATTCGAATGAAGGGACACTGAGTTAGGCACTGAGGGAAAGCTGCTAAATAAAGTGCTGGTACTGGATCGGAGTTTATAGGAGGTGGGAACAGCTGAGGAGTACATTCTGCTCAGGTAGGGTGGGAACTTCACAGAAAAGCTCTTAAATACAAGGCTGGAAAGATGAAGGGTGCGTCTGGATTCCAGCTACAGCCAGTTTAGTTATTTTAACATGTCACAATGGAGGGTCCTGTAGTTACATTGTAGCGCAAATCGTCAGAACAATGTATTGCGTTTATTAATGTGGGATTGCAGTGCATGTGCATATACTACATCCCCATTATTAATGATTGGCATCCGCATTTGCTGTACAATCTTTTCCTTTACTGTAGGGCTTAGGCAGGATTTGTTTCTGTACAGGGCACCTTTGGCAGTGGAACAGCAGATGGACCTTGGCTGTTTGCTGGAAAGTTAGTTCCATAATAAACACTAAATGTCTTCAAATGCAACAAACAATTTCTGACACCAACATATTTGCCAGCTAGTCCACACTAAAACAATCACACAAAAATACAGGAAGAAGGAAAACATGAACTTAACACTGGTTTCACACGTTCCTATATGCCCAGCTCATCATTAGTATAAACGTGGGCGGAAAGTCCATTGGTTTAATTTCTTACTGTTCTTACATAGTTACATGGGCTGAAACAATACTTGTGTCCCTGAAGTTCAGCCTTTCTCATATTTTCAAATCTGTTTTTGCTGTTGACTGAAAAGAAGGCAAAAAAGTAAGTTTGAAGGGCTTTCCAATTGTACAGTAAACTAGGAAAAAATCCCTTCTCAACCCCAGAATGGCAGCCAGATTAACAAGCAACATATTAAAAAGTTTATCCCTGATATGTTTTCGCAATAACTAATTCAGCTAATGTTTAAAAATGTGTACAGATTCTGCTATAGCCACCTCTTCAGGCAGAGATTCCACATATTTATTGTTTTTAGTATAAATAACCATTTATTTTGCCTTAGACAAAATATTTGTTCTTCCAGTCTAAATTTATGACATTGTGTACTATCTATACTCTTATTTATGCTTAGATTTCTAGACAATTGTTTGCATTGTCTCTAATATATTTGTACAATGTTATTACACCCACTTTGAGATTCCATTTTTCTTGACAAGTAGATTTAAATTAGTTTAGCCTTTGTTCATAACTAAAATCTTCCATTCCACTTATTAATTGTGTAGTCTGCCTCTACCCTTTTTCTACTACCATAATATCCTTCTTTAGAAATGGTGTCCACAATTGCACAGCATATTCAAAAAGTGGTCTTACCTTACTTTGATTTATAAAGAAGATAAATTAAATTTATTATGTTGAGCTTGTCAAGAGTATAGGGACGGGTGAAATGCACATTGGTTTCAAGTTTCCTCTCACCCTGTCCTTTTTTGTGATGCTTCTGGTGCATGAAAGCTGACAATTATTTAGGTGCCAGAAATAATTTGTTCCATATGTAGACATTTAGGTTGTATTAGGGAAAAGTTATATCCTGTTACTAATCGCTTTCTCTGTGACTAGATACATTAGGGATCTAACTGATGCCCCCTTGTGGTTACAATTGAGAATACAAATCACAGGGAGATTCACAAGAAGTTTGCTATACCTTTGTAGCAATACATGGCTATGGTGGATGTTTTCATTGAAACTGTAATAATAAAACCATAATGACGTGCTAATCACTTCCTGTTCCCTTTTTTCAAGTTTGTTAATTGAAGACTAAATCCTCTCTTTTCTGTGGTTTGCCTTTTGTCCAACCTGACTCAGTTTTTCCAAGTGGTAATTTGCTAATGGTGAATTTTGCTACTTGTGAACATCTTCTATTTGGTAAGGTTAGCAACAGCTACTTTAGAGAGTAATGATTGGTCATTTACAGGGGAGTTTTACATGGGAGTAAGAATGTGACCTGTAATACATCAAAGTCATACTCTAGTCACCATAACAACTTTAGTTCGTTGTAATGGTTATCAGGCTTTTTGTGTGCAAATCCCCCTTCTCCTTGTTTCTTGTAAAAAACAGTTGGGAGACACCTGGACAAAGTGGATTATTCAATATTCAATTCTACATTTTCAGTTCCAAGCCATCAAAACTTTGATTGTCAGTGGTAAGAGTGTGTGAGTGCTCAACGTAGATAAGATAATGAGAATTCTAGAATACTGAGATGGCATTATCTTTCCCTTTTATCACATTCTCCAAAAAGTTGGAATATTAAATGATCGAGAACACATTCAATTTTTCAGTTTTTGCGCGGTTTAAAAAAAAACAAAAAAGGGGTCCCACAGAACAGCTTCTGTTTGTCTATTGCTAATGTGAAAGTTCCATTTCCCTATTAACAAAATCAATGTTATCTGTATTCTAAAGCCATTCATTGATGGCCAGCTGGCCACCATGTATTCTTGATCACATCATCATGTTTTCATAAATCACATTAAAACTGCTGTCTTATAATAGGTTCATGGATGATTATTTGATTTTCCTCCTACAACATTTACATTCTACAAACTGAAGGGCAGTACTTGTAACTCATATGTATTAGTGATAGATGTCCAAGATCTGACAGTCCTAGGCAGTTGAGAAGATGAGCTGTTAATGACAAGGGTGGTTTGATTTTCATGCGGTCGTGGTAAGTGGACAGATTCTTAGGCGGGCAGCTGTTTTATATTTGAAGAGTTTTTTGTATTAATAATTCTCACTTGCAACAACATACACTTTTGCATTTTTCTTTTCAGTACGCAAACTTTCATGCAAGGACTTACACAAAGGAGAGACCAATATATTTATTTTATTGAACGCTATCTAGGGACAGATTATCCCCAATTTTAAATAAATGAAACTATGATTCAGATCATAAAAAGCAATGTGCAAAAAAAGGGGCTTGATTGCAGCATCTGAACTGTGATCCCAGCAGAGAAGCTGTAATACTAGAAAACCTTTTAGTTAAAAAAGCAAAAAGAAGCTCTGTGTGATACTGGGAAGAAGTCCAAACGTAAAAGAATGTTAGACACTTTATTCTTTATTTTCAGATACATTTTCATTCCTCTTTGGATGTGCGTATTCAATTTGTGATGCAGAATCAGGTATTCGGCACAAATGTAAAAGCATGAAATGTATCAAGTTCATACCACATATAGAGTAATGCTAAATAAATTAACTCAGATTTTTTTATGATGTCTCCAAGGTACTATCAGAGGGAATGGGAACATTGAGGATATAGGATGTGACATTATATGTAGTGCACATATGGCCAACTGAAATCTCAGACTTCCTGCGGTCCTCTTAGTTTCCTATCACCTTGATGATCACACTGTGCAAATTGCTATACATAGATTTTATTTGAGCGCTTGGATTCTTCTGCTACACATTAATATATTGTGTTTCCTAAAGGACCATAAATTCACACGCTATACAATTATTTCTAAGTGTTTGAGAACCCACATAGGCAAGATTACAATTATTTTCAGTAATAGAAATTCAATATATTTAAACGTTTACATATTTACCATTTAAAGAAGGACAATTCAGCCCGTGCTTGACACACAGAAAAAAGAGGGCGTTGCAATGATCTTTGTGCAGTTAACACATTACTACTAAAGGAAACAAATAATAGGTCAATTATTTAAGCATTGAACACATAATTGTCATTAATTGATAATAATATGCTTAATGGGTTTAAGTCTGATATATAATAATTCTTTACATTCTTTAAGCGCAGGATATCATTACTCATTCATTACTGTTTTCAGATCATTGAAACTGCCCTCCATCAACTTATTCAAATTCATTCTAAAGACAAAGCAATTATTTTAATTGCTTTACCGCAAAGTGTTTTTTTGTAAATAAGTATATATATATATATATATATATATAAATAAAATTTAACCAGGGCCGAACTGGGAAAAAAAAAAGGCCCGGCATTTTTCAATCACAGCTGAGAAGGCACAGAGCCCTGCTGAAGAGCTCTAGTATGAGAAAAAGGCCCTGTATTTGTTCTGGGCAGCGCAAGAAAATTTAATAACATGCTTGCGCTGTGTTTGCTTTAAACTTGTCTCTGGTGTATCCATAAGTGGGATACCAGAGGACAAAAGGGCCAGTAAAGCACATGGAGCATGTATTTGGAGCCTGCTTGTGGGATTGCGTGTGTGTAGAGTGAGCTGATTGTGGTGTGGTATTATGTAAATAGGTCGATTTTATTATTGTGTGTGGTGTAATATGTGTGGCTAGGGGCTGTAGAGAGTGTGTGTATAGGGGACATGGTGTGTATTGGGGATGTAGCGAGTGTGCGCATACAGGCTGTAGTGTGTGTAGTTGTTGCAGAGATTGTGTGTTTAGAGAATGTAGTATGTGTTTGCTAACAAGGAATGTAGTGTGTGCATAGGGGATCCAGAGTTTGTATGTCAGTAATGTATAGTGTGTATGTGGTGCAGGGTGTGTGTGTAGGGAATCTAGTGTGTAGAGAACCCAGAGTGTGTATAGGAGATTGTGTGTGTGTGTGTGTGTATATATATAGGGATCTACTGCATGTATGTGTGTGTGTGTGTGTGTGTGTGTAGATTAGATGATCCAGAGTTGGGTAGGGAATCTAGCGTGTATCTGGAGTGTAATGTGTGTAGTGGTGCATTATGAGGGCATATATATATATGCTGTAGTATATATGTATATGTTTGGATGTATTATATGTGTGAGGGTCGCAGTGTGTTGGGTGTGCTGTGTGTATGTGTGAAGAGTGCAGCATGTGTGTGAGAGGTGCAGTGTGTGTGTAAGAGGGGTGCAGCCTGTGTGTGTAAGAGGGGTGCTGTGTGTGTGAGGGTTTTATATTTGCCATCACATTCTATGTGTCTACTTTTCTTTGTCTGTTAACTCACTGAGGGTTATTTTAGATATAATTTGTGTGTGTGTGTGCTGTCTGCGTGTGTCTGAGTGTGCTGTGTGTGTGTGTGTCTGAGGGTGCTATGTGTGTGGAGGTGCTGTGTGCTTGAGGGTGCTGTGTGGGTAAGTTTGCTGTGTGTGTGTGTGTGTTTGAGGGTACTGTGTGTGTGTGAGGGTGCTGTTTGTGTGTGGGTGCTGTTTGTGTGAGGGTGCTGTGTGTCTGAGGGTTTTATGTGTGTCTGAGGGTTTTATGTGTGTCTGAGGGTTCTATGTGTGTCTGAGGGTTATATGTGTGTGTGAGAGTGCTGTGTGTTTGTCTGAGGGTGCTCTGTGTGTGAGTGTGCTGTGTGTGTCTGAGGGTGCTGTTAGTGTGAGTGTGCTGTGTGTGTCTAATGGTGCTGTGTGTGTGAGGGTGCTGTGTGTGTGTGTGTGCTGTGTGTGTCTGAGGGTGCTGTGTGTCTGAGGGTTCTATGTGTGTCTGAGGGTGCTGTGTGTCTGAGGGTTCTATGTGTGTCTGAGGGTTCTATGTGTGTGTGAGGGTGCTGTGTGTTTGTCTGAGGGTGCTCTGTGTGTGAGTGTGCTGTGTGTGTCTGAGGGTGCTGTTAGTGTGAGTGTGCTGTGTGTGTGTCTAATGGTGCTGTGTGTGTCTAATGGTGCTGTGTGTGTCTGAGGGATCTCTGTGTGTGTGTGTGTGTGCTGTGTGTGTCTGAGGGTGCTGTGTGTGTCTGAGGGTGCTGTGTGTCTGAGGGTGCTGTGAGGGTGCTCTGAGGGTGCTGTGAGGGTGCTGTGTGTGAGGGTGCTGTGTGGGGTTGAGGGAGCTGTGTGGGTGTGAGGTAGCTGTGTGGGTGTGAGGGAACTGTGTGGGTAAGTTTGCTGTGTGTGTGTGTGTTTGAGGGTACTGTGTGTGTGTGAGGGTGCTGTTTGTGTGTGGGTGCTGTTTGTGTGAGGGTGCTGTGTGTCTGAGGGTTTTATGTGATTTATGTGTGTCTGAGGGTTTTATGTGTGTCTGAGGGTTCTATGTGTGTGTGAGTGTGAGGGTGCTGTGCACGGGTGCTATGAGTGTGCTGTGTGTGTGTGTGTGAGGATGCTGTGTGTGTCAGAGGGTGTTGTGTGTGTCAGAGGGTGTTGTGTGTGTCAGAGGGTGTTGTGTGCTGTGGGTGTGTGCTGTGGGTGTGTGTGGGTGTGCGGGTGCTGTGGGTGTGTGCTGTGGGTGTGTGTGTGGGGGGGGGGGGTGCTGTGGGTGTGAATATGTCTGGAGGGATTGTGTGTGTGGGGGTGGGCAAGATGTATATATTAAATATGTTTTTTTAAATTAAAAAAACTAAACTTCATATCCCCCTTCTTACCTTTAGCCTGGGAGAAGGTAGGGGGGAGCCGTGCTGCCATGGAGGGTTGCCGTGCTGCAGTCCCTGGTGGTCCTAGTGGTGAGTGAACTCTACCCTGCAGTTCCTGGGGTAGAGTTCACTCTCGCGATATCTGAGTTTTGCCGTGGTAACAGGCTAGAGCTCCACCGGCTCCTCCTCTCCTTCCCTCCACAGCCATGTCAGTGCCTGTGGGTCAGTGAGGGAGATCGAGCGCTGGCTCTGCATGGGCCAGCCCGGGGAGATCCTGTGATCTCCCCTGGCGGCCTCGGCCCATGGCCATCGCAGCCCACCGGCCATTTGCTCAGTATGCCCGATGGCCAGCCCGAGCCTGAATGTAACCATTGTTTGAAACATTGATGTTGAGATTGCTGCTAATTGATACCTACAAACAAATACAATAAAATACACTTTTTTCTTTTATTTAGAAACATTTTGGGGGTCATCCATAGAAACAGAGATGCATATTGTTACATACATGCACACACTCAGGTTTATTGCTAGGTTCTAGAAACACCTAGAGCTTTAGCCCAAAGCAAAAGTCGATAATCCCTGCCATAAAAGATAGGTCAGGATATGTTATGTCATATTGCTTTGCTCTATGTTATGTCTCCTACTCTCTATGTCTCTTTTGGTTGCATGAAACTCATGCTGCTTATGCATTCCAGAATCCCAATGAAAGCATAGTCAGAATAAGCACATGCTACACAGAAAGGTATTCAGTGCAATCCCTCCACACTACTTGTCAATAGAGGGATATGCAGAAACGTTCTGATCCTAAGCACCCCTCCTGACAGTTAACAGAGATCCTCCTTTCTATGTAAGGTGGTTGTGGTAAGTTAAATACATTATAATAAATAAAAAAACGATAATAAAATTTAAAAAGCAAAAAAATGGGTCGCAAGAGTATACTGAGAACAGGGAGCAGCTAAAATAGCCTGCCCTTCGGTCGGTCCCCGCTCAGATCTCAAGCTGGTTTTTGCTCATCTTGTGTCATTACAGAGAGAACATCTCTGAAACATATCAGACTGGTCCCACCCATACGGTTAGTCCAGATCTGAAATGCCAGCGAAATCTAAAAAGCACTATTATCCTCCTTCCCCTCCCCACCTTCATAGATCTGGGGCTGAAAAATTCCATATCTGTGGGTTCAGTCCCCAAAGCCAACCCCTATCACACACACACATACTCACACACACACACATACTCACAAACACAGATACACACAGCCATATAAACACAGAAAGATATCTACTGTTCCATCCCTCTACACGCAAACACATTGTCATGCCTAAGCACTCTCCCAGACACACAACATAGTAGGATTAAATACCTAAAGGTCACCTAAAGGACCCAAGTGTAAGGCATAGGCCCTGGAACAATAAAGGTACTTGATCAAGCTTAACCTTTTTACTATTCCTATATAAATAGTGAAGATTGGCTCAAACTGATAAGCTACATTGCTCCTTTTGTGATCTTAATGCCTCTCTGACCACAAACACACACATGTGGTTACCCTTGGGTCTCCAGGAGATGGCAGGTTTCCAGTTAGTTTCTCTTACACTCCCATGCAATTTTTTGTATTCTGGTAAAAAATGGTAATACATCACATCCTCCCAGCACAGCTACAGGAGTGCACATTGAACTGACAGGACACATTATCACTGCAAAATAGACAGGGAAGATCCCCAACAGAAACACACTGCATTAAGGAGCAACCTTGTGACCTTCTCTGCTAAAGCAGGCCCCTTATTGAAGCATTGCCAATACCCCTCTGGAATAGTTTACAGAACATTATAGACTGGTCATATCCATTGCTGTACACTAGACTTGTACACAGCAAAAACATTGGTCATTGGACATTAGAATCTGACACAGAGCAGGGCCACACACTATGAGGCAAAGGAATTACACTGCTGTCTTGGAGTTATGCTGCTGGCATTGCTACTGGGAGTAGTAGACAATGACAAAATAGAAGGTTCAATGTGCACATCTGGCTCACACAACATAACTCTCTTTTATTGCTCATCACGGGCAATGTTAAAAAATCTGTTACTCCAGCATGTTAGGCTGTTGTATTAGAGTGTCACATTCCCCTGAATCCTAGGATCCCACAAAGATGCTCGGATAAGTTAAGTGCAATTAGCAATTTGTTCGCTCAGTTGAGCAATGAGTAGATCTTTCATCTTCCTGCTGCTACATTGGTGTGGAGTTTCCTGCCAGGAACACATGTCATGTTTTCTAGGAAGGTATCCATCTTGTTTATGAAGTAGATGAACAAGGGGATGACCTGTCCGAAAACTAGCATTACTGTAGTTTAAAGTTTCTGTTACGTGCCTAAATGGAATAAGAACTGACAATAAATTACCTATTATTATCTAATCCTCACACCCCAGTGGGAGGTCAATACCATTGGAGTGGTAGAAATATATACTATTGATTTCCCTCTGCTGTTCCAAAATTCTTTCCGCCATGTCTGAAGTGGAGGTCCACCACATAGTGACATCCTGTCATAGACAATGCTTATGACAAGTCTCAAAATGTGTCTCCTGTCTCCTGCTTCTGTCTCAAGACTTGGCTATCCCTCACACCACGGTGTAAATGCCCAAAAATACTACTGCAAATAGAAAGTATGGTTGCCATTTTGTATTGGCTTTCTAAATTGCACCCTTCACTACAAGATGTAGGATGTGTGCAGAACAGTGCACACCTACAAAGGAACCCTCTCTCAGAGCTTTGGCCATATTAGCAGTTATGTTGGTGACCATGAACCCATGATTATATGTGTCTTAGCTGTTCTATGTAAAATGTTGTATATATTGTGTAATAATATTGTTTTTGTATTTTATTCCATAACCCTATTGTATCAATGCAATGTTTTGTGAACCAAGAACATAAAAACGAGATAAATCTCAATGTATGCTTCCTGGTAAAATATTTTATAAATAAATAAATAATGTTGGACCTCTTCTACTGCCACCACTATACCCAGCCACCTTGGGCTGCTACCAGTGTCCCTTCCAATGCTTTCCCATAGGGGTTTGGCTGAAATCTGCAAGGAGTCAGGACAGTGGTGGGGCCAATCAGCACCTCCTAATAGAAATTCATTGAATCTGAAAAGGCACTGTTTACATGAAAATGCCTGCTGAGAATGATTATAATCACCAGAAAAACTACATTAAGCTGTAGTCGTTCTGGTGACTATAGTGTCCCTTTAATGTACTCACTGTTTCTTTGAGTGTTGTACAAATTATTTACCATAAGTACCGTATATACTCGAGTATAAGCCGACCCGAATATAAGCCGAGGCCCCTAATTTTACCCCAAAAAACTGGGAAAACTTATTGACTCGAGTATAAGACTAGGGTGGGAAATGCAGCAGCTACTGGTAAATTTCTAAATAAAATTAGATCCTAAAAAATATATATATTAATTGAATATTTATTTACAGTGTGTGTATAATGAATGCAGTGTGTGTATAATGAATGCAGTGTGTGTGTATGAGTGCAGCGTGTGTGTATGAGTGCAGCGTGTGTGTATGAGTAGTGTGTGTATGTGTGCAGTGTGTGTATGTGTGCAGTGTGTGTATGTGTGCAGTGTGTGTATGAATGCGTGCAGTGTGTGTGTGTGTGTGAATGCAGTGTGTGTGTGTATATGAATGCAGTGTGTGTGTGTATGAGTGCAGTGTGTGTATGAATGCAGTGTGTGTGTATGAGTGCAGTATGTGTGTGTGTGCAGTGTGTGTATGAGTGCAGTGTGTGTATGAGTGCAGTGTGTGTATGAGTGCAGTGTGTGTATGAGTGCAGTGTGTGTGTGTATGAGTGCAGTGTGTGTATGTGCGCAGTGTGTGTATGAGTGCAGTGTGTGTATGAATGCAGTGTGTGTGTGTATGAGTGCAGTGTGTGTGTGTGTGCAGTGTGTGTGTATGAGTGCAGTGTGTGTGAATATGAGTGCAGTGTGTGTATGAGTGCAATGTGTGTGTATGAGTGCAGTGTGTGTGTATGAATGCAGTGTGTGTGTGTATGAGTGCAGTGTGTGTATGAGTGCAGTGTGTGTATGAGTGCAGTGTGTGTGTATGAATGCAGTGTGTGTATGAATGCAGTGTGTGTGTATGAGTGCAGTGTGTGTATGTGTGCAGTGTGTGTGTATGAGTGCAGTGTGTGTGTATGAATGCAGTGTGTGTGTGTGTATGAGTGCAGTGTGTGTATGAGTGCAGTGTGTGTATGAATGCAGTGTGTGTGTATGAATGTGGTGTGTGTGTATGCATGTGGTGTGTGTGTGTGTGTGTGTGTGTGTGTGATGCAGAGCCTTGGTGGGGGGTGGGCAATTTTATTATTATTTTTTTAATTATGTTAATATTTTTTATTATTATTTCTTCTTATTATTATTTTTATTTAATTTCATTATTTTATTATTTTTAAAATGTTATTATTATATTTTTTCGTCCCCCCTCCCTGCTTGATACATGTCAGGGAGGGGGGCTCTCCTTCCCTGGTGGTCCAGCATTGGTAGTTCAGTGGGGGGCTGTGGGGGCTGCAGAGAGTTTACTTACCTCTCCTGCAGCTCCTGTCAGCTCTCTCCTCCTCTGCGCCGTCCGTTCAGCTCTTCTGCCAGCTCACAGTGTAAGTCTCGCGAGAGCCGCGGCTCTCGCGAGATTTACACTGGGAGCTGACCGAGGTGCTGAACGGACGGCGCGGAGGAGGAGAGAGCTGACAGGAGCTGCAGGAGAGGTAAGTAAACTCTCTGACAGCCCCAGTCTGTATTATGGCAATGCAAATTGCCATAATACAGACTATTGATTCGAGTATAAGCCGAGTTGGGGTTTTTCAGCACAAAAAATGTGCTGAAAAACTCGGCTTATACTCGAGTATATACGGTACTTACACATTAGCTCTGTCATGTATCATAAATTCTTACCCTCCAAATTATGTCATAGTGTCCAGTCTTAATATCTTCATATAATATAATAATATAATCGTTTTCTATATCAAATCAAAATGCTCCTGAACTCATTAATCCTGCTGTGCGTGGTCTATAGCTCCAACCAACATGTAAACACATTATATATATATTCTATGGGATAATTGTAGAGATAAGAGCATTCACATGTTCTAAATGTAACTTTTAAATTCTTAATGACATCTCTGCAGAAAAAAATAAAAACAAGATAGTATAGGGAGAATTGATTTTCTCAGTGTAATTAGGAAAATAAAGCAGAAAATACTTGGCTCCCTAGCTGCCATTTCCCCCAGGGTACAGTGAAACACTGACAGTCAGTCAAAAGCTCAAAAAGAGGTTTTATAGCTTACGTTTAACACTGAACTATAAGTGTTCTAGGTGTCCGAGACATTTGTTCATTATGGAGAATTACACAATACACAATTGAAGCCTGTGAGGTAATACTAGTAATTTACAAAAATAAAAACAAGCTGGGGAAAGGGAGCTGTAACTAGACTTTAAAAAAAAATAAAAAAAAATACCTTGTGGCTGACGCATTAAGTAGTTGTACAACATACAAAATAAACTCATTAAGTTCTGGGCATCTATTTAATAAACACTGAGGCAAGTCTTTGTTAGAAACATGTGCTTTTGCTGCTAATGCACAATAAAAACCAATCGAAAGACATACAGATAAAACAGTGAGGGAAGTAAACTGGTTCTATGTAGTTCTATGTAATAATCAAAATTGAAAACAAAATATGAACAATTATTTAATTTTAAAGGCAATGGGATGTTTATTCAACAAAGCATATTGCACTGTAAATGTTTAGAGGAACTGTCTAAGAGTTGCAACCATGAGTAATTGGGCTCATGCAACACACCATGGTCCAGTTGGTGAAATTAAAAGACCTCCCTTGGCTGCCTATATGATACTTTCCTGGAGGCAGAGATCATATTTACATATATGTTTCTAGCTCACCAATAACTATGAATAAAGGACAACTAAATCTGAGCCAATATAGCCACATTCTAAGTAGTAATTAAGTAATGTTTATCAATATTTTTCACTGTCTCCACAATGTCTGAAAGATAAATGAATATATTCACTGCCTTAGTGATATGTGCTATAATGGTGATTCACAAAATTTTGTTTAGTTTTGTTTAGTTTTGCAGGGAACACTGCTGATATATTTTTGTTATTGACATTGACAACATTCTCCACAATTCTGCTGTTGTAGTAGCCATGAGTCAAACAGGTCTAGGTTCTCACTTGATATCCAGCAATGGTTTGTTCCAGTAGCCCAATTGTCATCAGATTGTCCTGGTTTCCTAGTCCTAACTTTTTTAATCCAAATGAGTCTGCATATCTTGATTCATGTTGCTCTCATTTTATTAAGGTAGGTTTATACAGTTGTAATCAAAATTATTTATCCCCCCTTGAAAAGCAGATTTATTGTCAAAATGTATACATTATCAGTTGTTTGCAATAAACAAATCATACAAAAGTAATTGAAATAGCTCAACACAACGAATGCTTCAAGTGGTTTCCCCAAATTCAACTGAAAATGCAACTTATAATCAGTGGCGTACTAAGGGGGGGGGCGGGGGGGGGGCGGTCCGCCCCGGGTGCCATCCAGTAGGGGGGTGCCACACTCTGTCCCTCCTGCTGGTCGTCCTCTCCCTTGCGGCTCAGGCGCTCAGTGAGTGAGTCAGAGCACAGGGAGGGGATTCCCAGCCTGTGTTCTGAGTCATCACTGAGCACCAGGGATGCTGTTATGGAGTGTGCCAGCAGGGGGCGCAGAGCGTGCATTCTGCCAGGTTTCTCCCCTGCGGCCACTCTGCCTGCACATCCTGCACTGCCTGGGCTGGGATGGAGAGAGACAGCCCCTGAATCATGGTAAGTTAATATAATTGTAAATTCCCCCTCACCCCCTCCCTCAGTCACCCTGTCACCAGTCACCCCCCCTCAGTCACTCTGTCACCCCCCCCACCCTGTCACCCCCCCCTCAGTCACCCTGTCACCCCCCTCTGTCACCCCCCTCAGTCACCCTGTCACCCCCCCACCCTGTCACCCCCCCCAGTCATCCTGTCACCCCCCTCTGTCACCCCCCTCAGTCACCCTGTCACCCCCCACCCTGTCACCCCCCCAGTCATCCTGTCACCCCCCTCAGTCACCCTGTCACCCCCCACCCTGTCACCCCCCCAGTCACCCAGTCACCCTGTCACCCCCCTCAGTCACCCTGTCACCAGTCACCCCCCCTCAGTCACCCTGTCAGCCCCCTCAATCACCCTGTCACCCCCTCCCTGAGTCACCCTCTCACCCCCCCTCAATCACCCTGTCACCCCCCACCCTGTCACCCCCCTCAATCACCCTGTCACCCCCCTCAATCACCCTGTCACCCCCCTCAGTCACCCTGTCACCCCCTCAGTCACCCTGTCACCAGTCACCCCCCCTCAGTCACCCTGTCAGCCCCCTCAATCACCCTGTCACCCCCTCCCTCAGTCACCCTCTCACCCCCCCCCCTCAGTCACCCTGTCACCCCCCTCAGTCACCCTGTCACCAGTCACCACCCCAGTCACCCTGTCACCCCCCCTCAATCACCCTGTCACCCCCCTCAGTCACCCTGTCACCCCCTCAGTCACCCTGTCACCAGTCACCACCCCAGTCACCCTGTCACCCCCCCTCAGTCACCCTGTCACCCCCTCAGTCACTCTGTCACCCCCCAGTCACTCTGTCATCCCCCCTTAGCCACTCAGTCACCCTGTCACCCCCTCAGTCACCCTGTCACCCCCCCTCAGTCACTCTGTCACCAGTCACCCCCTCCCCAGTCACCCTGTCACCAGTCACCCCCTCCCTCAGTCACCCTGTCACCCCGTCACTCTGTCACCTGTCACCCCCCCCGTCACCAGTCACCCCCTCTCTCAGTCACCCCCCCTCAGTCACTCTGTCACCAGTCACCCCCTCCCTCAGTCACCCTGTCACCCCCTCCCTCAGTCACCCTGTCACCCCCTCCCTCAGTCACCAGTCACCCCCTCCCTCAGTCACCCTGTCACCCCCTCCCTCAGTCACCAGTCAACCCCTCCCTCAGTCACCCTGTCACCCAGTCACCCCCTCCCTCAGTCACTCTGTAACCCCCTCACTCTGCCACCAGTCACCCCCTCACTCTGCCACCAGTCACCCCCTCCCTCAGTCACCAGTCACCCCCCCAGTCAATCTGTCCGTCACCCCCTCCCTCAGTCACTCAGTCACCCTGTCACCCCCTCCCTCAGTCACTCTGTCACTAACCACCCCCTCACTCTGCCACCTGTCATCCCCTCACTCTGCCACCTGTCATCCCCTCACTCTGCCACCTGTCATCCCCTCACTCTGCCACCTGTATCTCCCTCCTTCCCTCACTCTGCCACCTGTCACTCCCTCTTTCCCTCACTCTGCTACCTGTCACTCCCTCCCACGCTCTTTCAGCCCCTCCCTCCTACGCTCTGCCACCTGTCCCCTCCTCACTCTGCCAACCCTATCCCACAGCACACTATGTGCCTTACAATGCCCTACACATACTAAATCCCACCCCCACACTATGTGTCTTACCCATACTACATCCCTATCACCCCTACACCAGGTCTGTCTCCTAAATTACTATCAATAAAGATTTGTATCAGGACAAGTAGATTGTCACGGCAGACAAGTAGATTGGGCAAACACTTTAGTCCCTGGACAATTAGTTTTTTTTTTTTATTTCAACACCCCTGCCCTCTCTACCATATACACCCCCGCCATATACACCCCTGCCTTGTCATAATATCCTCCCTGCTATAAACCCACTACCTGGTCATAATTCCCACCCTGGCATATACCCCTTTAACATGTCCTATAATACCCACACTGCCATAATCCCCTCCCTGCTATATACCTCCACCGTATCATAATACACACCCTGCCATACACCCTGGCCCTGCCTTGACATAATATCCTCTCTTCCATATAACACCCAATCCCATTGTTCCCACCCGTGACATAAAACACCATACACTCACCACCTCACCTGCAGTCACCTCCTTCAATCCACTGTGTGCAATGGCACACACTGTCATAGTATCCATCACACTGTCCCTCCCTGCCATATACCTTTCTCCTGATAGTAATACTCACCCACTTACATATACATCCACGTTGTCACATTACCCCAGACAGATAGGACAGATATATACTGGAAGGCAGTGAGATTAAACATTTTTATGGACCATATAGGAGTTTGTGTACGCCCTGCAGTAAGCCGGCAGCCGGGGTATGACGTCATCCTGGCATCAGCATCACTACTGGTCGTGCAAGTGAGCTGTGAAGGAAGAGCACAGAGATCCCAGCCCAGCAGCAACCGCTTGTCACTCCCAGAGTAAGGTAGGGAGGTTGGTTGGACCTCTTAATAACTAAATGCATGTGTATATCTGTGGTTGTGTATATGTTTAGTAGATAGCTCCCTAATTTGGTGTCCTTAAATATGTCAATCCCACATAAGGATAACAAATAAGTGAGTTATCTACTAAACAACCTAAAGATTAAAATTAAGAAAAAGGCTTTTTAAATTTTGATCTTTTAGCTGTTTAGTAGAGAATTCCCTAAATTGGTGCCCTTATGTGAGATTCCATATGTAAAGATACCAAATTAGGGTGCTGTTTAGCAGATAGCTCCCTTATTTGGTGTCCTTAAATATGGCAATCCAACATCTCAGCATCTTGCCAACACTACACACAAACACATCCCTGCATTCCAGTGCAAACACTACATACAAACACACCTCTGTATTAAAACATCACCATTATATATAACCACACCACTGCATCTCGCCAACACTACACACAAAAGCATGCCTGCATTAAAATGCCAACACTACATACAAACACACCCATTCATTCACTCACACATACTCCATACAAAAGCATGCTTACATTGAAACATGCAAGCACTGCTCAATGCTACATACATTAAAAAAATTGTGGGTGTTTTGTACATTTTAAAGTGCAGGGGGGAGGGGGGTGCCAAAACTAGGACCCGCCCCGGGTGCCATATGCTCTAGGTACGCCCCTGCTTATAATGACTTCTCCAGTCTTAAAAATGTTCAACACCTTCATGCTAAGCATCTTTAGTACTTAGTCGAGCACCCTTATGCTGTTATGACCGGATGCAAACAAGATGAATAGCCAGACACCAACATCTGGCAAAGTTCCTGAGGAAGTTTAACCCTATTGAGCATTGGCCTTCAGTTCTGTAATATACTTGGGTTTGAGTGCCAGAGCCGCCTTCCTCAAATCCTACCAGAGATTTTTTATGGGATTCAAGTCAGGTGACTGTGATGGCCACTTTAGAATTTCCCAGGACTTCTGCAACCGAGCCTTGGTGGAATTTGAAGTATGTTTGGGATCATTGTCTTGTTGGAAGGTCCAATGACGCCAAAGTTTCATCTTCCTCATAGACAGCATGACATTTTCTCCTAGGATTTCCTGGTACTTCAATGAATCCATCTTGCATGCATTATCTGATATTACCTACCAATCATGCAAACCCTATACAAAGATGGATGTTAATACAAGGCTGTGTGGCCTCATTCTTATCTATGTGCATCTTCAACACGCAGCATGTGTGAGGCTTACAGAGCAATGCTACTACTTTAGAAAGCAACAAGAGAAAACTGATTCCTCAACAGAAAATTAATCATTTATAAATCTGTGTGGTGTATAAGTAAATACAGTTTACTCATTTGTGGATGACTGATTGACTCTGAAATATTCGGTGCTGATAATTGTGTTCCACAAAGTACTTGATCTAGACATAGAAGAATATAACTAATGAAAACTCACAGGAAATCAGCTGGAAATATTTGTGTAAATGCTTATTTACAGTGCACATATAGATACACAAGGCAGTATGAAAAAAATAAAACAAATTCAAAAAAATTATATCATTCCCATGCACCAAAACATAAATGGGGGAACACTAAAAAAATAGAAACAAAAATAGGAAAAAACTGGATGTGTTTCTTCTGAGAGTCAAAGATAGTCATAGATAGATACACTATATTTGTATTTTTTTCTGTGCACCAAAACATAATCTGGGGGACAAAAAATAAAAAAAAAACAGAAACAAAACTAGGAAAAACCTGGACGTGTTTAGTGTCTGCTTAAAGATGCATCTTAAGCACTATATTTTTGTGCATGGAAACTATCAATTTTTTTGCACATTTATTTGTTTATACTGCATTGTGTACATATCTGTGCGCAACAAATTAGCATATACAAGAATATGTTCCCTTTGATTTCCTGGGAGTTTTCATTAGTGCGGTTCTCCTATGTCTGGATCAACTACTTTCTTAGAATCAAGACCTTTCTTAGTCTTTTTACTTGATTTGCTTTAGTGGTGTTTTTTATCCTGCTTGCTGCCATGTAGCATATATAAATATATAAATATGATGTGGCAGTCATCCCTCTATAATATGGCCATGTCCTTCTGGGTAAAGGATGAGATTGCAACCCACATCCAATCCTCATTAAATAGCAAAATGTGCATAGACGGCAAAAACTGCACAGCATCGTAAAAATACATTATGGCTATCACTGTAGAAGCAATTCAATTATCAAGTATAGACAAGACAGGGTGTCCATTCAGTAATTAAGTGTAAAGCAAAGTAGTAAAATAAAACACAAAAGCAAAGCATCTTTACCTATATACAAGATAGCAACAAATAAAAAATGGAAATAAGGAAAAATAGATAAATGAAAAAAATGTATGAGTTGAAATATGGATTATTGTATTTATAAATATGTTGCTACATCGAAGTCTATATCTACAAATGCAGCATGTTTAAAAATGCAGTGCATAAAAAATACATAACAGTAGTGCCTAAAATAGGAACAAAATGTAAGTAACAGTGAATATATACAAAAAGTGTAAAAAAATAAAAACTGGCACTAGCATTGCATAGCAATTGCATTGAAAAAAATCTAGCAGAATATAAAATAATATAGTGTATGCAAAAACAAAGGCATAAACAGAAACACAATATATAAAAATTATCCATAGTAAGGAACTAGCAAAATACTAACTTAGGGATAAAATACATTATAATATTCAGTAATATTAATGATCTAGTATTAATTGATTAATGCAATAAAGACAGAAAAAAATCAATCAAATTGTATTTTATGGCAGCTCATTCATAATATTTCAAATAATTAGGCCAAAGGGTATATATATAAAGAGATTCTTATAATTGCAAAAAAAAGGAACAAGAGAAAAGAGTTTAAAATTCAACAACAACCAGCAAACATTAAGAAAAAAAAAAAGGGCTGCTAATGTTTAATCTGTGTATAAAAGGCGTCCATTGTCAGTGCGCATAGCATGTTGGCATTAGACAACCAATGGAGGCATGGCCGTTCATGCTGCCCTAAACAATCCTTTGGTCTTGCCTCTATGATATATCTCCCACTGCAGTGAGGAGTAATGATATCAAGGAAAAAGGATTGCAAAAACTATGTTTTATTTATTTCATTGAGGGGGTGGGACTTTGCCATCAAGAGCTTCTCCTCCCAAACCATGATTTATGTTGGAGCATCCATTTAAGCCTTATCCCAGCTCTCCAGGTACAGGTATTTGATTGTTATCTCATGACCTCAATGAATTGCAACCCGAGAGGGAGCAGAAACGGGTAGGAATTGTAATCTAAAATGAAATTGCTAGTAGAGGTGTGCTTAAAGAACTAGTACTGTTCGTTACATAGAAAGTGCATGCACAAAGATAGGAGGAAAGCAAGAAAAAGTGACTTGAAATCAGTTTAGTAGCCCAGCACTGTGCGTAGGAACAAAGCCTTGCAGAGAGGACATCAGCAGCACTCCCTTTATGGTCCTGCAGGCTCGGGGCTGGCCAGACAGGTCCCTTTAGTTCTTCAGTGGGAGTCGCTAGTGATGAGTCACATCACTGATAAATGCCCCCTCTCTCAGGTCCACTCACCTGTCCCAATCTGTATACGTCCAAATGGTGAGGAAAATGCAATGGTTTCAATAAGCTGTTTATGGTTATGGTTTACAGCTTTATTACAAACAAAGATGAACAGGAATGTATATACAGGATTATTCTGTGTAATATAAGTTACTAACAGAACGGAATGGCACTAAAATCCTATAATAATGTACTAGGTGATATCCTTACCTAGCAGGAATGGATGGCAGTAAAGTTTACGGTAATGGGCTGTATTATATGGGTAACTCATGGAAGTGCACTACAAGCTGACAAAGCTGAAAGGCAGGAAAGCAAATAATATGAAACGCTAACAGGACTGAATGATGGTGAAGTATACAGAGATGTACTATTTAACATGAGAGGCAAACAGGACTGATAGGCAGTGACATTTACAATAGGATCTGAATAGCCGTGCAGTTTACAGTAATATTCTATAAAACATGGGTAGTAAGCAAAGCTAACACAAACAATTATAGGATCTTTATTGTAATCTCTATTGTCTGCTCTGCTCTCCCTGCCCTGTATTAGTCTCCTCTGCTCTCCCTGCTCTGCTCTCCATTGTCTGTACTGCTCTCCCTGTCCTGTATTAGTCTGCTCTGCTCTCCCTGCCCTGTATTAGTCTGCTCTGCTCTCTCTGCCCTGTATTAGTCTGCTCTGCTCTCCCTGCTCTGCTCTCCATTGTCTGTACTGCTCTCCCTGTCCTGTATTAGTCTGCTCTGCTCTCCCTGCCCTGTATTAGTCTGCTCTGCTCTCCCTGCCCTGTATTAGTCTGCTCTGCTCTCCCTGCCCTGTACTAGTCTGCTCTGCTCTCCCTGCTCTGTACTAGTTTGCTCTGCTCTCCCTGCTCTGTACTAGTTTGCTCTGCTCTCCCTGCTCTGGTACTAGTTTGCTCTGCTCTCCCTGCTCTGGTACTAGTTTGCTCTGCTCTCCCTGCTCTGTACTAGTTTGCTCTGCTTTCCCTGCCTGCGACCTGAAGCCCATGGAACAGTGAAACAGGGGAGTGGGCCTTGACAAGGCCAGGAAGTGGGCAGGTGAAAAAATTATGGGATGGGTTTAGGGCAGGGCTAAGAAGGGGAGGAGAAAGGTAGTTTAAATAAGCGGCCATCTTAAGAGAGGGGCCAGTTAATCTGAATTTCACTGACCTGTTACTTGTGGCGGGTCAGCGAGGTTCTTTTCTTTTTTCTCCCTCTGCAGGTAATGGCGTCGCTGGAGGAGATCCTGGCCGGAGTCCGGGCGGCGGTTCGAGACAGGGGACTGGCGTGGCTCCATGAACAGCTCGGTGCAGCTGCCACCCATGCGGAGGGACCGGAGAGGAGGTCGGCGTGGAGGACCAGGCCGCCACAGAGGTTGAGCCCGGGTGAGGCTCCTGTGGCCCGGCGGCGGAGGAGCCCTTCTGCGGTCGGTGGGTCGGCTGCAGCGGAGGATGGAGTGCGGCAGGTGCCGTCGGGCAGACCTGCCAGGCAGGCGACGGCGGTCGCAAAGCGGAGGCCACGAGGTCTGAAGGCGCCCCGCGTAATGGCGGCCGGCAGGACAGCAGGAGGGGGAGGAGCTGCCACTCCAGCAGAGCATGCGGCCGCGGATGGCATCACCCATGCGGCCAGTGGGCAACAGAAGGAGCGTCCCGGTGAGTCAACCTCCAGGGGTGCCACTGAGGGACTGGGGGGGAACACTAGCGAGGCCCCCACCGCGCAGGCGGTCCCCCAGGCAGTAAGGGGGGACCAGGTCAGCAAGGGACCCGAGGAGGCGGCCGGGAGGAAGGCCAGGGCGGAGAGCAGTGGAATGTTAGGAGAGGGCAGCAGGGCGGGTCAGACAGCTCAGAGGGTATCTGGAGATAGGAATGCAACAGGCTGCCTGGCCCCAGAGGTTGTGGCAGGGTCAGACAGGGCGGCCAGAGGGAGGCCAGGCGCTGCGGCTATCAGAGAGCCACTGGGATCGGTGCGGTCCAGGGAAGCGAGGGGTGGCAGTGTAGAGCGGGGGGGCCCATCCGGCTGCTCCCAGGTGTGGCCAATCGGCAAGGAAGCGGCCGTGGGGGAACATGGTGGCGAGCGGCGCCGTAGCGGCGCCAGGTACAGCAGTGACAGGAGCTGGTCGGGAGGACATGAGAGCAGGGACAGGAGCCATTCACGGCTGGGTCGCAGCAGGTCAAGGTTCAGTGGCAGGGAGAGGAGGAGGAGGTCCGGTTCAGAGGAGGGGAGGAGGAGCAGGAGGCGCAGCGCATCAGGTTCATCCGAAAGGAGCTTCAGGGAACGGCATCAGGGAGCGCACAGCAAAGGAAGTCGGATGGCTCAGAGGAGCGGAACCCGGGCAGCCGGAGAAGAGCGTAGGGAGGAAGGGCGGGTAGGGAGCTACTCGAGCAGACTACCCAGGTTGTCTTCTCCTTACAGGTCCCGGAGTAACACACCGGCGGTCCCGAGGCGGGACCAGGCGGGCAGGAGTCGGCGGCTATTGGAAGCTCCAGTGCCTGGCAAGGCGGATGGAGGGACAGCAACCCCGCGGCCTGCAGCGGCCAGGGGCATCAGCGGTGAGTCTTCCTCTACACCACACCCTGGGAATTTCATACATTGTTTCCAATCATTCATAGATTCATGGTCAGGGGAAGGGGACTTACTTAGGTTTGATAGGGTCTGGTCAGCTAGGGACGACGACGGGCCGGGGGTAGAGAGGTTGGCCTCTGGAGTGACAGGTGTTAGTGGGGAGGAGGCAAGAAGCGTAGCTAAGCCCGATGGGTCATCAGCAGGGGACGGTGTACTTGATGTAGCATGCAGGGACATTACGGAAGCCGCGCGTCAAAACGTACATGTGTCGTTCGCGGGGCCGTTGGGTTGCCATTTGAAAGCAGAAGGTTAAGGAAAAGATTGCAAAGGGGGAATTCGTGGAAATATTTTCCCTTCTTCCCCTGGAGGAATTTTTGGATTTAAAGGAGGAAGACAGGAAGGATGCCAAAAAAGAGGAGGAGGTGAAAAGGCGGAGGTATCGGAAGATACCGAAGACCTTTGGCAATTGGCTGCGGGCCTTTTGTATATTAGCTAGTGTTATTGACGAGAAGCGCCCGGAGTGCTGCTCACAGTTGTTTTGCTACCTCGACGGCATAGGGGATGCTGTCAGGATCGGGACAGGGATCCAACACGCAGAGTACAAACAGTAGCCAGATACGTATACCGGACCTTAGAATGGCCGGACTAACGTAAGTAGTACAGTATAGAATGGTCAAAGACAAGCCGAGGTCGAGGGTAACAGAAGACAGGTAAGCGAGAGACAAGCCGAATCAAGGGTAACAGAGATAAGCAGAGTATGGTAAACAAGCCGGGTCAAAACCAAAAGGGATAATAGAATACACAAGCACTGAGTGACTAGAACAAGCTAGAACCACGACAGGGCAATGAGCTAATGAAAAAAGCTCTGTTAAATACCCTGTTCAGAGCAGTAACCACGCCTCCGAGGCGTCCTGATTGGTCCTGCAGCAATTGACTGACAGGTCGTTCCGGGGGAGTTTCCTGATGACTACTTCCTGCCTAGATGCTGTAAAAGGCAGTCACTCCCTCGCGGCCGGCCTAGCATGACCGGATAGACCGCGGGGAAGGGAGCCATCAGACCGTCTGGATGGAGGAACAGCTAAGTTTCTACCTCTTTTGGAGGTAGAGACCACAGGTACCCTGACAGTACCCCCCCTCTCAGATACGCCCACCGGGCGGAATGAACCGGGACGAGATGGGAAGCGAGAGTGATACGCCCTGCGGAGACGGGGAGCATGAACATCCTCCTGAGGTACCCAACTCCTCTCCTCAGGACCATATCCCTTCCAATCCACCAGATATTGTACTCTCCCCCGGGAGATTCGAGAATCAATAATAGAGTTAACCTCATACTCCTCCTGACCCTCCACCTGAACGGAGCGAGGAGGGGCTATTGTGGAGGAAAATCTGTTACATATGAGTGGTTTCAGCAATGAAACGTGAAACGAGTTCGGGATGCGTAAGGTATTAGGAAGAGCTAAACGATACGCAACTGGATTGATACGGGTCAGCACCCTGTAGGGTCCAATATAACGAGGAGCGAACTTCATGGAGGGCACTTTTAAACGGATGTTCCTCGTGCTCAGCCATACCCTATCACCTGGAACAAAGACCGGAGCCGCCCTTCTACGTTTATCAGCGTGTTTCTTGACCAACATAGAGTTGTGCACAAGGATTTGTCGAGTTTGATCCCACAACTTCCTCAAATTGGCAACATGAACATCAACCGACGGCACCCCCTGGGAAGGAGAATCCGAAGGAAGAATAGACGGATGAAAACCATAATTCATGAAGAAGGGGCTTGAATGAGTAGAATCGCAAACAAGATTGTTGTGTGCAAACTCCGCCCAAGGAATCAAACCGACCCAATCATCCTGGTGTTCAGAAGCAAAGCATCGTAAATATTGTTCAATTTTCTGGTTGGTACGTTCAGCAGCTCCGTTAGACTGAGGATGATAGGCAGAAGAAAAGTTTAATTTAATACCAAGTTGAGAGCAGAAGGACCTCCAAAAGCGGGAAACAAATTGGGAGCCTCTGTCCGATACAATTTGAGAGGGTATCCCATGTAGGCGAAAAATCTCCTTAGCGAATATCTCTGCCAATTCGGGAGAAGACGGGAGTTTAGGCAGGGGAATGAAGTGTGCCATCTTAGTAAACCTGTCAACCACGGTGAGGATAACAGTCTGTCTTTTAGAGATAGGTAGATCGACAATAAAGTCCATGGCCAAACAGGACCATGGTTTTTCTGGAACCGCCAAGGGGTGCAGGAATCCACATGGAAGCGTATGGGGTTTTTTGGTTTTAGTACAAACTTCACATGCAGCGATGAACTCCTCAATATCCCTCCGTAAAGCAGGCCACCAGAAGTCCTTAGAGATCAACACGTAAGTTTTGCGAATACCAGGATGTCCCGCCATCTTGCTATTATGTAAACACTGTAAAAGTTCCAGTTGAAGAGCAGGAGGAACGAAATGACGGCCCGCAGGAGTCTGTTTAGGTGCTAGATGTTGCAACTTAATGATCTCGGCCAGTAATGGAGAATGAATCCTGAGATTCGTATTAGCAATGATATTGCATTTCGGAACTATAGAAGAAAGAACTGGTTCAGGTACAGTAGAAGGTACTGGTTCAGGTACAGTAGAAGGTTCATATTGGCGAGATAATGCATCGGCTTTAGAGTTTTTAGAACCAGGTCTGTAAGTCAGTACATAATTGAAGTGAGTCAGGAATAAGGACCAACAAGCTTGTCTAGAGGATAAGCGCTTAGCCTCCCCAATATAGGACAAGTTTTTGTGGTCCGTCAAAATCGTAATAGGGTGTAGGGTCCCCTCCAACAAATGTCTCCACTCCTTTAAGGCTTTAATGACTGCTAACAGTTCCCTTTCCCCGATGTCATATCTGCTCTCAGGCCCAGAAAATTTCTTAGAGAAGAAACCACAAGGGTGTAACGGTTTATCCACCCCTAACCTTTGAGACAGAACAGCCCCAACTGCTGTCTCAGAGGCATCGACCTCGAGCAAGAAAGGCAGAGTCGGGGCGTGGCCTGACAGCTCAATCGGACAGTCGCATGTGCTGTTAGCTCCTCCATCAACCGACCCTCCACAGCTAATAATTCGAGCTTATTCAGCCCAAACCAGACAACCACCACCTACAACAGGTACCACGCAAACATGGCAACAAAATCTGCCAAGAAAACTAAGCAGAGGCAATCCCTGCTACAAGTACAAGCGCTGGCAATGCCGCGCCCGCAGGCCCAAGATGGCGCCGACCTGCAACGCTCGCCAGCGGCCTACTCTGACGCCAGCGACCTCACCTCAGCCTCGGAACCGACGATAGCTCCGACTACGGACCTTTCGGTCCACAAAATGCTGCAAGCCATGCAGACCTCGCTACAAGCTGATCTGTCTAAAATGGCGAGAGATATCAGGACCGATATCCAAGCGCTTGGGGATCGAACACGCCTAGAAGAAAAAGCAGAGGAAATCATCTCCGCTCACAACACCCTGGCGGATGCCTATGCAGACATGCAAGCACAGCTAGTTCGCCTGACAGAAAAAGTTGCTGATCACGAAGATAGAGACCGGCGCAGCAATATCCGCATCCGAGGCATCTCAGAGGAGGTACTCCCCCAAGACCTCCAAGCCTATGCCATCGGCCTTTTCCAACATCTGGTCCCCGATCTCGCCCAGTCAGACTTCCTCATTGACCGGATCCACAGGCTGCCAAAACCGAAAGCCCTGCCAGCATCAACACCCAGAGATGCAATTGCCAAAATGCACTACTACACAACCAAAGAAAAGATTATGAGAGCATCCAGACAATCACAAAACCTACCGGAGAAATTCAAAGGGGTCCAATTATATTCTGACCTTTCTGCATCTACTCTCCTGAAAAGGAAAGAACTCTCCCTGATATCAAGAGCCCTGCGCGAAGCAAATGTGCTCTACAGATGGGGCTTCCCAGCTAGGCTGATTGTCAGACGCAATGGAACTGACAGGCACATCACCAACGAAGAAGACGGCAAAAAGATCCTCGCCGAATGGGACATTGCACTACCGCGCCAATACCCACAGGAAGCGCGCAAAGAGCAACGCAGGCCCCCACAGAAGGTCCAAAACGACTGGAACACAGTCGCTGCAGATAAGTGACACTGTCCACTCCCATACCTGTTACCACAATAACGGGCATGATAGCCCAACTTTCTCTTTTACGAGAACCACCTTTAGTTCCTCCTTTTTACATGTTTTATGTTTAGCAAAATGTTTGTTTAAAGCAAGTACCTACTTAAGACCTATTCTGCAGCGCTCCCACCCGCCTTCTAGGTCTCGCCGTGGTGCCGGGGCTCCGGTTACTATAGCGTCGCTAACGAGGCTATCGCCCACACGTCCAGAGCAATTAGGCTGCGGCCTAAGATCATTATCCCTAGACCCTGTGTATCTAATCGCGACTAGCGATCACCCTACCCCACGATACAAACAAACACAAATAACGAAATAGCATTTGTAAATAAAAAAATAAAAAAAATAAAAAAAAATAATAACAGAAAAACAATAATCAAAAAAAAAAAATAAAAAAAAAATAATAATAATAATATTAAAAAAAAAAAAAAAAAACCTCCCAAAAGATCCCCGCCACATGGGACATTGCACTGTCGCGCCAAAGCTCACAGGAAACACGCAAAGAGCAAAGAAAGGCAGAGTCGTATCAGGATGGACTAGAATGGGAGCCGAGGCAAAAAGTTCCTTGAGAGTCTTGAAAGCACCAAGAGCTTCCTTAGACCAGAACTTAGTATCAGCCCCTTGTTTGGTCATATTGGTAATAGGCGCAATGATAGAGGAGTATCCTTTAATGAAGCGCCTATAGTAGTTGGAAAAACCAATAAACCTTTGGATAGCCTTGAGTCCTTTGGGCAAGGGCCAGTCTAAAATAGATTGGAGTTTTACAGGATCCATTTTAAAACCTTCCCCAGAAATCACGTATCCAAGAAAGTCTACCTGAGACTGATCAAAACTGCACTTCTCCAATTTGCAATATAGACCATGTTGCAGCAGCTTGTGTAATACCTTTCTGACCTGTCTATGGTGAGTCTCAATCTCCTTAGAGTGTATTAGTATGTCGTCCAGGTAAACAATAACACAATCATGCTGAAACTCCCTAAGTACCTCATTAATCAAATTTTGAAATACTGCAGGAGCATTGCATAGTCCAAATGGCATAACAGTGTATTCGTAATGGCCATACCGGGTATTGAATGCCGTCATCCACTCGTGACCTTGCTGGATTCTCACCAAATTGTAAGCCCCTCTGAGATCTAATTTGGTGAAGATTTTGGAGTCCTTAAGACGATCAAATAACTCGGTAATCAGTGGGATAGGATAGGCATTTCTGACAGTTATTTTATTCAAGCCTCGGTAATCGATACAAGGTCTCAGCGTGCCATCCTTCTTCTTAATGAAAAAGAACCCAGCCCAGGCCGGAGAAGAAGACCTCCTGATGAATCCCTTTTCTAAATTCTCCCGAATATACTCCTCTAGAACCGAGTTTTCCTGAACAGACAAAGGATATACATGGCCCCTCGGAGGCATAGTGCCGGGTAGAAGCTTAATCTTACAGTCAAATGACCTGTGTGGAGGCAAAGAATCGGCATTCTTCTTGTCAAACACTGCCCTTAAGTCTAGGTAGAGGTCTGGTATTTGTCTTTCTGTGGACTGAGTAGGACTCTCCGGTATGTTAATATTAGCTAATGGAGAAACCTTGCACAAACACCGATCCTGGCAGCCCTGGCCCCACGAGAGTATCTCTCCTAACTCCCAATCGATAATAGGGTTATGTTTTTTCAACCATGGGTACCCCAGAACTATGGGAACGGAAGGAGACGAAATGAGCAGAAGAGATAAATTCTCCACGTGTAGGATACCAACATTTAAATCAATGGGTATGGTCTCCCGAAAGATAACAGGGTCTAGTAGTGGTCTACCATCTATGGCCTCAACGGCCAAAGGTGTCTCCCTTAGCTGGGATGGGAAATTGTTCTTACTAGCAAAGGCTTGGTCGATAAAATTCTCAGCAGCACCGGAATCTATCAATGCCATAGCCCTTACTACTTCCTTCCCCCAAGTTAAGGAAACTGGTAGCAGAAGCCTGTGATCTTTATAATTAGGAGTAGAGGACAAAATAGAAACACCCAAGGCCTGTCCTCTAGAGAGACTTAGGTGCGAGCGTTTCCCGGGCGGTTCGAGAGTAAATGACCCTTGGCTCCACAATACATACACAAACCCTCTCTTCTTCTGTGCTGTCTTTCCTCCTCAGAGAGGCGGGTATACCCTTTCTGCATAGGTTCAGTAAGTAAAGATATTGTGGAGTCAGGACTTGGAAAAGCGGGAGCTAACCTAAAAGAAGGTCTCTGGTTCCTCTCTCGAGTGTTCTGTCTCTCTCTTAGACGTTCATCTATACGAGAGATGAACGAAATTAAATCCTCTAAATTCTCAGGGAGTTCTCTGGTAGCAACCTCATCAAGGATTACATCAGATAGGCCATTCAAAAACACATCCATATACGCCTGCTCATTCCACTTGATTTCTGCCGCCAGAGACCTGAACTCTAGTGCATAATCCACCAGTGTTCGGTTCTCCTGTCTCAGGCGCAACAGTAATCTGGCTGCATTAACCTTTCTACCTGGAGGGTCAAATGTTCTTCTAAAAGCAGCTACAAATGCGTTATAGTTATAAACTAATGGGTTATCGTTCTCCCATAGTGGGTTGGCCCATCTCAGAGCTTTCTCAATGAGTAGGGTGATAATAAATCCTACTTTTGCCCTATCTGTAGGATAAGAGCGAGGTTGCAATTCAAAGTGAATACTAATTTGGTTTAAAAAACCACGACACTTCTCAGGAGCCCCACCATAGCGTACTGGGGGGGTAATGTGAGAAGAAGCACCCACTGTGGCTACCTCTAGACCTGAACCGACAGGAGAAACAGGGGTATTACATATCTCCTCTGGTGGGTTATTGGCACAAGCTAATAGAGCCTGTAGCGCAAGCGCCATCTGATCCATTCTGTGATCCATGGCTTCAAACCTAGGATCAGGAGCAGCCAGCTGACTGTTTGTACTTGCAGGATCCATTGGCCCTGTCGTAATGTCAGGATCAGGACAGGGATCCAACACGCAGAGTACAAACAGTAGCCAGATACGTATACCGGACCTTAGAATGGCCGGACTAACGTAAGTAGTACAGTATAGAATGGTCAAAGACAAGCCGAGGTCGAGGGTAACAGAAGACAGGTAAGCGAGAGACAAGCCGAATAAAGGGTAACAGAGATAAGCAGAGTAAGGTAAACAAGCCGGGTCAAAACCAAAAGGGATAATAGAATACACAAGCACTGAGTGACTAGAACAAGCTAGAACCACGACAGGGCAATGAGCTAATGAAAGAAGCTCTGTTAAATACCCTGTTCAGAGCAGTAACCACGCCTCCGAGGCGTCCTGATTGGTCCTGCAGCAATTGACTGACAGGTCGTTCCGGGGGAGTTTCCTGATGACTACTTCCTGCCTAGATGCTGTAAAAGGCAGTCACTCCCTCACGGCCGGCCTAGCATGACCGGATAGACCGCGGGGAAGGGAGCCATCAGACCGTCTGGATGGAGGAACAGCTAAGTTTCTACCTCTTTCGGAGGTAGAGACCACAGGTACCCTGACAGATGCGTACCGCACGTATGGGGGGTTGGCGTGGTGGAAGTATGATGAGCAGTTCCGTCAGCGGCTGGTGGCCAACCCCTCCATGCGCTGGGACCAAATGGACCTGCCTTTATGGATGCGGCTAATGATGGCACAGAAGAATGCGCCCTTTCCAGGGACTGCCGGCACCGCTACCGGCGGCAGGACAAAGAAAAGGAAGCTGTTGGGCTTACAACGAGGGACAGTGTAAATGGGGAACCGCGTGTAGATTCCGGCATGAATGCTCAGGGTGTGGCGGGAACCACGGGGTCAACAGGTGTTTCAAGAAAGGTAAGCCTAACGGGGGGGGAGCAACAGGGGAAATTGCCCCCTCAGCTCCCGCTGGGGGCGTCACCGGTGAGGGTAGGCGCGATGTTGCCTTGGCTAAGGCAATACGCTGATCAAGCAGTCGCTGAATTCCTTTGGGCGGGCTTTACGGGGGGTTTTAAAATCCCCTTCAAAGCCACGAGCCGGGTACGCCTTCTGATAACCTTAGATTGGTTAGGGAACACCCGGGGATAGTGCGGGAAAAATTGGTCAAGGAGGTCCAATTAGGGAGGATGGCGGGGCCGTTTCCAGTCCCGCCCTTGGCGAACTTGCGGTTGTCACCGTTGGGGGTGGTCCCTAAGAAGGAGGCGGGCAAGTTCCGTTTGATTCATCATTTATCGCACCCAAAAGGGTCTTAGGTGAATGATGACAACGATCAACGATGCCGACCTGTGCTCGATCTCCTACACATCATTCGACAAAGCCGTCGAGCTGGTTAGGAGATCGGGGCGCGGGGCGTTGATGGCCAAGGTGGACGTGGAGGCGGCTTTTCGACTGCTGCCTATACACCCGGAATGTCACCACCTGCTGGGGTGTCACTTTGAGGGCAAAATTTTCGTGGACTTGTGTCTGCCTATGGGTTGTTCCATCTCTTGTGCCTACTTCGAGAGGTTAAGTACCTTCTTGGAATGGGTGGTGCGCATGGAGTCGGCAGGGGGTGCCATAGTGCACTACTTAGACGATTTTCTGTGTGTCGGCCCACGGGACTCTGAGCGGTGCGCTCAGGTACTGAGGGTGTTCCAGCGGGTGGCACATGCCTTCGGGGTGCCGTTGGCGGAGGATAAGACTGTGGGCCCCACCATGTGCCTTAGCTTCTTGGGACTTGAGATCGATTCGGAACACGGGGAGAGCAGGTTGCCTAGTGACAAGCTGCGGCATCTGCGGCAGTTGGTAGAATCGGTCAAAGGGGCAAGGAAAGTGACTTTGCGGGGGCTCCAGTCTCTCGTGGGGAGCCTTAACTTTGCGTGCAGGGTGATCCCCATGGGGAGGGTTTTTTGTCGGAGGCTGGCCCAAGCGACCAGTGGTGTGCGGCGGCCGTCTCACTACATTCGAGTGTCTGCTGAGATGAAGGAAGATTTGGGGGTTTGGGAGCAGTTCTTGGTCAACTTTAACGGGAAAGTGTTCTTTCGGGAACCAACGGTGTCGTCGGCCGCGATGCAGTTGTTTACAGACGCGTCCGGCAGCATTGGTTTTGGAGCTTACTTGGCGGGTAAATGGTGTGCAGAGGCGTGGCCAGAGCCATGGAAGGCGAGTTTTCTGATGAGGAATTTGGCATTTTTGGAGTTGTTTCCCATTGTTGTCGCGGTGGTATTATGGGGTTCGGAGCTCGCTAACAAGAAGATGGTATTTCACTCAGATAACATGGCGGTGGTACAGGCGATCAATAGTTTGACCGCATCGTCACCTCCGGTAGTACGCGTGCTGCGACAGTTAGTGCTTTGTTGTATGTCGTTCAACATAATGTTCAGGGCTAGGCACATCCCAGGGCTCCAGAATGTAGTGGCTGACGCGCTGTCTCGTTTTCAGTGGGAACGCTTCCGGGAGGCAGCGCCGGACGTGCAGACTCAGGGGCAGGAGTGCCCGGGTGTGATGTGGCAACTCGGGACGGCCTGCTTGGGGAATGCATAAGGAGGTCACTGGCGCCGAGCACATGGTCCTCTTACGTGAAGGTGTGGAAGCTGTGGGACGAGACGGTGGCGCAGGTTGGTAGCGGTCCTACGGAGGGGCAGCGCTTGGATGTGCTTTTGTGGTTGCTTTGCCGTTTGTTTGCAGCTCAGGCGTCGCCTGCCATGGTTGACAGACACCTGTCCGCCTTGGCTTTCCTGTTTAAGTTTAATGGTTGGGTGGATAACACGAAACACTTCCTGGTCCGTCAAGCGGTAAGAGGTTTCAAGAGAGGGAAGAAATCTGTGGATACAAGAAGGCCGGTATCCTTTGATTTATTGCGGAAGCTGGTGGGTGAGCTTCCGGGAATTTGCAACTCCCCGGTAACGTTGTTCACGGTGGCATTTGTGTGGGCTTTTTTCGGAGCATTTCGGATTGGGGAGTTGGTTAGCGCAAACAAGATGGGCATCAGGGGGCTACAGCTTGCAGACGTAGATGTCCGCGGGGACAGGGTGCAGATCAGGTTGCGCCTCTCGAAGACAGACATTTTTGGTAAAGGTTGTTCAGTCGTATTGTTTGGGTTGCCAGGATCAGGGGTGTGCCCGGTGGAGAGAGGGGCGGAGTACCTGGCGTTGCGCCCGGAGGGTAGCGGTTGCTTCTTTCTGCATGAGGATGGCTCGGCACTGTCGCGTTTCCAGTTCGCAAGGGTGTTCCGAATGGGAGTAAAGAAGCTCGGCCTGGAGCCAGGACAATGCGGGACACACTCCTTTCGGATTGGGGCTGCGACAGAGGCCGCACGGTTGGGACTGGGGGATGAGAGGATAAAACGTATTGGGAGGTGGGAATCCTTGCGTTTCCGATCATACGTTAGACCGGATAGGTTGGTGTAATAGGGGCAGTGTTATGCGGTAGAGGCCGGGATGCCCGGTTATTTTGGTATTAACTTATCTTTCTTTGCAGGATGGTGTGGATCTGGGGGCACTCGTATGTCTATTGGGCTCAGAAGAGGGCTGCTGTTTGGAGAAGTGGAGCACAGCTGGGCTTTCTTCGGGGAGAAGTGGCGATTTCATGGTTTGGCTTTCGGGGGTTTAGCTGGCAAAGCCTTAGTAGCACTTTGTTTCGCAATGTGGCTGAAGGGTCCATGCCAGACGTAGTTTTAGTGCATGGGGGAGGGAATGACTTGGGCCTGATTCCACAACGGGAGCTGGTCAGGAGGATGAAGAGAGATGTTGATCGGCTGCTGGATCTGGTCCCTGGCGTGGTGGTGGTCTGGTCAGAAATGGTCCCCCGTTTCACATGGCGACACGCCAGGGATCCAGCTGCAGTGGCTCGATGTAGGAGCAAGGTTAACAGGGCAATGGCAAGCTTTATCCGGCGATTGGGGGGCATTGTGGTACGGCATTGGGAACTGGAAGATATGTTACCTGGCTATTTTAGGAGAGACGGGGTACACTTGTCCGATGTAGGTTGTGACTTACTCAATCTGGGTTTTCAGGAAGGGATTAGCTTGGCCCTGTTTCAGGGTGGTGGGGGGCACACATGTCCTTAAGGGATCAAGTCATGTGCTATGGCGGAACAGGGCGTGTTAAAGGCAGGATTTAGCTGGAATTGGGAATGGACAGGCCAAGGCCTAGGCTGGAGTAGGCCAGATGGATTAGAGTGTTGGTAGGTTCAAGCTCTTCGTGGCTTGAACCTAGGGGGTAGGGGTGTCTGGGTACACCCCTACAGTTAACAGTATGGTTTATGGGGCCTCTCTGGTAGGCCGTGTGTTACTAGTTAAATGTTAAGTGAATGTCAATTATTGTTCAAAAGATAGGGTCATTGTCAGGGGTATTGTGCGGGGGGATAGTAATATAATGTTAGTTGGACAATGACCCTAAATGTTAATTTATTTATATATTTAATAATTAATAAAGCTGTGGACGTTATACTCCAACAGAAAATGTTGGTGTCAGTGTTTTATTTAAGGTAAAACTAAAGTAGCACCTGCCGAATAACGACGGTGCATATGTCAAGTTTCCTCAGTGAATATAGGAGTTCACTGGTAGCCGAAGAAGGCCAGTCATAGTGACACAGAGGAAATATGATAGAGGTAAATATGCTCTAAGTGTCTATCACTTTTGCTCCCGGTTGAGACTCACTGAGGAGACCGAGTATGGTGGGCAGAGACAGCAGTACAGCTTGGCAGCGGAGGAGACTGGTGAAACCTGTCTGGCAGCATGCTGCCTGCTATTCCTATTGTAGGCTTGCAGCCACCAGCCATATGCCTTCCCCTGAACTAACCTCCAGGACAAGGGGGTATCGTATTATATTGTGTATATGTTAGCTTATGTGTTCTTGTCTGTCTATCATTGCCTGTGTGTGCTGGTTGTGCCTGTGTAAACCTGTGTGTTTCTGTCTGTGCATGTTTGTGTCTGTGTGTACCTGTCACTTCCTATGTGTGCCTGTCTGTGGATGTGTATGTATGTCTAAGTGTATGTTTCTGCCTGGCTGTTTGCCTGTCTGTGCTTATGCATGTCTGTGCATCTGCATGTCTGTATATGTCTGTGTCTGCCAATCTATGCCTATGTGTGTGTCTGTGTATCTGTGTATGTGCTAGTAAGTTACTGTTAATGTTCCAAGCGGTGTGTTAGGGTAATAGTTGGGGAGTGACAGCAGAGGGGGTTTAGGGAGGAGCCAGGGGACTTTAGGGAGGGGTTACCAAATTATTATTGGGCTCAATTCACGGGTATTTTCTTACTTTAGTATTGACCCTGGATTAGGGAAAGTGATCATCCACTGAAGTGGGTTTTAAAGAGGGAAATGAAAAACAAACCAGAAGACCTTTGTACCTTCTGAAAGTTTCAGACTTCTTGTGAGATTTATGCATATTCCTACCCTTTCTTAAATGTCCACAAGTCAGTTCCCATAAGGGACAGCATCTGCCAGTATAAATTAGGAATCAGCTATGGGAGAAATAAAAAATTACATGTGCATACCTTAATTAATCCATTCACTACCAAATTTTAGTATAACCAGTTTTATTTTCATGTAATTTGCAGTATGAAATTTTGTCCATTAACCTCACTTACCCTCATTTGTATTGTAGGAATAATTGTAGATTATACTAGCTTTAGTGTAACTATAATCTTAATTTTATTAATGACAGGAGGCGAATATTTGCTTAAGTCTCTCTTTACTAGAACTCCACAGCAGCACATTAACAGAGAGATAAACACCAAAGACAAAAACATAAGGTATCTATATAAGGCTCCTCCTAAGCCACCATTTCCTCTTTCACGCTGCGACAACGTAACGTACACAACAATGACAATAACTAAATAAAGAAAAATTCACAACATAACGATGAATGTCATCTGGAAAAACTTCGGATAATGGATGAACTTGATCTTTATCCCGCCAAACGGCCGATCCTATGAACTGAAGTCGAACCATTAAACTAAAACGAAATAAACAGAATCGAAAACACTGATTAGTGAACGAAATGTACTGATAAAACATAAATCCCACGATCCAGTACTGATAGAATAAAGACACGAAATCCATACTAATGACCGTCAATACAGTATAACATGCACTTCCCACAACATCACCCCAGACTAACCAACCTAGCCCAGATAATCAGACAAATCCACAGAAATACAATCCATCCAAAACAAGGGGGGGGAAGAAATCAAATTGGGTGGGAAATATTCGCCTCCTGTCATTAATAAAATTAATATTATAGTTACACTAAAGCTAGTATAATCTACAATTTTATAGCATGACAGGAGGCTTCATATTTGCTGTTTTAACGCTCCGACAGCAAAGCAAAAGAAGCATGTTCCGACGGTCTAAAGTAAAATAGGCGAAAAAACTCTACACGGGACCCGTCCGCCGAACGCAAAATGTCCTTAAGGGAAGCGCTCGCCAAAAAAGCTCCGGAAGCTGCGGCGCCCCTAACCAAAAGCGCTCCGAAGGTCGCATCCACGCCCGCCAGAGCCAAAAGACATCTTATCCATCGCGCCAGTGCCTTCGCTACACGAAGCTTAGGCGAGTCCTAGAAGTAAGGGCATGATACAACCGTCGAATCCGACTTGGTACGTCTAAGCACCTTGACTGAGACCCCCTCTGGAGAAAAACGAGAAAGCGCCGACACCGAAGGCCCGGACATCCGAAACACATCTGAACGAGACCAGACACAAGAGGGCAAATTTCGCTGAAAGCTGGCGAAGAGAAAGGTCCTGGTTATCAGGCCAATTCCGAAAGAACGCCAAAACCAAACGCACGTCCCAGAGGGAAGAATACTTGGGCGCCGGAGGGCGCACCAGTCTCATTCCACGCAGGAGCCTGCAGACTAGCGGATCCTGGCCGATGGGGAAAAACCCGAAGCGGGACAAGTGCCGTCGAGATAGCTGATCTAACCACGATAACCAAGCGATATGACCGACCCAGGTCAAAGACAAGAGACAAGAAATTCAGCACGCTAGATACAGGACCCGTAAAAGGAACGGTATCCCGTTCCAAGCACCAGCGAAACCAGGAGCTCCATGTTGAGAGATAACACCTCTAGTGCTCGAAACCGAGTGGTTGATGTATTGCACCGCCGAACCATTGTCCATCCGAAGGAGCACGCATCAGTCTGACAGATGCTTCGCCAGGCTCCGAATTGCCAACGAACCTGCAATCAACCCCAGGCAATTGATGCGGGATTCCGATCTATTGTCTGACCACGGGCCCCCCGTGGACCTCGTCGTGCACGAGGCACCCCAGTCCCAAAGACTCGGATCCGACTCCTACACGAGATCCAGGGTCATCCCGAATATCGCCTTGCTGTTCCAGGCGGATATATGCGGGAGGCACCAGCTCAATCCGGCCTGCACGTCCGAGGCCAAGGAGATCATCTGGTCCTAAGAGGGTCTCTTGCGTAGAGAGTGCGCCTTCAGCCGCTGCATGGCCCTGTAATGTAGTGGGCCCGGGTAGAACACCTGTATAGAGGCCAAGAGGAGACCCACCACGCGAGCCAACCTCCAGAGGGGAGTTCGGTCTTGTCGAAAACACGTCTGATCTCCTTCCGAATGGTCGTTATCTTCGCCACAGGCAGGCGGAGAATGCCGTCTTGCGCAACGACTACGAAACCCAAGAATTCCACCGTCTGCGCAGGCTCCAAGGCCGATTTCTTCAGAATGACCACGAACCCCCGGCATTCCAACGAGGAAAACGCAGAGCGCGTCCGAAATCTGAGCCCGGCGGGGTCCTCGCAAAGATAAGCAAGTCGTCCAGATAGACGATGCAGCGTACGGCCTCTGCTCTGAATTGGGTGACCACCGGTTTCAGGAGCTTGGTGAAGCACCAAGGGGCCGAGCTGAGGCCGAAGGGGAGGCATGGGAATTGGTACGGAGAGTCTCTCCATACGAATCAGAGGGGACTGCGACAGGCCCCGTCCACCGGGATGGAGAGGTAAGCGTCTTCTAGGTCCAGTCTCGTGACCCAGTCTACTGGCCAGAGAAGGCATCGAAGAAGGTGAATGCCCTCCATCTCGAAGTGGTTGTATACCACGAAGGCGTTCATTTCTCCTAAATTGATCACTGGACGGAATTCTACAGACTTCTCCCTTACCAGGAGAAAAACGAGCTGACGAAACCCCCCAAATCCAGGGCCTGTAGGACCGCGCCTTTGGCTAGCGTTGCTCGAACTTCCACCTCCAACAAGGGCTGTTGGCCTCTTGTGATGACGGGGATCCTCGGGCGTCCAACCTGTGTAGGGGAAGAGTGGAAGTCTGTGACATAACTCCGCACTGTCCCAAGGTAACCGTGGGCGGAAGACCCTCCCGATCGAAGACTTCGCTTTATCCCGGGAGGTAAACAGAATAACCTGTTTCTGCAGTTCCTCAACGAAAGGCTCCCTGAACAGCAGACCTTTAGCCAGGGGACCCACATCTTCGGCTCCCAAATCCGACAGCTTGTTGTCCATATGGAAGAGTGCCGTCTTCCTGGGTTCCGTGCAAAGGGCCACAGTGGCATTGCCCAGCAGGCAAATTGAACGAAGTGCCCAGTCCCTCATGGTGGCTGGGTCCAGAGCCCTACCTTCTGTGAAGGCCTCGTCTGTTAGGGCCAACATCCGGGGTAACCGCCACCCTGTCCGGCAGTACCGGTCTGGGGCATTTAGCCTGCAGCTTCTTGCAGGCCTCACTTCCAAGGGGTCTACGGACCCAGTAGCGCACAAATTGTGCCAAGTGGTCGGGCAGTGACTAGTCCGAGGACCTGGGGCGTCGGATAGATTGAGGCTCTAACAGAGGTTCTCCAGTAGTGCCCAAAAGGGTATCGTCCCCCAACATTGTCGTGGGGGCCCTAGTCGGTGGCGCGTCTTCCTCTTCCCAGCGTCCACCGGGACCCTCGCCAAGGTCCGCAACCCAAACATCTTCTCCATCTGAGGGAGGCTGGTCTGCCCGCCACACATCCAGCACGGCCAAGGTGGGGGGGGGTAAGGAGGCCTCCTCCCCTGCGCCCGATAGGCGGTGGCGCCTGGCCGGCGAGGTTGTCAACCTCAAACCACGTCACTTCGCCGGAGTCTTGCCCGTCCGGGAGCGTGGTTCAGGGTCTTCACCCTTTCAATAGCGCGTTCGCGCACTTGCCTGCTCTCGCATCTGAGAGTCTGACTCATCCGAGTCTTCTGCCAACTGAGGGGTTCCACACACACCCCTGTCCGTATGTGGTTGAGGGAGGGCCCTAGCCAGGGCTTTTTCAACAGATGCGGTCACAGCCGCATTAAGTAAAGCCTGCAAATTCTGCTCCTGTGCAGAGGCGTCCATAAAGTCTGAGTCTATGATACTTGATACCTACGAAGCTAGAAAACAGGCATCATTAGCAGGCAAAAGGGGCAGCACCCCTAGTGTTGGCAGAGGCAAGTAATAATGCATGCAGGCTCAACAAACCGTTATCCAGGGTATGGAGCCACCAGTCCAATAGCATGCATAGTATGGCACAGACAAAGCAGGCCAATCATGGGGCACAGACAAAGCAGGCCAATCAAGGGGCACAGACAAAGCAGGCCAATCAAGGGGCACAGACAAAGCAGGCCAATCAAGGGGCACAGACAAAGCAGGCCAATCAAGGGGCACAGACAAAGCAGGCCAATCAAGGGGCACAGACAAAGCAGGCCAATTATAAAGGCACAGACAAGGCAGGCCAGTATAAGGGTACGGGCGGTACCGACCCAGAGGTATAATGCAGGCAGAAACCTAGATCCTTTTAGACATGTAGTAGAATCTTGACTATTAGGGTGCAGGGTAGAGACGAAGCTGGGTCCTTATAGGCAAGGTTCTTCAAGATAGCGATACACTTTAGTTTTTATATGGTTGTGCCTAATCCATTAGGCCACAAAATAAGAGTGCCATGCTCAACCACCCAGATGGGGCCTGAACCCACAATCCCTGGCTTTTGACGCCAGTGCTACCTCCATCAGGCAACCGAGGCTTGATTAGAGCAGTCCTAGTTCAATAAGTGGGTAAGGACACCAGGCCGGGACACCTGCAGGAGGCACGCAGTGCCATGTGGAAGTCAGGAGAACCAGTAAACCGTAAAACCATGTCCATAGAAAAACATGCAGGGCAAGCACACATGCAAAGAATCGAAAACTAAAGTCTATTGCTTAGTTACTTGGGAAGGTGAGGGGGATAGAATCTGCGACCCTCATATATGGGGCATAATTTATGATGCAAGGGCTCACAGAGCTGCCTCACATGGACAGAAAAGAAAGCTGTCACCAAAAAATACGCACCCCCAAACAGCCCAGGAGATGGGGAAACACACCGGACCAGCTAGTCACTGTACCTTTAATAAGGCAGTGACGCGCGCATCTAACACAGTGGAGAGCCGCGCACCCACTGCCCGACCACGCGGTCGCGGGGAAGGTGACCGGGAGCGGAGGCTCCCGCGGCATATGAATAGATCCCTGCTCCGTCCCCACTCTGATAACAGTGTTAGCGAGTGAGCGGGGACGCGGGCAGGGTAAAGAACAAAACGGGGATTCCCGCTCGGCGGACGAAGCCGGCGGGCGGGAATCAAAGGCAACACACGAGGGACCGCAGGAGTCTTTCTCCGCGGTCCCGGCGGTCGGCACGGGGAGCGGTCAGAAGACCGCTTCTCGGCGACCACCACGGCCAATAAGCCAGAGGAAACAGAACAAACAATAAAGCCAACAGGGTAAAACAAAACTCCCAAGGAGAAAACAGGCACAAAGAAATAAACACATGGCAAACTGTCAGTAATCTGTATAACTAAACACATGGCAAACTGTCAGTAATCTGTATAACTAAACACATGGCAAACTGTCAGTAATCTGTATAACTAAACACATGGCAAACTGTCAGTAATCTGTATAACTAAACACATGGCAAACTGTCAGTAATCTGTATAACTAAACACATGGCAAACTGTCAGTAATCTGTATAACTAAACACATGGCAAACTGTCAGTAATCTGTATAACTAAACACATGGCAAACTGTCAGTAATCTGTATAACTAAACACATGGCAAACTGTCAGTAATCTGTATAACTAAACACATGGCAAACTGTCAGTAATCTGTATAACTAAACACATGGCAAACTGTCAGTAATCTGTATAAATAAACACATGGCAAACTACCAGTAATCTGTATAACTAAACACATGGCAAACTGTCAGTAATCTGTATAACTAAACACATGGCAAACTGTCAGTAATCTGTATAACTAAACACATGGCAAACTGTCAGTAATCTGTATAACTAAACACATGGCAAACTGTCAGTAATCTGTATAACTAAACACATGGCAAACTACCAGTAATCTGTATAAATAAACACATGGCAAACTGTCAGTAATCTGTATAAATAAACACATGAAAAAAACGATCAGTATTGTAAAGGAAACATTCACCAAAGAAAATAAAAGAGCCAGAAAGGCACATAAATCTCACAACCAAGCATAGTTCATAACAATCATAAATAAATCACACTAAATCCCAAAGCCACCCACAAGAAGCAGGAGGCAGAGGTACTCTGACCTGTACTGATGCAGAGCAGCAAAGAAAGAGAAAATGGTGGCTTAGGAGGAGCCTTATATAGATACCTTATGTTTTTGTCTTTGGTGTTTATCTCTCTGTTAATGTGCTGCTGTGGAGTTCTAGTAAAGAGAGACTTAAGCAAATATGAAGCCTCCTGTCATGCTATAAAATTACTAGTCTGTAGAGGATCACATATCTCTGCCAGAAGTCTGCAAATTTAGTGAAAATGTAAGTCCACCCTCTGCAGACAGTACAGGAAGTTTCAATGGGTCATACTAATTCTAACGTCAGGGAGAGGAGAAGGAGTGAATGGTCTCTACCATTTCACTGTTAGCATTCCAGAGATTGATAAATATTGCTTCAGCAGTTTTAAAAAAAAATATTTTAGAAATATATAATTTAACTGTATTTATGTGGGAATTATGCATGAATGCAGACATTAATTTTACATTCTGTTGCCATTTTCAGTCTGTGCTAGCTGTACTGCTAGCAATGCCTTCAAGATCTTTGTTAATACCTATAAGCAAGATATTTATCTTTATCAAATAAGCAAGACAGTTTTATTCATCTATGTCACACTTACTGTATGTGAGAAAAATGCATTTTTGCTTTTTTACTAATATTTCAGACCCTGAGTGAAATATTGCAAGATAAAGGTCAATGTATACTGTGTAAAGATTTTCATCCCCCAGATATATGTATAAAGGATGACTAAATGAGTGGGAAACAAAAATTGTGCAAACATATGAATAACATTTTAAAATATTGATATGTACACAAAATTGTTGTGTTTAATGATATGTTTGTATACTAGCTATGTATCCAATGCTACATAAAGGGTTAAAAAAAACTTTTTAACACTTATACAATTCCAGCACCAAACTCCCTTGGTGCTGGAATTGTGTAATGACATTCGATGTGGGGCTAAAGCACATGCATGGCCCTCTCTATAGGAAAGCATTGCTTCAAGGCTTTCCTATGGGAATTTAACTGACGCTGGATGTCCTCATCCGTTAAGTGACTAAAGTCCATTAGGGACCAGGAAGTGATCTAGTGGCTGTCTGATTGACAGCCACTAGAGGCAGTCTAAGTCCTGCATGTAATCATTGCAGTTTTTCCAAAAACTGCAATGATTTACATTGCAGGACTAAGGGGGACTGGGACACTGTACTATGGGACACTGTCATGGGACACTGTCAATATGATGAAGTGTTCTTGGTGACTATATTGTCCCTTTAAATATAACAGAACATCATGTATGTATGCATTTGGAAGGAGTGGTAAGTATATATACCTGGAGTCACTTTTACAACTCCAGGTAGATTATCATTTACATCTATTTTTTTCTCTCTTTGTTTCTGTTTCTTTCCCTCTCTCTAAACGCAATACACAAGTATACATTGAGTATGCATACATTATTTACAAACATATTTACAATAGTCTTAAATTAGCATAATCCGTTTACAGAAAGTTGTCTTTTTGAGATAAGAATGTCATTGGATGTTTCAATTAAATTAAACTAACCATACATAACTTAACAGGTTCATAAAAGTAAAAGCATAACAAATATATTGAATAGAATTAAATAACAAGTGAGCAGATGACCACAAATATAAATAAAAAAGCAAATGTAATTCTGGTAAATAATTAAAGATAAAAAAGCTGAAATGAAATAAATGTTAACTAACTTTTCTACTGTAAACATGTGTAAAAGCAATGCATTAAATCCATTACACCTATTTTTAAATTCAGCACATTAGTTTCAAATATAGAATATAATGGGACCATATATTCAATAAAAAAATGTATGCACACATATTATCATATAAAGTAGCACCAATGTTATGTAAATGTTATTTTTCTAGCATGAAATTTATCATTATATTTAGACAAAAAAATGTCAAGCCAATGTTAAAAAAAAAATGGAAAAAACAAATGTTAACAAATGCATTCAACGTAAAAGTTTTGTTTAATTAAACCCCACCATAGCCATGTTGTATTGTATAGTGATCTGTTATATATACTGATCTGTTACAGTTTGCTTGTCCTAGTGCTGCAAGGCTTAATAATTAAGTATAGTCACCTCGTTGCACCGATTAGAGATTTGTATTCGTCACAGTCATAGATTTTGTGTAGGGGCTTGGGTTACAAACCAATATTTGCCATGCATGAAATGAGCAGGAAATGACCATTCATTTTTGTTTGGTTTCTGTGGTTGCTCTCATGAAGGTAGAGAGGTAAGATAAAGCATCTGCATTCCATTTTATCTGACATTTCAGTAGAGGAACAATTAGACCACACAAGTCTGCTTAAAAGTATACATTAGCAAAAGGTTTGTGTGTGGTCCAGCTTAAATGGGGCAAATGCATTCAAATTAAATTCTAATTTTATTTTTTTAAGCTATGTTGTAAAACACGTTATTACAAAATATTCTAATTCACAAGAAGCAAATTGTATGTCCCAAAATATACCCTAACCTTGGACATTGTTCAACAAATATATACAAACAAAAGGTCACAATTGAAACTTATAAAAAGTGACAGTTGTGATTTATCAATTATGTTTCTTAACAATCTTTTGTATTACATTTTAATTTGTAAGTGAGTATCAAGGTGCTCTCTTCTTCCATTAAAAGACTTTCTTGTTCATCAATATTTGACTTTATTGATTACATTATTTTTATTTATGTTGCACTGTTGTTTCTGTTAGTTTAATTGCTAATAAGTGCTTCTCTCGTTTTCTATCATGCTGTAGGACAGAAAATGAATTGTAATTAAAAAACCCATTATTTCCAAAAGTGCCTGCAGAAAACAATAAATTAATATTTAGGCCATTTTATGATCTCTTTTCCTGCCATTTACATATACAAAAGAGGACATATGTTTGCCACCTACCCCAACCACAGGTATACTCTATTGATCAAGAACAATAATTTTACTAAAATATTAATATTGCTATGTCAAAATATAATAATAATCATTGTAACGGATCACCTGTACTCCGACTGAGTACCTTGCGTTGACGGACACTTCCTAGCTTGCGCCGAGGACCACAAGCACCACACCAGACACCACAACCACTGCAGACTCCACAACCGCCATAGCTTAACTGGAGTCTCGCCGTCTTCCTTCCACCCTGGATCAGCATCTGTCCTCCAGACCATGTGGGAAAGGCCTCTCCTCCAGGAGAGCGTATCAGGAACAGTTCTTAAAATAAGCTAAGTGATTAGAGCTCAGGGAAGTATACAGAGTATAGCAATCCCCAGTGTGAATATAGCAGTTCCCTACAATAATGACATGAAGCTACGTATTGAGGGTTACGCAGATCAGAACAGAACAGACTAAACTGGGGGCTTTATTGCTCCTTATATACAACTTTTCCCACAAGGTTACCACCCATGTGGACCTTGTTGGGCACTGAAAACACAAACTCAACAACCAATCATTTACAGTTACACAGTTAAACGCACCCATTAATTACAGTAAATTCCTCCCCTCTGTTTGGGAGATAATTGAGTTAATTGCTGTATCAACTCAATTATCTCCAAGCGAAAAATACACTTTTTACACAATTTGTATAACTTCAAAATTATACATGTAATTTCAACAACACTTACATTTTCTGAATGAGCATAATTAGGGAACAAACATATCCAAAAATCATACGAATTGTCCCAGTGGTTTTCGAGATAGCTGGAAGTCACATTTGACCGACCGTCAGCGTGGCTTTCCTGTGCAAAACAGTTCCACAGATTTTGGCTGTGCGGCCGGTCCATTTAACACAGTTCAAATACCATTCGAATGCACAAATGGGCGAACGGGGCCATTCATGCACATATGCAATATTAATGTGGCGTTCGTATAGTTGAACGCCGTTTGACTCCCGCTGAAGCGTCGAAGTTCCAGAGAAGGTAAAAGTTCAGCGGTGTTCGTGCCGTTGCGTATCCAATTTTAGTTCCAAAAGCTCAATGGCAAAACACTGCTGACCGCGTTCGGCTAAATTAAAATGGCTGCTGCCACGTGTTCGTATGCGGAACGGCGGCCCCTTTGATTACTTCGGCTGCATCCACTTCAAAAGTGCAGAACTGTTGCAATACAATTTAAAGGGCCAGAAACAGTCTCCAAAATACAAAGCCATAAATAGAGGCTTTTAAATGTCAATAACTCCCCGGGGCCATAGTCACAAGGCAAAAGTCTAGCCATTAGTCCTCTCCAAGAACAAGTGGCGAAGGGCAATTCATCACAATCATCATCATTATTATCATCATCACTTAGTTTTCCCACACCATTTTCATAATGTAAAATGAAATACATCACTTAAAGGGACACTATAGTCACCAGAACAACTACAGGTTTTTGAATTTGTTCTGGTGAGTAGAATCATTACCTTCAGGCTTTTTGCTGTAAACACTGTCTTTTGAGAGAAAATGCAGTGTTTACATTTCAGCCTAGTGATAACTTCACTGACCACTCCTCAGATGTCTGTTAGAGATCCTTCCTGGGTCATGGCTGCCTAAAATGCATCCAAACATTCAGTATCTCCTCCCTCGGCATACAGACACTGAACTTTCCTACTTGTCAGTCTCAGCCAATCCTATGGGGAACCATTGTGATTGGATCAGGCTACCACTTCTGCTGATGTCAGCAGGCAGTGGGCAGGTCTAAAGGAAACAGGGACAAAGCATGCTGCTCCAGACTTGAATAAAAGTAAGATTTTACTAGATTTAGGGAGGCATGAGGGGACTTGGGGGGCATGACGGTGGTTTCAACCCTATAGGGTCAGGAATACATGTTTGTGTTCCTGACCCTACAGTGCTCCTTTAAAGCTCTATTTATCTTCACCTGTGCGTGAGAGTTAGTTTTCACCCTGCAAAGAATTACATCTTGCCCATCTATATATAACACTCAGTCTTCGGTAGTTTTATGTTTGCCTTCGTGTTTACACCATCGGCTGCATTTTAGCAGTTAGGGAGAGCAGAGGCTTAAAGGGACACTGTAGTCACCAAAACAACTTTAGCTTCATGAAGTAGCTGTATAGATCATGCCTTTGCTGTCTCACTGCTCAATTCACTGCCATTTATGAGATCACTTTTGTCAATGTTTATGCAGCCCTAGCTGCATAAACATAGACAAAAGTGATCTCATAAATGGCAGATTTAATTTGTTTTAAACGTTTTTATTTCCTGCTCTGCAAATTGAACTTTAAAGGAACACTATAGTCACCTAAATTACTTTAGCTAAATAAAGCAGTTTTAGTGTATAGATCATTCCCCTGCAATTTCACTGCTCAATTCACTGTCATTTAGGAGTTAAATCACTTTGTTTCTGTTTATGCAGCCCTAGCCACACCTCCCCTGGCTATGATTGACAGAGCCTGCATGAAAAAAAAAACTGGTTTCACTTTCAAACAGATGTAATTTACCTTAAATAATTGTATCTCAATCTCTAAATTGAACTTTAATCACATACAGGAGGCTCTTGCAGGGTCTAGCAAGCTATTAACACAGCAGGGGATAAGAAAATCTTAATTAAACAGAACTTGCCATAAAGAAAGCCTAAAGAGGGCTCTCACTACAGCAAGTGTTTATGGAAGGCTGTGCAAGTCACATGCAGGGAGGTGTGACTAGGGTTCAAAAACAAAGGGATTTAACTCCTAAATGGCAGTCATGCTGCAGGGGCATGTTCTATACACCAAAACTGCTTCATTAAGCTAAAGTTGTTCAGGTGACTATAGTGTCCCTTTAATTATAAACCGGAGGCTTCTGCAGGGCCTAACAAGCTTTTAACAGAGCAGGAGCTAAGAAATTGTAAGTTGATCAAAATTTACAATAAAGAAACATTACATGATTCTTTACAGGAAGTGTTTAGAAAGGCTGTGTAAGTCACATGCAGATAGGTGTGCCTACAGCTACCTATAGTTCCTTTGGTGACAATAGTGTCCCTTTAAGAATTGACAGTAAGTAAACTATAGGAAATTTTGGAACATTGAGCAGTGTTTTCTTTAGTACAGATAGACTATATTAATACATTTACTGAATGTGCGCACTATGCCACATACATATATTATTTTTCACTTCTGGGGTATTTTGGGCAAGTTGTATTCAGATAAATGCCACATCTTCACAAATATCTGAAAGCTGGGTATTTGAAATTTTTTTTTTATTTGTTTGTTTATATCAAACTTATGTATATAAAAAAAAATATATCTATTTTTCTGCTGCTAGATTAATTCAGACCTGCCTTAACTTTGTCAAGATAAAGTATACTTTAGAATAAAAAAACTTTAAACTTTAGCATCATCCTTCACTAAATGATGAATTAATAAACAACAAATTAGGGATTATTCTAGCTTTAGTGACTGAATAATCTAAATTTTATTAACGACAGGAGGCGAATATTTGCTTTATCTTTCTTTACTGAACCTCCCAGCAGCAAAGGAACAGTTAACAGTAATGTAAAAAGTTCAACCAATCAGATAGTATAACAGTATTATATGATGTCATCAAACTCCTCCCATATCCTCTTTCTTGCTGTGGTCGATGATATGTCTGTGTCAACCGTGTAAACTGTAACGATGAACTGCGGACTAAGTTGGAGTCCTGAAGTAGTCAACATGTGGAATCTTCAGCGTGCTTGAAGGAGCCGTATATACAAAGGTAGGTATTTTTCACACTAAGGGAATAGAGAAAAGACGTGAGAGTATAGGTTCTCATACTAGGTGAATGCAATTTATGGCATGTATGTTAAGAACAAATTGTACTTACTCTTTGAATATAATATTGAATATTTCAAACACTAGATTAGAAGTGTTATGGCGTGAACCTATGGCAGATGGTGTATAAAGTGTATGTAACCAGTAGACTGGAATGCATAGTAACTTACCTGGGCGGGTGTTAAAAAGTGAAAATAAAGAAGGGGGGGAAAATATTCGCCTCCTGTCGTTAATAAAATTTAGATTATTCAGTCACTAAAGCTAGAATAATCCCTAATTTTATGGCAAGACAGGAGGCTTCATATTTGCTGTTTTAACGCTCCTATATGATAGAAGATGCAGCATGTGTCATAGGTTTGAAATAAAATGTACGGAATGTGGACTCTCTGGACCAATCTGCAGATGCCAAAATGTCTGAGAGGGAGCTTCCCGCGTGAAATGCTGAGGATGCGGCCTCTCCTCTGACTGAATATGCGCCAAAATTTGAGTCAATGCCTGCTTGCGCTAGTATCCATCTGATCCACCGTGCGACGGTGGGTGCGGATACCGGTTTGTGTGGTTTTACATAAGACACGAGGAGGGGTCCCGTAGGGGGGCGTAGAGTGGTGGTGGCATCTAAATAATGCCTTACGCAGAGTGCCACGCAGAGTGACTGTCTATTAGGAAAGTAAGGTAGAATACGGAGGAAGAATTAGTTTTGTTCGTCTGGTGATGTGAAACTTTACGCCTTCAGGCGAGAAGACTACTGCGTGGGGATCAAATGCTCGGATATCCGAGACCCTACGGAAGGATACCAGGCATAGGAGTAAGGCCAGTTTGGCCGCAAGTTGACGTAGCGACAAATTTTCATTAGCGGTCCAGGATTCTAAAAGGGAAAAGACTTGAGTGATATCCCAGAAACAGGAGTATTTAGGAAGAGGGGGTCTGGCTAACCTGATCCCTCGTAAAAGTCTACAGACTGAAGGATGTTTCCCTATTGACGCATTGTCAATGGGATTATGGGCCGCAGAGATAGTGGATCTATAGACATTAATTGATCGATAGGATTTATTTCAAATGGCACACTGACCGCAGTCCACTCTTTCAAATACTTGGGTATGATGTTAGACCCCAATCTATCTTTTGGCCTGCACATAGAAAAGCTTGCATCTAAACTTTATCCAAAACTAGGTGCCCTGTACAGAAACAAATCCTGCCTAAGCCCTTCAGTAAAGGAAAAGATTGTACAGCAAATGCTGATGCCAATCATTGATTATGGGGATGTAGTATATGCATCTGCATCGCAATCCCACATTAATAAACTCAACACATTGTATAACTCGTTCTGCCGATTTGTGCTACAATGTAATTACAGTACCCACCATTGTGACATGCTAAAAGAACTAAACTGGCTGTCGCTGGAATCCAGACGCACCCTTCATCTTTCTAGCCTTGTGTTTAAGAGCTTTTCTGGGAAACTCCCACCCTACCTGAACGCAATGCTTTCCCCGGCTGTTCCCACTTCCTACAACCTCCGATCCAGTACCAACACTTTACTTAGTCTACCTCAATATAAAAAGAAAGCAGCCCGATCCTCCTTCTCCTACAGAGCACCGCATTTGTGGAACGACCTCCCGCACAAATTAAAATCTTCCCTAAGTTTAAAGTCCTTTAAGAGATCCTTCTCTACATACCTCAAAACAGAATGTACCTGTCATGGTTGATTATATATTTCCTACCTGTTCTATGTTAAATGTTGTATATATTGTATATTAATTTTGTATTTTATTGTACACTAACTGTAACAATGCAATGATTTGTGGACCCAGGACATACTTGAAAACGAGAGAAATCTCAATGTATCTTTCCTGGTAAAATATTTTATAAATAAATATAAATAAATAATTTACCTTGATCAAATAGGGTAGACAGAAAATTTAGGATGATCGTCAGAGGTGCTGAAAAGGGATCGGTGTCCCTTTCCAAACACCAGCTGACCCATGTTTTCCATGCAGCGATGTAAGCTCGACTAGTGCCTGGGGCCCAGGAGTCCCATAGGAGAGCCTGAGTTGTCTCCGAAAGTCCTGAGACGTTCCAAGATCCCCTGAAACGGTCCAAGCTACAAGCTGGAGCCGGTCCTGAAGGGCGAGTGGGTGAAAGTGCCCTGTTGGGTTCCTGAGGATGTCGGGTGATCGAGGTAGAAGAATTGGATAGTTCACTGATAATTCTAACAGGGTTGCAAACCAAGTCTGGGTGCTCCTTAGTGGAGTGACAATGACTATTGTCACTATTAGGGCTTTGACCCGGTAGAGGGTGCGTTGGATCATGGAGAAAGGTGGGAACGTATAGACTCCTGTCTCCGGCCAAGGATGTAGAAAGGCGTCGACTGCCCATGACTGGGGTCTGGGAGCCAGCTGATAAAGGCTTCCATCTGGCGGTTCAGACGGGATGCAAACAGGTCCAGTGTAAGGGGCCCGCGAAGGCAATGAATTTGGTGGAACACGCGGTGGTCTAATTGCCAGTCGCTTACATCCCTCCAATGGCGAGAGAACCAATCCGCGACTAGGTTGTCCGTGCCCGGAAGATATTCCGCTCTGATAGATAAGTTCCGTTCTAGACAGAATTGGTAAAGATCTTTGGTCAGATCGGATAGTAGCTTGGATCGGGAGCCTCCTAACCGATTCACATAGCGCACTGCAGAGACGTTGTCCATGCGCAGTACTAGTGAACAGTTGAAACAGTCTTTCGTGAAACTGCGAATTGCGAAAGATCCTGTAATCAATTCCAAACAATTGATGTGCAGTGCTTGTTCGGATGGGGACCAAAGTCCCCCTGTGGACCCTTGGGCGCATGTGGCGCCCCATCCCAGGAGACTGGCATCGGATTCCAGAATGAAATCTGGTTGTGATCCGAAGATGGCTTTGCCATTCCAGGCTTCCATATTGTGAAGCCACCAGTGAAGTTCTATACGAACTTCGTCTGTCAGTTGGATGTACTGATCGTAGGAGGTGGAACGGTGTAGGTAGTATGTCTTGAGCCGTTGCATGGCTCGGTAGTGTAAAGGTCCTGGGTAAATGGCTTGGATAGAGGCGGACAGTAGGCCTATAGTATGGGCCAGATCGCGTAAGTGAATCTGATGGGTTGATAACAATTTGCGAATCTTGTGCCATTATCAGGATGTCATCCAAATTATATGATGGTTCGAATCCCCTGTGATCGGAGTAGCGCCATCACTGGTTTCATCAGTTTCGTGAAATATCATGGTACGGGAGGCATGTGAATTGCCAGATTTCCTCTTGAAAGAGGAATTGAAGGAAAGCTCGATGGTTGCGAGCAATAGGAACTGTGAGGTATGCGTCTTTGAGAGCTGGAGAACCAATCTCCCACGCAAAGGAGGTCCCTGAGTAGATGGATGCCCTCCATCTTGAAGTGGCGATACCTGACAAAGTGATTCAGGTTTTTTTAAGTTGATAATTGGGCGTAGGTCTCCAGTTTTTTGTGGCCAAAAAAAAAATGTTGCTTAGAAAAGTATGCGGGAAAGGGGATTTCTCTATTGGCTCTTTTTTTACTAGCTTGCACAGTTCGGTTTGTAGTGTCAGGTTGTCTGCTGCAGACATCTGTAGTGGTGTAGGTGGGGTGTCCTGGAAGGGGTGGAAAGGAAATCTATTTGAACCCTTGGACTGGTGTAGGATCCATAGATCCTGAGAAAGTAATTCCCACTGTTGGAAAAACTGGTTAATCGACCTGCTATAGGTACATTGAAAGAAGGGAGATTTATTACCTGGAGCAGCTCTTCCGCGTAGGAAGGCAGATCCACGCCCCCGGATAGACCCTCTATTAGTGAATAGTTGCCTGTGGTAGGGTCGGGTTTGTCCCGATTGCCAATAGTTTTCAGAGGGGCGAGGCCTGTAGCCTGTGAAGGCGATTCTGCTGTTTGTTCGGCCTCTATAACGTCCAGCTCTCCCAGAAAACCGGCCTGACTGAGAACGAAAAACCCTGCGCAAGGAGGATTGGGCCTTATTTAGGGTGGTGAACACCGCTACATGTTTGGAAAGGTCTTTCATGAACGAGTCCCAAAACAGTAATCCATGGCCTCTGGTCCCAGTTCTCGAGATCGGCTAATTTTGCATCCAGTTTGTACAGTGCCGCCTAGCGTCTCTCAGTGGACATGGCCACATTAGCGTTGCCTAGTAAGCATAAGTCTCTCTGGGCCCACTCTCTAACTGTGTTTGGGTCAAATCTGGCGTGAGAGCTACCTTGTTTGGAATGGTCGGTCGAGGGCACTCGGCTCTGAGTTTTGCCCTAATTTCTTTGTCCAGTGGTTTGCATAACCACATTTTACAAAAGTTGGAAATGTGCTCTGGTGGAGCCCATTCTGCCGACCGTGGGTGTCTGATGACCCTGAGGTCAAATAAAGGATCACCTGAAGCATCCAGAAGGATGTCTGAATCGGGTCCTTTTGATTAGGTAGTATAGCATCTAGATCTTTATGTGTGAGAAAGGTTTCCCTGACAAATTCCGATGGGGTATCCCCTAGCGCATTCGCCGAGGGGTCCTCACCAGAATATCCAAGGAAATAATCATCAACCCTGTCTAACGAGTGGGATGTAGACCCTCTAAGGGGTTAAAGATAGCTTGAACGGGGCGAGTGGCAATCAATTTTTGGGACTTGGCAGGAGCCTTACCCTTGCCCGCAGACCTACTCTCCCCTTTCCAGGGGCGTTTGCGTGTGACCTCCTGATCCGAGGGTTGAGAGTCCTCGGAATCAGAGAGTTGACGTGCAGTAGGGGTGACTTCGGACGAAGTCTTCTCATGAAAGGCTGCTAATGCCTTGGGGATGGAATCTGCAATGGTTGAAACCAACCAGGCTCTGAGTACCTGGGATATAGCGGGCTCATTATTGTCAGACATGGTATGTCTTAGAGTGGTTGCTAAACAGTTAAGTATATTAATTTGAAAGAATGGAGTTGAATGGGGTTCACCCAAAATTATTTCAGAGTATAGATGGGGGTCACCCAAAATATTTGTGTAGTTTAATACGTAGGTGGCACTCAATATTTAGTGGGGTTGTCCACTAAAATATACACAAGTGGGTTGTACCACTATGATAGTAAACAGTGGGGTTAACCACTTAATTATAACCATAGACAGTGGGGTTCACCACTGAGTAGTAATAGTGTTGTATCACTTAATTATAGTGTATTTGTATAAGGGGGTCACCCTTAACAGTAATATTGGTGTTAAAACACCTTAAGAATTGATATTAAAGTGTTGTATCACTTTAATTATAGTGCATTTGTATAAGGGGGTCACCCTGAACAGTAATATTGGTGTTAAAAACACCTTAAGAATTGATATTAAAGACACTCAATATAATGAAGTGGCAGATAATAAAATGGTGGGGTTCACCCACAAAGCCTTCCTTTATTTAGTAACAACAATGGTAATACAGCAGGTGTTGGAAAAAATCCCTAAAAGAAATTAAGGTATTAGCACTTTAAGGTGCTATAAACAGAAGAGGAAAATAGTACTTACCAGATCCGAAGTCAGGCGAGTTGATCGCTGCTCTGGTGACTGGAACGCGAATAAAATGGCCGCCGCCAGCAAAAGGGCGGGAAACGCGAGGGCGCAAAACTGAGAATAGTAAATAGAAACATAGAAACATAGAATGTGACGGCAGATAAGAACCATTCGGCCCATCTAATCTGCACAGTTTTCTAAATACTTTCATTAGTCCCTGGCATTATCTTATAGTTAGGATAGCCTTATGCCTATCCCACGCATGCTTAAACTCCTTTACTGTGTTAACCTCTACCACTTCAGCTGGAAGGCTATTCCATGCATCCACTACCCTCTCAGTAAAGTAATACTTCCTGATATTATTTTTAAACCTTTGTCCTTCTAATTTTAGACTATGTCCTCTGGTTGTGGTAGTTTTTCTTCTTTTAAATATAGTCTCCTCTTTTACTGTGTTGATTCCCTTTATGTATTTAAATGTTTCTATCATATCCCCCCTGTCTCGTCTTTCCTCCAAGCTATACATGTTAAGATCCTTTAACCTTTCCTGGTAAGTTTTATCCTGCAATCCATGAACCAGTTTAGTAGCCCTTCTTTGAACTCTCTCTAAGGTATAAATATCCTTCTGAAGATATGGTCTCCAGTACTGTGTACAGTACTCCAAGTGAGGTCTCACCAGTGTTCTGTACAATGGCATGAGCACTTCCCTCTTTCTACTGCTAATACCTCTCCCTATACAACCAAGCATTCTGCTAGCATTTCCTGCAGTTATGAGTCGCAGGAGGAAAAACCTCCTGCGATTTAAAGGGGAAACCTAAATAAAGTTTAATAGGAAATTGACAAAGTAGTCCAAGATTGAATAGAATGAAATTAAAATAAATAGAGCATAAATGTTTCCACAGAAAGTGTTGTTAAAGTGATAAGTGAATAAAGTGTTAAAGGTATATGACCATTGTAATATTTTTTTTAATTGAAATAGTGTGTTAAAGGTTAAATGATACAGCAATATAATTGGAGTAGACTCACCTGGGAGGCAAGCAGCAAAGATAGAGGATATGGGAGGAGTTTGATGACATCATATAATACTGTTATACTATCTGATTGGTTGAACTTTTTACATTACTGTTAACTGTTCCTTTGCTGCTGGGAGGTTCAGTAAAGAAAGATAAAGCAAATATGAAGCCTCCTGTCTTGCCATAAAATTAAGATTTTGAGATGTAATTTTAATATTAGATATCTGTGAACATCGGTCTGATCAAGACCTGGTTTCAAAAAAATATTATGCTACTTGGTAGTGAAATTTATATCTGCTTGTTTATTTATATCTATATTTCTTCACAATATACCTTATATGTTAATGAATTGTCACTTCATTGGTAGCCAACTATATAAAGTCAAGAACAGAAAAAACAAACCATTGACAATAACTCAGTGTTAGTTAATGGGTTAACTCTATATTTACTGCTATAAAACACAATTTTTAGTGCAGTTCTGTGTATTGCCTTTTAATCATTTATCCACAGACGGGAAACCATGACTCCCTCTGGATTTATTAGACATGATTTCTGGAAAATAATAAAGTTGCCTATTCAGTGCATTTAAAAATAAAGAACAGAAAGAAGATGCATTTATATATGAGTGATTCAGTATGTCATACGTGTTCAAGGAATTCCAGTGGGTATAAAATACATGACAAGAGTGAGGTTTCAAAAAAAAAAAAGAAAAAAGAAAGATATCTATAGCACAAAGTATTGCGTAAGATACCTAATTCTTTCCCAAAAGCACCCTGATTGACATTGCAAAAGTACAACCACACAGACGTCTTTGTAATAAAAAATTTAAAACAAAGTCTACGTCTTATTTTGGAATGGAGATGCAGAGACAAAAAGCTAATGGAAAAAGCATATACCAGTGTTGTGAAATACCCTGTGCCCTTTCATATACTTTGTAAATCCAAGGTGTTATTTAGAACAGACACTGAATCACTTGTTTATGTTCTTTTCAAAGCAATTCTACTGTTTGACAATATCTAACCTTGACTTGTAAAAGGTCATACATGGAAAAGAAAACAGCCGTGCATTAAATGGACAAAATGAGAAAGAACAGTATTATAAGATTGATAGACAGAAAGATATATAGATGGACAGCTAGATGGATAGATAGTCTCTCGTGGTTTTTCTCGTATCTCTCCCAATGCTCATTTAGTGTCTCCTTTTCTAATGATACCTCCTTTCGTCCTGTCTCGGTTGGAGTCCCCCAAGGCTCTGTACTTGGTCCCCTTCTATTTTCTCTTTATACTGCCTCTCTTGGCAGACTTATTACCTGATTTGGTTTCCACTACCACCTGTACGCTAATGTCACCCAGATATATCTCTCCGCCCCGGACCTCTCCCCTGCCATCCTACAACGTGTCACTGCTTGCCTTTCCTCCATCTCTGACTGGATGTCCTCCAGTTTTCTGAAACCAAATCTCTCTAAAACTGAGCTCCTTGTCATTCCTCCTCCTAATACTGATCCTCCTCTTTCACTCTCCCTTCAAGTTAGTGATATCAACATCAGTCCATCCTTGCAAGCGTGCTGTCTTGGTGTCATACTTGATTCTGGCCTCACCTTTGAGCCTCACATCCAGCATGTTACCAAGTCCTGTAGATTCCATCTTAAAAACATAGCCCACATCCACCCCTTTCTTACGCAAGATGCTACTAAGGAGCTTCTCCATGCTCTAGTAACTTCCTGCATAGATTATTGTAATCCTCTCTTAATTGGTCTTCCTGTTACCCCACTACAGTCTGTAATGAATGCTGCTGCCAAAATGATTTTCCTCTCTAGTCGGTCCTCTCACACCTCACCCCTCTGTCAGTCCTCGCATTGACTTCCTGTTTTCAAGTCAGTTCCACGAGTCAATTTAAAGTGCTAACCCATACCTATAAAGCATTGACTAATTCTAGCCCATCTTATATCTCTTCACAGATTCATAAGTATGTCCTTTCTCTGTCTCTCCACTTTGCCCATGACCTTCTCCTGTCCGCTGCTCGTACATGTATGGCAAACCCATGTTTGCAGGCCTTCTTGTGGGTGGCTTCCTACCGCCATCAGACTCTCCCCTAGTCTTCAATTGTTTAAGAACTGCCTTAAAACCGATCTCTTTAGGAAAGCTTATGGCCTTCTATAGTAACCTCTACCTCACATACTTGTCTCTTGCTCACTCCTAAAGGGCAGCACTCTACTCTCCAGCTCTGCTTCTCTCCCACCTTATTTGATTGCTATTTCCTGTCTTAATGTATTGTATACCCCACAGCCTATAGACTGTAAGCTCATTTGAGCAGGGTCCTTTTCAACCTATCATTCCTTTAAGTTTTCTTGTAATTGTCCTATTTATAGTTAAATCCCCCCTCTCAAAATATTGTAAAGCGCTATGGAATCTGTTGGAGCTATATAAATGGCAATAATAATAATCATAGACAGACAGTGGGATAGACAGACAATTAATAGTGCCATACGATCAGAAAGGGAAATACAAAACTCCTCACTGTTTACAAAAATTATGCAAAAGCTTACCTTAGACACAGCGCTTTGAAAAATTGTTTCACAACTCCACCAAAATGCAGGTTTGGTTGGATTTTCCTCTCATATTTTGCAGTACACTGATTGACCTATTACCGTGCCCTTTTGGTTCATCTGAATTGTTTTCTTGAAACTATTGCATGGATGAAATTCATCCAAACCAAAATGCCCTATGAATGGATTTTAAACTGCCAAACTATATATATTTTTCTGGACAAAATGATTTGGCCAAACTGTATTTACTTGACATTATACATTGTTATGCCAGGGGAGGAGCTGGCCAGATAGTTCTAATCTTTCTCCACAGCTATAATGCAAACAAACACAGGAAGGAATCTCTTTTTCTTTTTTTTTATTGGATCATTTCAAGTTCATCAGCAACAGCCTGTTTAAAAAAACACAGCTTACTATCACTCTAATGGACCAAGAACCAACATTGGATAGCAGAATTTTGAATGTTTAGGAATTACTAGAATGATGAGATTCTTATCTAGTGGACATTTTGGGGTTGGATTCCCCTCATCTGCATATTCAGTACAGCATTCTAGGATAACTGTGTAAATACAATATTTCAGAACTAATGTGTCTGAACCAGACTTTTTCTGAAGTTTGACTTTGAGTATGTATTCGATGTACAGTATATCCATGTGTAGATCATGTTTAATATTCATTGCCCCATGGTGGGTGATTGTGCATTAAAAACCATAACACATGGTGTCACTTATAATGTGCACTGCAGCGCACATAATGTCAGAAAAGCACAAGTACATACATGTTCTGGACATCCCAAGATTAGTGTGACTTACATGTCGGAGCTCTGTGTGTGGACAGTATGGGTCAATAATCTCTAGAAGCATCCACTGAGTCCCCCATGTCTCTGCAAGCTACATAACTTATACTGAGACTGTTGGATTTGAAGTAGTAAAAATACAGCATTCAGCACATGTAATCTGCTGATCCATATTACATAGGACAGCACAAAGTAAAGGACCCCAAAGCTCACTTTTCAACCCAATTCCAGACTTCAACTATATATATATATATATATATATATATATATAGAGAGAGAGAGAGAGAGAGAGAGAGAGAGAGAGAGAGAGAGACCAGGTAGATATACATTATGATATCTGATTTTCATACAACTGATTTGTGCATTTGATTTCAAATTTCAGGCGCTCTGTTTGTCTTCCAAATTCCATAACTCCAAATCGTCATATGACTGAATCACAAAACAAATTAACCAGACAATGAAGGAGTGTTTTGTTTGATCCATGATTCGGAGTTCCATTGATGACACCAAAAAAGGAGACGATTGATGAAAAAAAGATATTTGATGGTTGGGGACAGCCACTAAATATTGTTTTGGTCATAGATAAAGTAAGAAGTGATTGATAGAGAAAAAAGGGAGAGGCAGAAAAAAAAAGAAAATCTAATTTTATATTTTATATATTTAAGAAATCTATCTATCTAGACAATGTATATATTTTGCAATACACTTTGACTATTTTCTATATTATTTATTGTCCATTAATTATGTATGTATCTATCTATCTATCTATCTATCTACAGTTGTGCTCAAAAGTTTGCATACCCTCGGAGAATTGGTAAGATATGTACCATTTTTAAAGAACACAGGAGTGAGCAGGCAAAACACATTTTGTTTATTTCTTATGGGATTCATATTCAACTGTAGGTTATAACAGAATGGCATATTCATAAAACAAAACATGTCAACAAAGAAAAAAATGATATGACACCTGTTCAAAAGTCTGCATACCCTTAGTTCTTAATACTGTGTATTCCCCCCTTTAGCATCAATGACAGCGTGAAGTCTTTTGTAATAGTTGTCTATTAGGTCCCTAAATCTTGCAGGTGGTACAGCTGCCCATTCGTCTTGGCAAAATACCTCTAGGTCATGCAAAATCTTTGGTCATCTTGCATAAACTACACGTTTGAGATCTCCCTAGAGTGACTCAATGATATTAAGGTCAGGAGACTGTGATGGCCACTCTAGAACCTTCACCTTTTTCTGTTGTAACCATCAGAGTGTCAACTTGGCCTTTTGCTTAGGGTCATTCTTATGCTGGAAAGTCCAAGAACATCCAATGCACAGCCTTCAATTTTCACAAGATTCCCTGTGCCATTAGGGCTCACCCACCTCCTCCCCCCCACCCAAAAAAAAAACCATCAGTGAGCCACCACCATGCTTCAAAGTGGAAATTGTATTCTTTTCACTATAGGAATTGTTGACCCTTCTCCAAACATAGTGTTTATGGTTGTGACCATAAAGCTGTATTTCAGTCTCCTCACTCCAAATTACAGAAGCTGTGAGGCGTGTCGTCTGTGAGGTGTTGTCTGGCACATTGTAGCCAGGCTTTTTTTGTGGCATTCGCACAATAAAGGCTTCTTTAAGGCAATTTGACCATGCAGCATTTTAGTTCAAGTATCATCGTATTGTGCTCCTTGAAACAACCACACCATCTTTTTCCAAAGTACTTCTCCTGAAGTTACCTGTGGATTTTTCTTTGTATCCCGAACAATTCTTCTGGCAGTTGTAGCTGAAATCTTTCTTGGTCTACCTCACCTTGCCTTTGTATCAACAGATACCCACAATTTCCACTTCATAATAAGCGATTGAACAGTACTGACTGGCATTTTCAAGGCTTTAGGTATCTTTTTATATCCTTTTCCATCTTTATAAAGTTCTATTATCGTGTTACACAGGTATTTTGACAGTTCTTTTCTCCTCCCCATGGCTCAGTATCTAACCTGCTCAGTGCAGCCACATGACAGCTAACAAACTCATTGACTATTTATACAAAGACACTAATTGCAATTTAAAATGCCACAGGTGTGGGAAATTCACTTTTAATTGCCATTTTAACCTGTGTGTGTCAACTTGTGTGTCTGTAACAAGACCAAACATTCAAGAGTATATACACTTTCAATCAGGGCCATTTGGGTGATTTCTGTTTTCATTATGATTTAAAAAGGAGCCAAACAACTATGTGATAATAGATGGCTTCATGTGATCACTATCCTTCACTAAAAAACACTTTTTTTTGCATGATTATATTTTCAAAATAAATTCCAAAATTTTACAATGTATGCCAGGGTATGCAAACTTTTTAACACAACTCTATCTATCTATCTTTCTATCTTATTGTTCGTCTGAATAATTTTCCTAAAAATAATTGCATTGACAAAATCTTAGCAAACCATAACACCCTATGGATAAATTTCAGACCACCCAAAGATTTTTTTCTTTTTCCCAGACAAAACAATTTGGCCAAACTAAATTTATTTTCACAAGTCTGCTTGGTATTACACATTGTTATGGGGAGACAGTGCTATTCGATCTCAAATGCTTCTTATCTACCATATCATGAAAACAAATAGCAGCTGCTGCCCAGGAGTGTAATCTTACACCCATTTAGGGAGGACTATAACTTGAAAGTCCCAGTTCATTATTAAAGAATTAAATTAAATGCAACTTATTGTTAATTGACCAAAAAATGAAACACACACTTGGTATCCCTCTTCTCTAATTTAGCTTTCCATCTCAATTTCTGTTTCTTCAAATTGTTGTTTGAACAATTTGTTAACACTTCCTCTTGGGCTATAAACACGGCGAGAGAATCTATTGGTTCAGACTTTTGCAACCCTAATGTCTCAGTGACACACAGTACTTGAGCCAACACCTAACATATAAATAAAAAAGGATAGGATAGCAGGCGTACTACCAGTCCTCAGAGTGACTAGGCTTAACAGACAAGAGAATGGTCAAAATACAAGCCAAGTTCAAGTACCTGAGAGATACACAAGAATGCTACAGAGTCAGATCAAGGGTTACCTGAGAGGGAAGTCAAGACATGCTGGGTCAAATACCAAAAGATCCAAGAAAATAACAGAATTTGCCATTAGGTGCTAAAGAGGTCACAACAGTGGACTGAATAGATACAAAGCCCCAATAGTTATAGGTGTTGGGGATTTACTTGATAGCCAAGTCCAAAAACTTTGAAATTAACTTTGAATTCACTTTAAATTTTCACTTTAGTGAATAACCCGGTATATGTTTAAAATGATCCTTATAGAAATGTTGAATACAACCTTACTGCCTCACTGGTCTTACATTAAATACAAAGATTCTATCAGCAATGCTGACTTTTCTTGATTTATAAACATAAAATCGACTTATAAACATAGGGTCATGGTTAGGTGCCAAATGTCTCCCACCCATTCATATAGTATGTGATGTTGGGAGGGAAGGGATTAATGTTGTTTAGTACCAGCTACTCCCTCACTTTTTCACATAGTTAAAATCCACGAATATTCCTGAATTACTATGTTTGGTCAATTTTCAGTTTAATCAATTTTCCACAAATTCCCATAGGTCCACTAAATTTGAAAAGCATTACCGTACATTTAAAGAAATGTTAGTCTGTTAAACTGTTTTTAATGGCTTTTGTCCAGAAATACATCTACTATTATTGCTTTTAAAACATTCTATCATTTTATACTGTAACTCTTTTTTTTTATTTAGTAACACAAAATGTCTCTTTTTGTTATTCTAATTTTAATCTATATATACTTTTTTTTATTTTATTTAGTTTCAGCTGACAAACGGTAAATGGTTTTTAAAGAATTTAGCTTTTAATATACACAGACGTAAAAGTCCAGAACATGAGAACTATGAGTGAGCGGAGTGTATGGCTGTCTAGTTAGACCAGTATTGGGTAAGGTTGCAAGGGCTGGTGAGAATGATTGTCAAATTTTTATTAAAAAGTGAATTTAATGAAAATTTGAGTGTCTTGGTTTTGACAAAGGATAATAATGCACTGGTTCTGGCTGAGTGACGGTGATTTTTCTTTCCACAATTTTGAATCACTTAAACTACAGTAGTAAATGTTTAATACGAAACAGAAAGACACATGGATTTAATTACTCTGCCTCCATGACAGACTTTCAGAAATATCAACACAATAAATAGTATGATATTTATTTTCCCATGTTTATCTGAATGTTATTTTGGTCACGATTAAGCGAATAGAATGCTTAATAAAACTACACATTTATTTTTATTTTCAGTAGGAGTTCTAATTATACAATACCATGAGTAATGATGTATGAAGGAAAGCTCATTGCATAATAGATATAGAACAACGCAGTGTAAGATGAGGGTATGGGGATTATTCACAAAACGATGAATTAGTGATCAAGATTTTACAATTTTCCTTTACTAAATAAAAAAAATAAAAAAAATCTTGCTTCTTTTTGCAGTTCTTATGATCAAAAAGTTTTATTGTGAAAATGGTATCCATGGCGGGGTGAAGCTGTGTAGTAAAAAGCTGCAAAACCTATTTTAAGCAAAATTAAAGAAATATCGACTTTAAGAAAAATACAGCATGAATATAAGGTAAAAACTATCAATTAAGTTGCATGGGTGCCGTGGGTGCACTTAGAGCATCCCTTTAAATGGGCATTAGCTCATAAATTAGGGTATTATATAGTTACATGGAAAGCTAGATTGAAAAAGACTCAAATCCATCAAGTGCAACCTTTAAAACACATCTTTTGATCCTGTTGATCCAAAAGAAGTAGAAAATTCACTCTTGACTCCATAATGGCAATCACATTTCTTGGATTGTCAATCCACATTTATGTTAATTATAGCCTTACAGTATACAGTATCCTACAGCATTTCATAAAACAATCTATTTGGTTACAGACGTAACATCTTTATTTTTCTGTAAGCAAACATTTCTACTGCTGTAAGCATATACTATTTTCTTCCGGTCTCAACAGATGACTTCTTATCTGCTGTATATTCCTGCTAAAGAACAGTTTAGCACCTTGTGGGTCGGCCTTACCCCTTTATATATGTTTGTATAGTGCTATCATGTCCCCTCTGAGACACATTATTTCTGAAAATATAATTTATCTAGACTTTCTTTATAACAACTTTTTTAATTCCCCTTATTAATTTTACTGCTCGCATCTGCACTTTTTCTTGCTCTGCAATATACTTCTCTAAAACTGGTGCCCAAAATTGCATTACATATTCAAGGTGGGTTCATACCATAAAAAGATAAATTATATTTTGATCATAAGAGTAAATAATTTTTTTTTTTATAGTCCTACTTTACAAAGATAGGTACAAAGTGAGGAAAATAGTGCAGCAAAGGTCATGGTATAAATAAAGTACATGGTATATGCTTATGATTTTGCGATGTGACAATTTTGTATAATGCAGTAAGTCAAGTATTACCGATTGTGTATTCAATTGGGAAAATTACACAGGAGGCTCCTGAAATGGTCATAAAGTGTTTGCACATCAAAATGTTGAGGTAAAAAATAACAAACAGACACAGTACCACTTACAAAAACAGATAAAACAAAGAACATTATAATTACTCTACAGGTCTATTTGGAAGAAGAGCAGAGTGACATAATGCCCACTAGAGTCCCGGTTCTGGAGCTGGGGGCCGAGCTGCCCACAAGTTGCATAACGGTGGGTCTTGAGGTGAGGTATTGCTTGACCTGGTCAGAATAGCTTGTTGCATATGGGCAGTCAGCTTCAGCCAGAAGTCCTCAAAGATTCTGTCTAGCTGTGTCGTGATACGAGAGTTCTCATTATGGAGATCGGAGCCATGTTAAGTGGGTTATGGTATCTTCTGCTGATTATGTGCCGCAGCACAGTGAGTCCCCGTTGCCACAGGGAGGCCTCCAGGGTGTAGCTTACCCACACCAGACCAAAGAAGGAGAAATGGGGCTCCAGCCAGCAGCTCAGATTACATCAGGAGGGAGATCGGCCACCACTCCTCTACTCTGAGTTATCCAGTACCTTGAACGCAGAAATTATTCAGGAACCACTGATAGTGATCCCTGTAAAACAGGGGTGCCCAAAAGCTAGATCTCCATATGTTGTAGAACTACAATTTCCATGATGATTTGCATGCCTTTAGAATGACAAAGTCATGGAATCATGGAAGCTGTAATTTTAAAACATTTGGGCATCTACCTTTTGGGTAACCCTGCTATAAAGAAGGCGTCCAGAGTCACTGTTAGAGTAAACATTGGCTAGAGAATTATGACAAGGTTTGTAATTTCCTAGAGCTCATACAAGATGCTTCTGTCTGGCATGGCAGTCAGGACACACCACACCAGTACCTGTTTTTTATACATGACAAAAAGTCACTAGCAATGGCAGACATCATTGTATACTGTTGTCTAATTTGTTATCTATGATTGTTCCTAAGTCCTTTTTTTAACTGATAACCCTAACACAGACCCATTTAATGTATAAGTTGCTTGATATTCCAAACTTCATGACCTTGCATTTATCTGTATTGAATCTAATCTGCCACGTGTCTGCCCAGACCCCAATTTATCCAAATACTTCTGTGGAGAAGTTATGTAATGTTAACACTGTTTTATCTTGACTAGTTTTGTGTCACCCGCAAACACCAATGAATGACATTCAATGCAATTCAAGATAATTTTATAAACAGACTAAAGAGAAGTGACCCCACATAATTAAATCTATGTTGGTTGAACTTGTTTTTGCCCACCCCGGTGAATAAAGGGTTAAAAAAATATGTTTTCACTTGCCTGATTCCAGCACCAAAGTCCCCTGGGCCTTCCTCAAAGGAAAACATTGAATCAATGCTTTCCTATAGGGATTTTGAAGACGCTGGACATCCTCAAGCAAAGCATGAGGACGTTCAGCATCGTTACACGTAATTAAACTATGTGCAAATCAAAAAAGTGCTTCTAGTTTCTGCCTGGAAGACAGCCATTAGAGACAGTCCTAACCCTGCAATGTAAACATTGCAGTTTCTCTGAAACTGCAATGTTTTACATTGCAGGGCTAATGGGACAGGGACACTGCACTTAGACCGCTTCAATGAGTTGAAGTGGTCTGGATGCCTATAGTGTCCCTTTGAGATACAACTACCCTTAAGCTATAATAGTTTTAGCAACTTTGTACAATAAAAAAAATCACGGTGGCGTGGCCGGACCGCCGAGCTGAACGGTCACCACAATGATCAGCTCCTGCAATCTTTTAAACTTTAAGCCTCTAAACCCAAGAATTTTAACCTAAAAACAGACCGACAGTGCATGTCCTTGGTCCAAAGGAGGCACTGGATCCAGGGAGAGGCTGGCTCCTCGAGCTTCAGTCCCCATTTACCAGTTCTGTCCCTAAATCTTTTACTTATACCAGCCACCTGACAGGATAGCACTGTGGCCTGATTTCCTTATTAATATAACATAGAACAACTGTAAAAAGTCAGTCACCTGCAGAATATTGTACCCTCAATTTAACTCCGCTAAATCAGTAAGCCTCTGGTAGCCACACTATTCTAACTTGTTTAACCTTATCTCATCTTGTAAAAGTGCCCCAATCAGTTCTGCAGCGGAGTCTGGTCTCCCAGCGGTAATAATAGCTTGTACCTAACTACGGTTTAACCAGCCTATTATGTTAGCCTGTAATAACGCAACGCTCCAGCAAACCATGTCTCAGACCTCACCAAAGTGATGCTAAACGCTAGACCATCTCGACATGATATAATAAGCATGTATGTAAACAGTTCCTCCTGATATTCTATGTTTATAATCTAAACCTGTAATAATTCATAATGAAACTTACCTGTATGTCACTGTCACGCAATGTTTGTTTCCGTTGCACTCCAAAAATAAAGAATATAAAAAAACACACAAACATGTTGAAAATAGTATAGAATAAAACATGTCCAAGTTATCCCTCGTAAATAATTATTTAAAATGAATTCCCCTATCAAGTCATAGTTAATTTCCTCCAACAGGACGTTAAGACAAGTATCTATTTTTTGCTGCTCTCCCAGACACAATCAATATGTTTGCTTCACATTGATAAATCATGCCTGAAATATTTATAGACAATTATTATTTACCATGACAACTTCCAGATGCTAAATTGCTAACACAATTCTCAAAGTCACACTGCTAAATTTCCCAAAAGCAATAAATATAGATTTTTGTTTTTATAGAATGTGGCGAGTTATTACTAGAGATAAAAAGGGAAAAATTGAGAATGTTTCAGAATTAGGAACAGCTAATACCTAACACAAACACGAGTATGGATATATTTATAACTGTTAATCTACAATAAAAATAGTTTTAAAGACAACAAGGCATTGTTGAAATACTGGAATTTTTTTTTTAGTTTAGCCTTAATAGGTCTAAATAAAGAATTGTAGCATATTTAACTGTAGTGAATTGAAACAAGAATTGCAATATTTGGGTTAAAATATCAAAGGTCTGACGTTAACTGATTTGGACAATCTTTCAAAAATATCTGTGTCAGTCTTAATTCACTTTTCAGTTCATGATAAATCGGTATCTACTGTACAACATCCATCTAACTTGTTATGGTTCTTTTTGTTGTAGAACATACAAAGTGATACTTGTTGTCCTTACGATATTATGGTAATTATTTATTCATTCATTCATTTACTGATGTGAATGGAGGAAATTATGTTTTGGCCACACCATTTCATCCAAACGTAAAATATTTTAGGAAAGGATGAATTTTGTGCATGAGGCGATTTGGCTCGTCAGAATTTTTTCCGCCAAAATATATTCAGGAAAACAAATTAACCCCTTAAGGACTGAGCCAAATATACACATTGTGATCAAAACAAAACGTAAACAAAAACTTGAATTTGCGCTATATATCTGTTCAGGCGTAATTCAACTCTTATTATGTGCACCCACACTTATTATATATCATTTTATTTAGGGGAAAAGGGGCTTTCATTTAACATCAACTATTTAGGTATGAAACATAATTTAATATGAATAAAATATAAGAAAATGGGAGAAAATAAGAATTGTTTTTTTTTTTAGTTCTACGTGATATTTTAACTGTGAGTGTCATAATACTGTTTTCTTTTACTCCAATAAAATACACATATTTGTATTCAGCGATGTCACATGTGTAAAACAGTACCCCCTATGTACATGTTTTATGGTCTTGTGGGAAGTTACATGGTCAAATATAGCATGTTACATTTTTCAGTTTTTTCATATTGAAATTCGCCAGATTGGTTACGTTGCCTTTTAGACCATATGGTAGCCCAGGAATAAGAATTACCCCCATGATGGCATACCATTTGCAGTAGTAGACAACCCAAGGTATTACAAATGGGGTATGTCCAGTCTTTTTTAGAAGCCACTTGGTCACAAAAGCTGGCCAAAGTTAGTGTTAATATTTGTTTGTGTGTGAAAAATGCAAAAAACTAATTTGAACGCCAATTTTGGCCAGTGTTTGTGACTAAGTGTCTACTAAAAAAGACTGAACATACCCTATTTGCAATACCTTGGGTTGTCTACTATTGGAAATGGTATGCCATCATGGGGGTAATTTTCATTCCTGGGCTACCGTACGGTCTCAAAGGCAACATAACCAACATGGCGAATTTCATTGTGAAAATTTTTTATTTGCAAGCCTTATATTTGACTCTGTAACTTTTGAAAACACCATAAAACCTGTACATGAGGGGTACTGTTATACTCGGGAGACTTTGCTGAACACAAATATTAGTGTTTCAAAACAGTAAAAAGTATCACAACAATTATACCGTCCGTGTAAGTGCCATTTGTGTGTGAAAAATGCAAAAAAGTTCACTTTCACTGACAATATCGTTGTTGTAAAAAAGTTTACTGTTTTGAAACACTAATATTTGTGTTCAGCGAAGTCTTCCAAGTAAAACAGTACCCCCATGTACAGGTTTTATGGTGTCTTGGAAAGTCACAGGGTTAAATGTAGTGCTAGCAAATTAAATTCCCTGGACTTTTGGCCTGGGTTGTCAGGCAGGTCCCGCAAATTGTAATTAATAAAATGACCTAATTATGTAAAATTATTACATAAATATATACATAGAATTATTATATATATGGGTGTATATATATATATAATTTTTATTTTATATATATTTCCTTCTACATTAATTTTATATTATATATATATATATATATATATATTAATTTTAAAATACAGTTAGAATGAATTTACACATATATATATATATATATATATATATACATATATAATTTATTTTATGTTTTAACGTATTTATATATTTATCTAGTTTATATTATATATATATATATATATGATCATATAATGTAACTAAATCCCCATTATTTTTTGCCTAGATTAGGTGTTTTTAAAAAAACGTTTAAAAACTAATAAAATCTGTCAACATATGAAGTTGCTGTTTAGTAGATAGGAGAGTGCGCTGGATCTTGTATTGTTTATTATATATATATATATATATATATATATATATATAGGAAACATGGGGGGATGGTTGCACTCACCTAAACATGCTTAAATGGGGTGCTGCTGGGGGCCATATTATACAATAAACAATACACAAGATCCAGCGCACTCTCCTATCTACTAAGTTGCTGTTTAGTAGATAGGAGAGTGCGCTGGATCTTGTGTATTGTTTATTGTATATATATATATATATATATATATATATATATATATATATATATATATATATATTTAATCAATATCATGGTACGTGTATTTTGCTATTAATATATATTTATAATTATATATATATATTAATATTAAAACACACTTCGACAGTGTATGTTTATGTATGTATATGTGTATATATATACTTAGATCATAAGTATATATATATACTGATATATATATGATCTAAGTATATAGTTTATTTTCAACTGTAACTTTAAAGTTTTTTTTACAGACAGCAGGGGGAGTACCTGTCATTCCAGGCACTCCCCCTGCTGGCACTGACATGGACGGCTATGCCTCACGATCACATGGCCCAGGGGGGCCGAAGAGGAAGGAGGGGGACTCCCTGGGCTCCCAGGTAAGTCCCCATACCGCGATCGCCGGAGTGGAAACGCAGGCGACTGGGTAAGTAGAAAGGGCGGCTTGGGCGTTCTATGCCGCCCCCCCATTTAGAGCCGGGTCCCTAAGGATGGCATAGAACGCCCGCCATCCTCAAGGGGTTAAACAAATGAGTAGGGTGTCATACTGGGCCAATCAGTGTACTGCAAAATATATACACAATATAAAATTATATATTTATAAATAAATATTTTGCAGTACACTGATAGGAGCATTTCCTCGCCATCTTGTTCACAGATCAAATGAGAAAAAGGAACCAACACATGGGAAACAATATGAGCAGGAATAAATCTAGATTGAAGGAATCTGGACCGGAGGCATTCAAACATTATGAATAATGCTATTTATGTGTTGCATTTTTCATAATGTTTTACAAATAAATCATCCTCATATAGATATGGTATAATTGTTTATATATATATATATATATATATATATATATATATATATATATATATATATATATATTCTTGTGGTCAAGAATATTTGACTAACATTAAGGACCTGACATTGCTGTTAACATTTAGACTTTGCTAATCTCTTGCTTGACGTCCCTTATTTATTTTTATTTATAATGTATGCAAAACACAGAAATGCGTATTAACATGCAATTAATATTCAAATGGAGTTATCTTGTCTCCCATTTTAGCACAAGGTCATCATGTCTGTATTCTGTAAGTTTATTTTTAAGTTGAGGGATCAACACGGACACTTTTAGAATAAAAGTTCTAATTAAAAATCATAATTGCTTCATTGCCTGGTGGAATTAGACAATTAATTATTTGTGAGTGTCTTTTAATAATGTGAGAGTTAAGGGTGCTAAATAACTTCATTGTATTGACTGTTCATCCAAGCATGTATATTTTCTTCTTGCTATATATTTAGATTAAGCTGTCAATATATTTTTCATTCAACATAATTAAGAATGTAGGCAGTGAATTGCAGTTTAGATTCTAAGTTGTTGTAGGATAATTTTAGGATTAGTTATCCTAAAATCTGCCATCATGTTAATGTGGCACTGTCATGGCCGAATCCAGTTTTTTTTTCCAACCCTCCTCCCAACTCCACTACATCTAATTTTCACCCTAGTCACCCCCAAATGCCCCTATTTTTTCACCTTAATTTCATGCCCGCGCCTCCATCTTTGTGTGGGTAGATGAAGTCCCTGTGGGGGAAAAGCGTTACACCATACTCATGAATAGCAGGAAATGCTAGCAGAATGCTTGGTTGTATAGGGAGAGGTATTAGCAGTAGAAAGAGGGAAGTGCTCATGCCATTGTACAGAACACTGGTGAGACCTCACTTGGAGTACTGTACACAGTACTGGAGGCCATATCTTCAGAAGGATATTGATACCTTAGAGAGAATTCAAAGAAGGGCTACTAAACTGGTTCATGGATTGCAGGATAAAACTTACCAGGAAAGGTTAAAGGATCTTAACATGTATAGCTTGGAGGAAAGACGAGACAGGGGGGATATGATAGAAACATTTAAATACATAAAGGGAATCAACACAGTAAAGGAGGAGACTATATTTAAAAGAAGAAAAACTACCACAACCAGAGGACATAGTCTTAAATTAGAGGGACAAAGGTTTAAAAATAATATCAGGAAGTATTACTTTACTGAGAGGGTAGTGGATGCATGGAATAGCCTTCCAGCTGAAGTGGTAGAGGTTAACACAGTAAAGAAGTTTAAGCATGCGTGGGATAGGCATAAGGCTATCCTAACTATAAGATAATGCCAGGGACTAATGAAAGTATTTAGAAAACTGGGCAGACTAGATGGGCCGAATGGTTCTTATCTGCCGTCACATTCTATGTTTCTATGTTTCTATGAATAGCATACCCCTTAGTAAAATTTCTCAACATACATGTTAACGGATCAGCAATTTTAGAATCAGAAGTACTACAACAGATAGTCTGGTTCAAACTATTCAAACAAAGTTATGATTGGCAAAGTTACGATTGCCTTCCTCTATCCTCCTAGCGACCCCACAAATGGAAGCTGTTAAAAAAACGATACCCTACTAATGATGCTAGTCCTGTTCTAGCCCGTCAAACCACTGGTAACCACCAACCCAGCATTTACAGATGTCCATTCGACTTACCCCTGGTCCAACCCATATTGATGGTAATGGTCATTTACAGTCCGGAGACCCTGTATTTGTGTATGTTCCCTTCACCATTACTGATCAGTAACGTGGCACGGTCATTCGGCCAAAAACACACACACACACACAGGATCCTCACTTGCTTCATTATATTAATGACATCTCACAGAAACAGAACAAAGTCAAAACCCACCAAAGAGCTATATAATTATCTATACAATAGACCAACATCTTAACCAACCAACCACCCAATAGTACTACAAACCCATATTTTAGTCAAACACTATTTACAATTCAGTAGTCCGCTAAACAGTATTTACAAACCAGGATTTAGCTAGACATTAGCGAAGATGTTACCAATGCCCTTCACTGGTGAAATCCTCTAGTAATGATGTCATAGATGCTAATGGGCATCCTTTGAAATGGTTAGTGCCAACCTTCCCTTTAATAAGGCCCATCATATATTTATGGGTGCCAAACACAGTCTTTTCTTTATAACTTTTTGATTTAATAGTTTGATTTACACTGTTCTTGACCTCCATATATATATATATATATATATATATTCTGGGCAATTTGCACTTCTGCTGACATGTTTGGTGTTGATGTCTGCCAAATCTTAACGTATTGCACAAGTCTGTTTATTGTGACTTTATGTAACCTTTTCAGACCTTTCTAAACACAAAATAAAACAAAACGATTGACAAAAAAAAAAAAAAGTACACCCTCTTTGCATTCTATGGTTTTAGATATCAAGACATAATAACAATCACCTGTTCCTTAGCAGGTCTTAAAAATATGTAAATACAACCTCAAATGAACAACGACACATGACATATTACACCATGTCATGATTTATTTCAGAAAAATAAAGTCAAAATCGAGAAACCATGTGTGAAAAGTACACCTTATGATTCAATAGCTTGTGGAAGCACCTTTTGTTTCAATGTTCTCTTACCTGTGTGAATTTTATCAAATACTCACCTAAAGAAAAACTGAAAATAAATTTTCTAGCCTAGAACATTGTGGATGTTTAATCTAAGAGAAAAAAGTTAAGGCCAAAATGTTCTCAAAGCAAAGTTAAAACAAGGCCCCTGGATATAAACCAGTATCCTATATAAAAATGGTAAATGGCTGTAGTAAGAATATGTGTAACAAGTGGTTATAATAGAAATAACATTGCCAAATGTTGCAATGTGAAAAAATAGCTACATTTATCAATATTACAGCCTTGTAAAACTATTCATATGACCTTCTCTACCAAATAGTCCGGGAAATCAGGAACAAAATGCATACTGCTCACTTTAATAAATTCAATTGGCCAATGTAAGCATATGTTTGATATAAGGGTAAAGGGATGAATTCTATATAGTGGCTGGTAAGATTAATATCACAGGGAGGGGAAAAGCTGCTTATATGTAAGTACCCTAGTATCTGGATAGAATTAGGTATTAGAGGGATAACTCCATCTCCTTATTAATAGCATGTATACAAATGTTGTGACAAATTGCAGATACATGTCTTACCATATTAGACAGTAGAGATACAGTAAAAAGAGATAAATAGAGCAAGCCTCTCTCCCTTCAAATCTAGTTAGATAGGAAATGAAAATAAAAAAACTTAGCCTAGGTTCATATTGTTAGAGAAATGTTCGGCTATCACCAAACATATAGTGCTATGGTGCCAAAATAAAGGTGAGGTGAACTGCCCATGATAAAATGAAGAAAATAAATAAATAAACCCGACATGCGTTTCGGTGCAAAAATATGTGCACCTTCATCAGGGTATAATTCTTACTAAGACTTGTTCAATTTATAAGGAACTATCCCACGTGGTTCCCAGCAATTAGAGCCAATAAGCAGTGTCCACCTCAGGAAGTATGCGTGGTCACCGGGCTTACTTCCTGAATTGGTTCAATAGAGTGCCTCGCCTTGCTTATCTAATTAATAAGGTCCTGAATGTAGCTGTCATTGTTATGAATGAACAATATATGCAGACATCTCTGACAGAATGGAGTAATTGTGTATTCAGTCACATATAGATACAGGCACTCTGTGAGTAAGTATTCAGTCACATATAGTTACAGACGCTCTGTGCACACATATACTAGTGTGATCCAGTCACAGAATCTCATCTTTCTTATCTCCAGAAGGATATTGATATTTTAGAGATATTCAGAGAAGGGCTACTAAACTGGTTCATAGTTGCAGGATAAAACTTACAAGAAAAGGTTAAAGGAACTTAACATGTATAGCTTGGAGGAAAGATGAGACGGGGGGATATGATAGAAACATTTAAATACATAAAGGGAATAAACACAGTGAAGAGGAGACTATATTTAAAAGAAGAAAAACTACCACAACAAGAGGACATAGTCTTAAATTAGAGGGACAATGGTTTAAAAATAATATCAGGAAGTATTACTTTATTGAGAGGGTAGTGGATGCATGGAATAGCCTACCAGCTGAAGTGTTAGAGGTTAACACAGTAAAGGAGTTTAAGCATGCATGGGAAAGTCATAAGGCTATCCTAGCTATAAGATAAGGCCAGGTACTAATGAAAGTATTTTAAAAAAAATTGGTCAGACTAGATGGGCCGAATGGTTCTTATCTGCCATCACATTCTATGTTTCTATTCTATACGATGTTTAATCTAGTATATACTATTGCCAAAGGACCAGAAGAATGGATGAACTAAACTCTGATCACCACCCATGTAAGGCTTAATTATGCAATTTTAGTGCAATGACATTTTACTTGTTAGTTATACCCATGCATCACATCTGAGCACTAGAAATGTGTTGCTACTTAGAGATCAGTGAAGTATGTCCCTCTGTGTGTTTTTCTGTCTGTGCTATAGAGAATAAGCTATTTGAGAGCACACATTTTTCATCTGTTTCTGCAGAATATACAAAGCATGGTACCCACTTGCTATGGACATCTGAGCAACTCGGAAGGGATCATTTGATCTCTCCATCTGGAATATAGTTCTAAGCAGAACTTGCATGGTGGTGCCATGCAGGTTCGTGTCTCTCACCACTCTCACTGTCTAACCAACGGTTTGTGGAAAGACATTCCATGTATAATATATGTATGCAGAAGATTAGTTAGTGAGGGTTAAAGTGCAAATAAGTGCAGGCAGCCTCTGAGTAAAAATGTCACTCACCAACCTTAAAAATACAGAAAAAAAAAACAAAGGGATCCGAATGCCACAAAAACTACTGTACATTAATAATTACCAGCTTGAATGAAGTATCCACATGGAAAGAGAAAAGAAAGCAAAAAATCGTAATAGATATACACATAAGCAGGAAGAAGTGGTAAATAGTAAAATTATTGTGCAAGAGTGCATGCTGCCAAATAGCAGAAAAAAACACCCAGTCCTCCAGATGCAGCTCAGTCCATGAAATACAATATTCTCTTGGGCACAAAAACTAGAACTTCACTACTACTGTTGGTTCTCTGAGTTCACTGTCCACCTCGCCTGTCCTATGCTCAGCTAGAAGCGTTTAGTCTTAGGAGACTTCTTCAGGAAATTATTATCCCCTGTGTTCTTCAGTGTTTAAATACGTTCCTTATTGACATTTGCGCATGCACCAAAATACATGGATGTAGCGTCACACTACATGATGCTCAGACGGTGTGCAGATGCATGTGTTCCAACTTGAAACACATGAAGCTTTATTGATACTTTGCGCATACAAAAAATCACTAACAGAAGCACAAACTGTTCGGAAATCTCTTGAAAAGCGCCGATACAAAACATATCATAACAGGATACATGCATGAATATATACCCAATTATGTGATGAAAGTTACAACACCTAATTCTATCAGTTACTAATATAAGGAAGGTAGGGTCCTCTGGGCAATCTAAAGGATTGCTTTGTAAGCTGTGCTCCTTCTAAAGTATGGATATCTGGTGATACACAAGTAACAGTTCTTATTGTATTTGGGAATTATGTTCACGTGTAGGCATTATTTTGATATTCTGGTATTCTTGTGGGAATCGGAAATCCAAAAAATTCCTTAAGCCTACTTATAAATTTCCACAAGCAGGATATAAAAATGTCTGTTGTATTTATCTATTCTGTCATGTTATGCTAATATTTCAGTCATGGTTTCAAAACAATAGGCAGAGAAGATGAGAGATTTTATGCAATAAAATAAAAAATAAAGGCATCAATATGTGTACCAATATATTTATTACAAATGCACAAATGCCTCATAGTGATGCAGTAGAACTCCCAATTACTACACACTGAGCAACACACATGTGGAGAAAGTATTTATCATGGACAAGTTATCTTACTCAGAGACTGAGTGATCTATTAAGATGACTCGTTCGTCTAGAAGCAAGAGTTTTTTTTTACATTCTTTACAGAAATCTTGGCAGATAAAATGTTTTAGAGACTATGGTATACCTTATCCATCACTACTTCAGACTGGACCTGAAATTTTAGCATAGGAACAGAAATCAGTTTTCCATACAACACATGTAGTAGGCATGACAAAAAATAATTAGGTAAAAGTGATCTAACAGGTTGCATGATGCTTTTTGTAGAGAATACATTACATCGCAAAACAAAATATAGCCTGAGTTTACATGTTGCGAGAAAGGAATTTAATTACATCTTTATGTTTCAGTTGGTGGAGGTTTTACCAAGAAAGTGAAATTAATATTGTCTTATGTCAAATAGTTTGATGAGAAAACAATGTAATCTGCTCAATGCATTTGTTTTGTAATTGTAGCTCAACCAATTTTGTTTCTAAGGGATAACTATATTTATATGTGTCTTTGTAGATTTCTGTTTTTTAAGCTGATAAATTACATTTGTTGTCTATATTAATATATATTTAATTTTAGGGACAAATATTTAACATAAAGGTGACTTAAATATACATTTGCATAAAACATCTCATAATACTTTATATTTACAAAGGACTATACGCTGCATCTGATTACTATTATTATGTTTTTTGCATATTTATGTTTTTGTTATTTACTTATGCCATCTCCTCTAATTCGCCATATTTCATAGTTTGTCAGTCCAATTTGACATTACAGATGTTACCTAATTAATAATAATAACACCGGCTTTGTGTTTTATGTAACTTCTTTCCGACATAGATAGAAATTAAATGGAACAGAATGCATCTTGTTGAGTTAAATTTATGCAGTGCTGAAATAAAATGCCTCAGCTATTCATTCACAAAATGTCATGAATTTCAGAAAACGAGTAATAAATGGATGCTCAAAATCAATACACATCAGAACCATATACGGATTTACACTGTTCTGGCAAAGATACAAGAACAGTGCCTCGCTGGAGACACGTCTATTGCATACACAACATCCATCACTTATCTTCTAGAATGCATTAATCAGTACTAAGGGAATGGTAAAGGGAGAAATAGTCACAATGAAGATTCGTTAGCTATGTTTACTCGCGGAGGAATTTTACAGTATCTGATAAGCATCCTGAACAGATCATAAATAAACAATCAAACTGTGCATTCATTGTAAAGAAAAATCTTTTCATATAGCAAGATATGGAACTTTATTTTAACTCTTATTTGACTCTGTAATTTTTGGAAATTTTTATTCCCCAAAATTGCTGAAGACGTTGAATGCTATTAGACATTGAAGACATTGTTTTAATTAAAGGAATACCTAAACACCTAAATCAATTTAGCTTGTTAAAGTGCTTTATATATCAAGAGTGCGTCATCTTACCTGAATTTGAAATAGGGCTGATTTCAATAGATATTTTCACTTTTATAAATGAACATTGTTACACTTCCCCCTCCCCCCCAGCTGCCAATCAGACAACTGGTCATGTTACTTCCTGGTAGTTTAGTTTACTTAGCTTAGTGGATTAATGGAATTAGAAAAATTACTCAGTTCATCTCAGTTGCCTGATTGGACATCCTAGCAGAATGTTACTGTTACTTCCACAATTGGTAAATAGGAGCAAACTTGAAATTCTAAAACCACACTCTCTAGGAAATCCATAAAACAAAATGAAGCACAGAAGGATTTTGTATTCAATAAAAAAAATATTTTCATTTAACCCCATGCTTCAAATGCTTATCTAGACGTGGAATTTTGGCATGGGATCCTATATTTATTTGCTATATTTATTTGACTTGTACCGGCATTATGGAGAATCCTTCTGTATTTCATTTTATTTTATAGATGACCAAAAGAGTGCGGTTTAAGAATTTTCAATTTCCTTCAATTTCCCAGAGTAGCTGCCTTGCAAAGACTTCTCCATTTGGACAGCCACTAGACTGTGGAAGAAGGGGAGGGCTTGCAAAAGCTGTAGACAGGATATCTGCAGCTTTTGCAGGCTGTTGTTAGATATTTTCCCAATTAACAAAATGCTAAATTAAATGCATGCATGTCTTCATTGGGAGTATATCTACTAGTTATTTTTTACTTTTTTGTATTTTTCATATTTGGGCAGTGGAGTGTCCCTTTAAAAGGAATGCAATAGGCTTGCATTGACTGTCAACATGTATGTATAAATAGATAATGCAATAAAATTATACAAAAAGTCAACACAATTAAAGATAAAATACTCAGCCATCAGGATCTTAAAGCTGCCGTTTAATGGTGAATTGTATTATATATTTTTTTTTCTTTTCTGTATGTTTAATTGTTCAATATGTTCCATTGTTTAATTGAACATTGTATTATAAAAAAGATTGTAAAGCTGCTACACTTGCACAACAATTAGCAGCAGCTTGAAGACCCCTCCTTTACCAAGAGGAAACTCCACCAGTCTGGCGCCTCTCATCCTCGTCCGTGCAGTCTATACACTCGCATTCAATGGCGTATTATGAAATAAGTAATCACAAACTCACAGTTTTACTCATCATCTCTGGTCAATAAATAAGCAATAGTGTTGTCGCGAACCCGAAATTTTCGGTTCGCGAACGGCGAACGCGAACTTCCGCAAATGTTCGCGAACCGGCGAACCGCGAGAACCGCCATTGACTTCAATGGGCAGGCGAATTTTAAAACCAACAGGGACTCTTTCTGGCCACAAAAGTGATGGAAAAGTTGTTTCAAGGGGACTAACACCTGGACTGTGGCATGCCAGAGGGGGATCCATGGCAAAACTCCCATGGAAAATTACACAGTTGATGCAGAGTCTGCTTTTAATCCATAAAGGGCAGAAATCACCTAACATTGACACCTGTCCTCAAAGCCCCTGATACACACTGACACAGAGCAGAATAGAGACTGTTCCCCGTCCTCAGAGACCATGATACACACTGACACAGAGCAGAATAGAGACTGTTACCCCTACATAGGGTCACTTGGCAGATATGGCAGGGTCGTGGGAGGGGGAGGATGACTTTCACCTTTTCCCCTGTTAGATTCCCGTTGTGCTGTGACATCACCCTTATACGCTGTGTAAAGCATACTATTTAATTTGATCAGCATGGCCACTTGAGTTTTTATAGTTTTCACGCTGCTTGTAATTTATATATGGTTCACAAAAATCAAACAAACGATAAAGTAAACATGTAAGGATTCAGAATATTCTTTCAAACCCTTACACATTGTGTGTACGTATTTTTTGTCTTAAGTTTGTGGCTTTAAAGAGGTTCACGTTGTTTCTATGATGTGCATAACATGTTCTTGTAAATGTTTGTTAAATTTTTCCTGGAATTGTAATTTTTCAATCTGAATAAAGATAGTCAAATCCCTGATACACACTGACACAGAGCAGAATAGGGACTGTTCCCCCTACATAGGGTCACTTGGCAGATATGGATTGACACCTATCCTAATGATCCCTGATACACACTGACACAGAGCAGAATAGAGACTGTTCCCCCTACATAGGGTCACTTGGCAGATATGGATTGACACCTGTCCTCAAAACCCCTGATACACACTGACACAGAGCAGAATAGGGACTGTTCCCCCTACATAGGGTCACTTGGCAGATATGGATTGACACCTGTCCTCAAAACCCCTGATACACACTGACACAGAGCAGAATAGGGACTGTTCCTCCTACATAGGGTCACTTGGCAGATATGGATTGACACCTGCCCTCAAAACCCCTGATACACACTGACACAGAGCAGAATAGGGACTGTTCCCCCTACATAGGGTCACTTGGCAGATATGGATTGACACCTGTCCTCAAAACCCCTGATACACACTGACACAGAGCAGAATAGGGACTGTTCCTCCTACATAGGGTCACTTGGCAGATATGGATTGACACCTGCCCTCAAAACCCCTGATACACACTGACACAGAGCAGAATAGGGACTGTTCCCCCTACATAGGGTCACTTGGCAGATATGGATTGACACCTGTCCTCAAAACCCCTGATACACACTGACACAGAGCAGAATAGAGACTGTTCCCTGTCCACAGAGACCATGATACACACTGACACAGAGCAGAATAGAGACTGTTCCCCCTACATAGGGTCACTTGGCAGATATGGATTGACACCTGTCCTCAAAACCCCTGATACACACTGACACAGAGCAGAATAGAGACTGTTCCCTGTCCACAGAGACCATGATACACACTGACACAGAGCAGAATAGAGACTGTTCCCCCTACATAGGGTCACTTGGCAGGTATGGATTGACACCTGTACTCAAAGCCCCTGATACACAGTGACACAGAGCAGAATAGAGACTGTTCCCTGTCCACAGAGACCATGATACACACTGACACAGAGCAGAATAGAGACTGTTCCCCATCCACAGAGACCATGATACACACTGACACAGAGCAGAATAGAGACTGTCCCCCCTACATAGGGTCACTTGGCAGGTATGGATTGACACCTGTCCTCAAAGCCCCTGATACACACTGACACAGAGCAGAATAGAGACTGTTCCCTGTCCACAGAGACCATTATACACACTGACACAGAGCAGAATAGAGACTGTTCACCGTCCACAGAGACCATGATACACACTGACACAGAGCAGAATAGAGACTGTTCCCCGTCCACAGAGACCATGATACACACTGACACAGAGCAGAATAGGGACTGTTCCCCCTACATAGGGTCACTTGGCAGGTATGGATTGACACCTGTCCTCAAAGCTCCTGATACACACTAACACAGAGCAGAATAGAGACTGTTCCCTGTCCACAGAGTCCATGATACACACTGACACAGAGCAGAATAGAGACTGTTCCCCGTCCACAGAGACCATGATACACACTGACACAGAGCAGAATAGAAACTGTTCCCTGTCCACAGAGTCCATGATACACACTGACACAGAGCAGAATAGAGACTGTTCCCAGTCCACAGAGACCATGATACACACTGACACAGAGCAGAATAGAGACTGTTCCCCGTCCACAGAGACCATGATACACACTGACACAGAGCAGAATAGGGACTGTTACCCCTACATAGGGTCACTTGGCAGGTATGGATTGACACCTGTCCTCAAAGCCCCTGATACACACTGACACAGAGCAGAATAGAGATTGTTCCCCGTCCACAGAGACCATGATACACACTGACACAGAGCAGAATAGAGACTGTTCACCGTCCACAGAGACCATGATACACACTGACACAGAGCAGAATAGAGACTGTTCCCCGTCCACAGAGACCATGATACACACTGACACAGAGCAGAATAGGGACTGTTACCCCTACATAGGGTCACTTGGCAGGTATGGATTGACACCTGTCCTCAAAGCCCATGATACACACTGGGGGGAGCTACTGTCCTCCCCAACCCCTGCGCGGTGGGTGGGGGCCATAAATCACAATGGGGGGACCTACTGTCCTCCCCCCTTGGCCCCCACCCCTGCGCGGTGGGTGGGGGCCATAAATCACAATGGGGGGGCCTACTTTCCTCCCCCCCGGCCCCCATCCCTGCGCGGTGGGTGGGGGGCATAAATCACAATGGGACGGACCTACTGATAGGAGTGGAGTATTGTTCATATCAGTTTAATACCTTCCGCGTCTCCTATCAGTGGACGTGTATATGGCAGCCATTTTAGGAACCGCACACCTGGGACCCGAGCAAGGTCACCTCGTTCAAGTTGCTCTGGTTCCTTGATGAGCCAGCTGCCCGTGAGTTAACATGTCCCGTGGAGAAGCACTCTGTCCTGTAAAGCCTCACCACAAAAAAATTAAATAAATAACATCACTCGGAGTGGTGAGTTTAGTAAATGTTCATATCAGTTTAATACCTTCCGCGTCTCCTATCAGTGGACATGTATATGGCAGCCATTTTAGGAACCGCACACCTGGGACCCGAGCAAGGTCACCTCTTTCAACAGGCGACATGATTTGGCCCTGTAAAACTATCCTGGATATTCTCTACAATTTCTATGGATATGGCATTAATTTATGTAACAGGGAGATGGAAGAAGATGCTTGGTCGGTCCTCTTACTTGAAATTTGGGGCACTGCGCGGGCAAGCTAATGTGCCACCAGATAGGAGTGGTGAGTTTAGTATTGTTCATATCAGTTTAATACCTTCCGCGTCTCCTATCAGAGGACATGTATATGGCAGCCATTTTAGGAACCGCACACCTGGGACCCGAGCAACGTCACCTCTTTCAACAGGCGACATGATTTGGCCCTGTAAAACTATCCTGGATATTCTCTACAATATCTATGGATATGGCATTGATTTATGTAACAGGGAGATGGAAGAAGATGCTTGGTCGGTCCTCTTACTTGAAATTTGGGGCACTGCGCGGGCAAGCTAATGTGCCACCAGATAGGAGTGGTGAGTTTAGTATTGTTCATATCAGTTTAATACCTTCCGCGTCTCCTATCAGTGGACGTGTAAATGGCAGAGATTTTTAATTGTTGAATCACCTCCCCTTTTTAGGCCAAGGTGGGAAGATGCTTAGACCACTGGTATATTGGTGCCATCTTGGAGGATTTTTTTTGGTTTGGTTTTTGAAGCCACAGTGCTGCACCAGTGGGCCTAAAAATTAGGCATGTACACATGCCTGAAAAATTTGGTATTGTTGCAGCCGCTGCTGTAGCAGCGGCCAGAAAAATTGATGTTTGTTTCACAGGCAGAAAGTGCCCTAAAACATGGCGGCTTGAACCCTAGTTGGTGGCGGATAAGTCACGCAAGTCAAACGTCATTCAGAGCTAAAATACAGCAGCGTGTGGACCATTTTTAGCCCAAGGCAGCTCATCTCATCAGGCCTTTTTTAATCGAATGTATCGCCCAGTGTCAGTCCCTTCGGGATCCATCCCTCATTCATCTTAATAAAGGTGAGGTAATCTAGACTTTTTTGACCTAGGCGACTTCTCTTCTCAGTGACAATACCTCCTGCTGCACTGAAGGTCCTTTCTGACAGGACACTTGAAGCGGGGCAGGCCAGAAGTTCTATCGCAAATTGGGATAGCTCAGGCCACAGGTCAAGCCTGCACACGCAGTAGTCAAGGGGTTCATCGCTCCTCAGAGTGTCGATATCTGCAGTTAAGGCGAGGTAGTCTGCTACCTGTCGGTCGAGTCGCTCTCTGAGGGTGGATCCCGAAGGGCTGTGGCGATGCATAGGACTTAAAAAGGTCCGCATGTCCTCCATCAACAACATGACTTTAAAGCGTCCTGTCCTTGCCGGTGTGGTCGTGGGAGGAGGAGGAGGATGACTTCCACCTCTCCCCCTGTTAGATACCCTTATACGCTGTGTAAAGCATACATTTTAATTTATTTTGCAAATGCTGCATCCTTTCCGACTTGTTGTAATTCGGTAACATTTCCACCACTTTCTGCTTACACCGGGGGTCTAGTAGCGTGGACACCCAGTACAGGTCGTTCTCCTTCAGCCTTTTTATACGAGGGTCCCTCAACAGGCAGGACAGCATGAAAGACCCCATTTGCACAAGGTTGGATGCCGAGCTACTCATTTCCCGTTCCTCCTCCTCACTGATGTCATTGAAGGTATGTTCTTCCCCCCAGCCACGTACAACACCACGGGTACCAGATAGGTGACAACGAGCACCCTGGGATGCCTGTTGTGTTTGGTCTTGCTCCTCCTCCTCCTCTTCAAAGCTACAATCCTCCTCTGACTCCTCTTCCTCACAATCCTCTTCCAGCGTTGCCGCAGGTCCAGCAAGCGATGCTGATAAGGCTGTTTCTGGTGGTGATGGTGACCACAACTCTTCCTCTTCCACTTCACGCTCATCTACAGCCTGATCCAGCACTCTTCGCAGGGCACGCTCCAGGAAGAAAACAAATGGTATGATGTCGCTGATGGTGCCTTCGTTGCGACTGACTAGGTTTGTCACCTCCTCAAAAGGACGCATGAGCCTACAGGCATTGTGCATGAGCGTCCAGTAACATGGCAAAAAAATTCCCAGCTCCCCAGAGGCTGTCCTAGCACCCCGGTCATACAAATATTCATTAACAGCTTTTTCTTGTTGGAGCAGGCGGTCGAACATTAGGAGTGTTGAATTCCAACGTGTAGGGCTGTCGCAAATCAAGCGCCTCACCGGCATGTTGTTTCGCCGCTGGATATCGGAAAAGTGAGCCATGGCCGTGTAGGAACGCCTGAAATGGCCACACACCTTCCTGGCCTGCTTCAGGACGTCCTGTAAGCCTGTGTACTTATGCACAAAGCGTTGCACGATCAGATTACACACATGTGCCATGCACGGCACATGTTTCAACTTGCCCAACTTCAATGCCGCTATCAAATTTTTTCCATTGTCACACACCACTTTGCCGATATCCAGTTGCTGCGGAGTCAGCCACTTTTCCACCTGTGCGTTCAGGGCGGACAGGAGTGCTTGTCCGGTGTGACTCTCTGCTTTCAAGCAAGTCAAACCCAAGACGGCGTGACACTGCCGTATCCGGGATGTGGAATAGTACCTGGGGAGCTGGGGGGGTGCCGTTGATGTGGAGCAAGACGCAGCAGCACAAGAGGACTCAGCCGAGGAGGTTATGGAAGAGGATGGAGTAGGAAGAGTAGAGGAGGTGGCAGCAGGACTGCCTGCAATTCGTGGCGGTGTCACCAACTCCTCTGCAATACCACGCATTCCTTGCTTGTCAGCCGTCAGCAGGTTTACCCAATGCGCAGTGTAGGTGATATACCTGCCCTGACCATGCTTTGCAGACCAGGTATCAGTGGTCAGATGGACCCTTGCCCCAACACTGTGTGCCAGACATGCCATGACTTCCTTTTGCACAATCGAGTACAAGTTGGGGATTGCCTTTTGTGAAAAGAAATTCCGGCCGGGTACCTTCCACTGCGGTGTCCCAATAGCTACAAATTTTTTGAACGCCTCAGACTCAACCAGATTGTATAGTAAAAGCTGGCGGGCTAATAGTTCGGACAAGCCAGCTGTCAGACGCTGGGCAAGGGGGTGACTTGGTGACATTTGCTTCTTACGCTCAAACATGTCCTTGACAGACACATGACTGTGGGCAGATGAGCGGGAACTGCTCAAGGCGGGAGACGGAGTGGCGGATGGTTGAGAGGGGGCAAGAAGGACAGCAGTGGTTGACGTGGCTGAAGATTCTGGACCAGGAGGAGGATGGCGGCTTAGAGTAGGCGTGCTGCGTGTACTCATGTGTTGATCCCATAGGCATTTGTGATGTGAGATCATGTGCCTACGCAAAGCAGTTGTACCTAGGTGGGTGTTGGACCTCCCACGACTCAGTTTCCTTTGGCACAGGTTGCAAATGGCATCGCTGTTGTCAGAGGCAGACACACAAAAAAAATGCCACACTGCTGAGCTCTGCAATGACGGCATTCTGGTGGTGGACACAGCATGCATTGATTGGCATGCTGTCGGGCTGACCCCGGGTGCCGATGCATGCTGTCTGACTGTGCCACTAGCTCCTTGCAACGACCCCCCCCTGCTTCCAACTCGTCTCCTCCTCCTCTCTGTCTCCCCATCTGAACTTTCGCCCTGCTCTTCTTCTTGCCGAGCGGGCACCCACGTGACATCCATGGACGCATCGTCATCATCAACCGCTTCGCTTGTATCTGACAACTCAGAAAAGTAAGCAGCAGCGGGTACAACATCATCATCATCATCACACCGTACCTCCATGTGTTTAATGCTGCCTGCCTGAGACATATCCCTGTTATCTACATCCTCTAGCAATAATGGTTGCGCATCACTTATTTCTTCAAACGGGTGTGTGAATAACTCCTCTGACATACCAAGTAAAGCGGCTGTGGTGCTAGTCTTGGTGGTGGCGGCAGGCGGGTGAGTGGTATCTTGAGAGGTGCCTGAAGCTAAGCTGGAGGAGGATGGTGCGTCAAGGTTCCGAGCAGAGGCTGTACAAGATTGGGTGTCCTGTGTTAGCCAGTCAACTATGTCCTCAGAACTTTTCAAGTTCAGGGTACGTGGCTTCTGAAAACTGGGCATTATTCTAGGGCAAAAGGGAATCACAGCACCACGACCATGACGGCCCCTGCGGGGTGGCCTGCCTCTGCCTGTCATTTTTTGGGGGATTAGTGGTACTATGAGTACAAGCTACTGTGAGACCAGATATGATTGGCAATGTGAACTGTAACAGTTCTGCAGAGCACACACTGTAGGCCTGACACACCCGCTTGAAGACAAGTAACTGCTATTCAATCTATAACAGTGAAAAACAAATTTTCGTTTTAAAAGCACGCTATAGAGACACCAGATATGATTGGCAATGTGCACTGGAACAGTTCTGGAAAGCACACGCTGAAGGAAGGACTGACAGAGCCGCTGAAAGACACTGACTGGCTGCTAATAGCTTACACTAGAAGCCTTTTTTCTTTGTAAAAGCACGCTATAGAGACACCAGATATGATTGGCAATGTGCACTTGAACAGTTCTGCAGAGCACACACTGTAGGCCTGACAGAGCCGCTTGAAGGACACTGACTGGCTGCTATTAGCTTAAACTGGAAACCTTTTTTCTTTGTAAAAGCACGCTATAGAGACACCAGATATGATTGGCAATGTGCACTTGAACAGTTCTGCAGAGCACACACTGTAGGCCTGACACACCCGCTTGAAGACAAGTAACTGCTATTCAATCTATAACAGTGAAAAAAAATTTTGGTTTTAAAAGCACGCTATAGAGACACCAGATATGATTGGCAATGTGCACTGGAACAGTTCTGGAGAGCACATGCTGAAGGAAGGACTGACAGAGGCGCTTGAAGGACACTGACTGGCTGCTATTAGCTTACACTGGAAACCTTTTTTCTTTGTAAAAGCACGCTATAGAGACACCAGATATGATTGGCAATGTGCACTTGAACAGTTCTGCAGAGCACACACTGTAGGCCTGACACACCCGCTTGAAGACAAGTAACTACTATTCAATCTATAACAGTGAAAAAAATTTTTTGTTTTAAAAGCACGCTATAGAGACACCAGATATGATTGGCAATGTGCACTGGAACAGTTCTGGAGAGCACATGCTGAAGGAAGGACTGACAGAGGCGCTTGAAGGACACTGACTGGCTGCTATTAGCTTACACTGGAATCCTTTTTTCTTTGTAAAAGCACGCTATAGAGACACCAGATATGATTGGCAATGTGCACTTGAACAGTTCTGCAGAGCACACACTGTAGGCCTGACACACCCGCTTGAAGACAAGTAACTGCTATTCAATCTATAACAGTGAAAAACAAATTTTTGTTTTAAAAGCACGCTATAGAGACACCAGATATGATTGGCAATGTGCACTGGAACAGTTCTGGAGAGCACACCCTGAAGGAAGGACTGACAGAGCCGCTGAAGGACACTGAATGGCTGCTATTAGCATACACTAGAAGCCTTTTTTCTTTGTAAAAGCACGCTATAGAGACACCAGATATGATTGGCAATGTGCACTTGAACAGTTCTGCAGAGCACACACTGTAGGCCTGACAGAGCCGCTTGAAGGACACTGACTGGCTGCTATTAGCTTAAACTGGAAACCTTTTTTCTTTGTAAAAGCACGCTATAGAGACACCAGATATGATTGGCAATGTGCACTTGAACAGTTCTGCAGAGCACGCACTGTAGGCCTGACACACCCGCTTGAAGACAAGTAACTGCTATTCAATCTATAACAGTGAAAAAAAATTTTGGTTTTAAAAGCACGCTATAGAGACACCAGATATGATTGGCAATGTGCACTGGAACAGTTCTGGAGAGCACACGCTGAAGGAAGGACTGACAGAGCCGCTTGAAGGACACTGACTGGCTGCTATTAGCTTACACTGGAAACCTTTTTTCTTTGTAAAAGCACGCTATAGAGACACCAGATATGATTGGCAATGTGCACTTGAACAGTTCTGCAGAGCACACACTGTAGGCCTGACACACCCGCTTGAAGACAAGTAACTGCTATTCAATCTATAACAGTGAAAAACAAATTTTTGTTTTAAAAGCACGCTATAGAGACACCAGATATGATTGGCAATGTGCACTGGAACAGTTCTGGAGAGCACACGCTGAAGGAAGGACTGACAGAGCCGCTGAAGGACACTGACTGGCTGCTATTAGCTTACACTAGAAGCCTTTTTTCTTTGTAAAAGCACGCTATAGAGACACCAGATATGATTGGCAATGTGCACTTGAACAGTTCTGCAGAGCACACACTGTAGGCCTGACAGAGCCGCTTGAAGGACACTGACTGGCTGCTATTAGCTTAAACTGGAAAAAAAAATTCTTTGTAAAAGCACGCTATAGAGACACCAGATATGATTGGCAATGTGCACTTGAACAGTTCTGCAGAGCACACACTGTAGGCCTGACACACCCGCTTGAAGACAAGTAACTGCTATTCAATCTATAACAGTGAAAAACAAATTTTGGTTTTAAAAGCACGCTATAGAGACACCAGATATGATTGGCAATGTGCACTGGAACAGTTCTGCAGAGCACACACTGTAGGCCTGACACACCCGCTTGAAGACAAGTAACTGCTATTCAATCTATAACAGTGAAAAACTAATTTTGGTTTTAAAAGCACGCTATAGAGACACCAGATATGATTGGCAATGTGCACTGGAACAGTTCTGGAGAGCACACGCTGAAGGAAGGACTGACAGAGCCGCTTGAAGGACACTGACTGACTGCTATTAGCTTACACTGGAAACCTTTTTTCTTTGTAAAAGCACGCTATAGAGACACCAGATATGATTGGCAATGTGCACTTGAACAGTTCTGCAGAGCACACACTGTAGGCCTGACACACCCGCTTGAAGACAAGTAACTGCTATTCAATCTATAACAGTGAAAAACAAATTTTGGTTTTAAAAGCACGCTATAGAGACACCAGATATGATTGGCAATGTGCACTGGAACAGTTCTGGATCGCACACGCTGAAGGAAGGACTGACAGAGCCGCTTGAAGGACACTGACTGGCTGCTATTAGCTTACACTAGAAACCTTTTTTCTTTGTAGAAGCACGCTATAGAGACACCAGATATGATTGGCAACTGTCAAAGCACGCTGGCAGTGTTGTGCAGGGCACACGCTGAAGGAAGGCCTGACAGAGCCGCTTGAAGGACACTGACTGGCTGCTATTAGCTTACACTGGAAACCTTTTTTCTTTGTAAAAGCACGCTAAAGAGACACCAGATATGATTGGCAACTGTCAAAGCACGCTGGCAGTGTTGTGCAGGGCACACGCTGAAGGAAGGCCTGACAGAGCCGCTTGAAGGACACTGACTGGCTGCTATTAGCTTACACTGGAAACCTTTTTTCTTTGTAAAAGCACACTAAAGAGACACCAGATATGATTGGCAACTGTCAAAGCACGCTGGCACAGGTCTGCAGAGCACACGCTGAAGTAGGCCTGACACCCAGACGCTTGCAGACAACTAACTGCTCTTCTATTACAGTGAAAAAAAAATATTTATTTTAAATCTAAATTTTAAGCTATTGTAAAAACAGATATGAGTGGTGGCACTGGGCAAGAGGGCACAGTATCCACTGTGAACCTCACACAGAAGCTGGCAGGCAGGCAACTGCTCTTCTATTACAGTGGAAACAAAATTTTGGTTTTAAAAGCACGCTATAGAGACACCAGATATGATTGGCAACTGTCAAAGTACGCTGGCAGGGTTGTGCAGGGCACACGCTGAAGGAAGGCCTGACAGAGCCGCTTGAAGGACACTGACTGGCTGCTATTAGCTTACACTGGAAACCTTTTTTCTTTGTAAAAGCACGCTATAGAGACACCAGATATGAGTGGCAACTGTCAAAGTACGCTGGCAGGGTTGTGCAGGGCACACGCTGAAGGAAGGCCTGACACAGCCGCTTGAAGGACACTGACTGGCTGCTATTAGCTTACACTGGAAACCTTTTTTCTTTGTAAAAGCACGCTAAAGAGACACCAGATATGATTGGCAACTGTCAAAGCACGCTGGCAGTGTTGTGCAGGGCACACGCTGAAGGAAGGCCTGACAGAGCCGCTTGAAGGACACTGACTGGCTGCTATTAGCTTACACTGGAAACCTTTTTTCTTTGTAAAAGCACGCTAAAGAGACACCAGATATGATTGGCAACTGTCAAAGCACGCTGGCACAGGTCTGCAGAGCACACGCTGAAGTAGGCCTGACACCCAGACGCTTGCAGACAACTAACTGCTCTTCTATTACAGTGAAAAAAAATTATTTATTTTAAATCTAAAGCTTAAGCTATTGTAAAAACAGATATGAGTGGTGGCACTGGGCAAGAGGGCACAGTATCCACTGGGAACCTCACACAGAAGCTGGCAGGCAGGCAACTGCTCTTCTATTACAGTGGAAACAAAATTTTGGTTTTAAAAGAACGCTATAGAGACACCAGATATGATTGGCAACTGTCAAAGCACGCTGGCAGTGTTGTGCAGGGCACACGCTGAAGGAAGGCCTGACAGAGCCGCTTGAAGGACACTGACTGGCTGCTTTCAGCTTACACTGGAAACCTTTTTTCTTTGTAAAAGCACGCTAAAGAGACACCAGATATGATTGGCAACTGTCAAAGCACGCTGGCACAGGTCTGCAGAGCACACGCTGAAGTAGGCCTGACACCCAGACGCTTGCAGACAACTAACTGCTCTTCTATTACAGTGAAAAAAAATGATTTATTTTAAATCTAAAGCTTAAGCTATTGTAAAAACAGATATGAGTGGTGGCACTGGGCAAGTGAGCACAGTATCCAATGTGAACCTCACACAGAAGCTGGCAGGCAGGCAACTGCTCTTCTATTACAGTGAAAAAAAAGTATTTCTTTTAAATCTAAAGCTTAACCTATTGTAAAAACAGATATGAGTGGTGGCACTGGGCAAGTGGGCACAGTATCCAATGTGAACCTCACACAGAAGCTGGCAGGCAGGCAACTGCTCTTCTATTACAGTGAAAAAAAAATTATTTCTTTTAAATCTAAAGCTTAACCTATTGTAAAAACAGATATGAGTGGTGGCACTGACTGTGCAAATGGGCAAGGCATCCAACCTGACACAGAAGCTGGCAGGCAGGCAACTGCTCTTCTATTACAGTGGAAAAAAAATATTTCTTTTAAATCTAAAGCTTAACCTATTGTGACCCCAGATATGAGTGGTGGCACTGGGCAAGTGGGCACAGTATCCAATGTGAATCTCACACAGAAGCTGGCAGGCAGGCACCTGCAATTACATTACACAGGGAAAAAAAAAAAAAAGCAGCCTGATGTTCTAGCCCTAAAAAGGGCTTTTTGGGGTGCTGTCCTTACAGCAGAGATCAGATGAGTCCTTCAGGATTGTAGTGGACACTGAATATCCTAGCCTAGCTATCAATTTCCCTATCTAATCAGCAGCAGCTAAACTTTCCCTCCTCTCACTAAGCATGCAGCTTCAGAATGAATCGAAAATGGATGCTGGGAGGGAGGTTGGAGGGTGTGGAAGGGAGGGAGTGCTGCTGATTGGCTGGAATGTGTCTGCTGACCGAGAGGCACAGGGTCAAAGTTTGCCTAATGATGATGAATAGGGGGCGGATCGAACTGCGCATGTGTCCGCCCACCGCGGCGAACGCGAACACGCTAAGTTCGCCGGGAACTGTTCGCCGGCGGACAGTTCGGTACATCACTAATAAGCAATACTATAAATTTTGTCAGCTTATACACAGCCCATGAAGTGTGCCATGTTCAGCAATCTCCAAGAAATGGAAAGATAATTTCCACTCAGTAGGTGAAATCATGTAAAGCTGTTATGGTACTTAGAGTGACTCTGTAAGATGGCATAGAGTCAATCAGTTTTGACAGTTCTAAAAACCATTACAACTTGCATAATTCACTATCACCCTTTGCATAATGGATCCGATGTCCCTATTGATATCCAGAGGTAACTGGTAGTGGGGCATGTATTAAATGCTGATGATACTCTTCTCCATCATTCCATTATTATTATCATTCACTATTATTCCTCTATTATTTTACTATTATTCTAAATATTCATTTTTGCTGAAGGATGAGGACTCACAGGCCATCAAGGGGAATTACAAAACTGAAGAGTAGTCACTCCATGAGTCCAGATGGCTGGGTCATTCTAAGCCTGGAGCTCAATTTCAGATGGGCTTTAAAAGGATTGAGATAACTCCATGAAATAGCTTGATCAAACGCTTATATTCCTCTCTGTAATGTGATCTGGTGCCTGTGGCTTTTACACTTTGACTTTTTCATTATTATTTTAAATTATATTACACCTTACACAATCTTTAAAATTCATGTAAATGGTTCTACATGAATAATACATTGTAACAGACAGATTTACCTTGAGATTTAGATTTATCCTAGAGGAGGTTTAACTGTGACTCTTGTGCTTTATTTTTCCTGTAAATATATTTCCAAAAAAAAAAACATGAACATGCTATATGGTTTGACACCAATGAATTTTGTTTCTTTTAAGGGTTAATTACTTTTTTTTCTAATTTGGGATTTTGCACGGATAAACATTTTCATTATGCAGAAGGGATGAATCTTCATGCTTAATGAGTTACTTTTTGACAGATTCTAAAATAAGTTAATAAGCATTCAGAGAAAGGTTAGCTTTAATTATATTTCAGTCTCACGCTGTCCCGCGAGTGACAGGAATTTGTATTTGCATTTTGATTTCAAAGCTTGTCTTGTTCATATTCCAATCTTCTGATGTATACTTTCATTGTGGTTCAACCAGCCTAATCATTCTCAAAGGACTCCTGTCGTAATATGTCACAGTTTGCAAAAATAATGCCAAATCAATCAGTAAATACTATGATTATCTGCTAACAAGATAGCATTTATGCAATGGATAATGTAAATGCAATACACCTTAAAATATTCAGTTTTAGATGTATTGTTAGAAGTCACTCAAGGGCACACAAATAGTTGTGCTACAAAAGGTTTTGAATTTTTACAGGGGACATTTTAAAGGACAAAACCTGATAAAAATGTCTAACAATAACCACACAAATTTTTTAAATTTTATTAAAGACACGGAGGCTCATATTATGCATAACTCTTTCTTTATTTCCTCAGCAGCAAAGATAGAGGAATATAAATATTATCAAAAATGAAAGAAAAAACTGTATAGGCATAACAGGCAGCCAATCACATCATATAGGAAGTAGCTATATAAGTCCTGTGTCTCCCATAATCCCCCTCTTTCTTTGCTGCTTCCTCAGACAGATAAGTGTTTTTTGCTCTGCTCTGATTCTGATATTCTGATTGCTGTTTTACATTTATGTGTATTCAGTTTGAATTTATTTGCCTTAATTGCCTTTATTGTGCATTTTCCCTGTTTATTTGACCTGTACCGTCAGTGTGCTCCAGGATTCCCTGGGGGCTTTTATCCCTCTACCGGGAGGTTTCCTTCCCTTCCCTCCCCTGCTCTCCCGCGCGTCCGCGCTGGTCCGGGCACTGCCTCCCTGCCGTGACCGCTTCTCTTTCCGCGGCCGAGGCTGAGTGCTCTCCTCTCCCCGCTCACGGGCTGCCCGCGCGGGTAGGGTGCACGCGCCCTTTCCCCCGCCGGGTGCCCGGCCGCGAGCGCCTCCCTCACGTGCGGCGGCCATTTTGGGCGGACCTTGCTCTGCTTGCTGTGCTGCCGCGCGGTCGGTCGCCTCGTCTCCCTCTCTGGATCCCCTGGCACTCTGACGGTCTGGTCCTTCTTGTTCTTTCTGCTGTGGGTTAATCAACCCTTTTTCTTCTAGTGGCTCTATTTAATTTATTTTATTTAGTCCCTTCACTGTTGTTATTCCAGTATGCAGGATAGGGAGGATGGCTCTGCAGGCCCCCCTGGGGACGTTCACTCAGATAATACTGAGGGCCCTATGGCCTCTCAAGAGTTTCAGGCCCTACTGGAGGCCACTATGGCTTCTTCTATACAAAAGGCTATTGCCTCAGCCATGGGGGCTGTATCCTCCTCTTTTTCCCACTCCCTGCATTCTATGGTATTGCCTACTATGACTACCCCTTCCCCCCAGGGTGAGGGGTCCCCTTCCCCTACTCAGACTGTGCCTGGGGCCCGTAAGGCTCGGGCCAAATCTAAAAATGTCGGCTCCCACTCCTCGATGCAGGTACTACCTGCCATGACTGACACGCTACAGGCGGTCACAGATAGCGCGCACCCCACGCGCACAAGAGCCCCTGGCCGGGCTAAAAAGGCTAGGTTGTGGAAACGGGCTAGGGCCCTTGATGATGGGTCGGATACCGACCGGAGTGTGGAGGACGAATCCGACGTTATGGAGTATGACTCCTTTGATGATGAGATATCTGGCGAGGATTTGCCCCTTACGGGCGTGAACCCCTCGGGGTCCTCTGCCAAAGCCCTGGGTCAGATATTAGGCCCCTCTGGGGACGACAAGACAATCCTCGACCCGCAGGGTAACCCCCTGTTTGACCCAGATGACCTGCGTCACCCCAGGTCCGCTGAATGGGTCCCCCCGGACCATATTGCCCAGTATGTGGCTAAACGCATCCGCACCCCCCTTTCTAAGGAAGGCCGTAATAAACTGCGTGCCGAATGCCCACGCCCTACCCTCCCGGGCGCTGCCGGTAAGACCCCAGACATCGACCCGCAGATTGCCCAGTTCTTAAACAAGTCGGGCTGGAAGCCCAAGAAGGGCCTTGACCATTCCCTGAAGGGGTGCCAGGACAAGATCCTGGATACGCTAGGACCCCTCTCGAAGCTATACGAGCTTCTTGATTCTGCCAGGACTGGCGACTCGGCCTTGGATATCGATGTGGCTGTAGGTTGGGTCCAACGGGCCATATGCTTACTAGGGAACGCCAATACGGTGATGTCTACAGAGAGGCGAAAAGCCATTCTCTTAAAGATTGACCCTAAGCTGGTCGCCATGAATGCGGCGGAGCCTGAGCCGACCGATGAGGGTTTGCTGTTCGGCACCTCTTTCGTTAAGGACATGGGGTCGTATGTCAAGACCTTCACTGCTATTGACAAGGCGCAGGCGAACATGAAGCGCGTGTTCGCGCCTAAGGTTTTCGGAGGGGCCGGGCGTAGCAGGAACCGTCCACCCGGCCGTGGTTTCCGAGGCGCACCCCGCGCGACCAGAGGTTCCTTTTTTCCCTCCCGGGGATTTCAAGATCAGAGAACCCCTCCCTTCTTCCCAGCCAGAGGTCGGGCTTGGGGCTCCAGATACCCCCGCGGTGGTACCCCCAGCAGACGTCCTTACGGTGAGTACCCTTTCTTCCCCTCCCGCTCAGGTGGCGGGGAGGCTGGCTTTATGTTACCGAGAGTGGGAAAATATCACCTCGGATGCTTGGGTTCTGCAATGTGTAAAGGGGTACCGTCTAGACTTTGTTTCCATGCCTGTCCAGTTTTGTTCCCCCAGAGAACTGTCTCTTCCACCGGATCAGGACGAGATGATTTCCACGGAAGTCGTGGAAATGCTATCCAAGGGCGCTATAGAGGAATTGCCGTTCGCCGCAGTAGGCTTTACGAGCAATCTTTTCCTGGTGCCCAAGAAAGGGGGCGGAGTTCGCCCTGTGATAAATCTTCGTCCCCTCAATGCCTTCCTACGTTACCAACACTTCCAGATGGAAGGTATACACTGCCTCAGAGACCTTCTACGCCAGTCAGACTGGTTAGCCAAACTGGACCTGAAGGACGCCTACTTCACGGTTCCCATTGCCTTGGAGTTCAGAGACTACCTCCATTTCACATGGCATGGGCGTCGTTGGCGCTTCACCTGCCTGCCTTTCGGTCTCTCCTCGGCTCCCTGGTGCTTCACCAAGCTCATGAAGCCTGTAGTGGCGTTCCTCCGGACCCGCGGGGTCCGCCTCATTATTTACCTGGACGACATTTTGATTTTGTCCCAATCAAAGGAGGACCTCCTACTTCACCTGGAGTGGACTACCAACCTGTTGCAGAAGCTGGGTTTTCTGATCAACTGGGACAAGTCGGTCCTGGTTCCCGCCCAGTCCATAGAGTTCCTGGGCTTCAGAGTGGATTCCGTCCAACAATTTCTGTTCCTACCGTGTTCAAAGGTGAAAGCCATCCAGAAGGAAATTCGAAGGGCTCTTCGTGTCTCAGACTTGTCCGTCAGACAGCTGGCGAGAATAATTGGCCTTCTCGCGGCCTCTATTCAAGCGATCTTCCCAGGCCCGCTACATTACCGGGCCCTCCAACGGCTCAAGGGGTCACACCTTCGGTCAGGTCACTCCTACGAGTCTCGGATACGCTTGGACGCGGAGTCCAGGGACGAATTGGTGTGGTGGTTGGCACACATGGAGGCATGGAACGGGAGAGCGATTTTCGGCTCCATCCCAGACGTAGTGATCGAGTCCGATGCCAGCTTGCACGGCTGGGGTGCTCGTTGTGGCGACGTTTCCACAGGAGGCAGATGGTCCGACGTGGAGAAATCACTACACATCAACTGCTTGGAGCTCCTGGCAGGGGCGTTCGCGATCCGCAGCCTTACCCCAGGACGGGCGAATTGCTGCGTTCTCCTCAAGATGGACAACGTATCGGCGGTCCGCTACATAAATCACCTGGGGGGTACGAAATCCAAGATGTTGGCGGTTCTGGCGAAAGATTTCTGGCAGTTCTGCCTCTACAACAACGTTTCGGTAACAGCGGAACACATTCCGGGTCTGGACAATTCGGGAGCGGATTGGAATTCAAGACACTTAAGAGACTCTGGAGATTGGCGCTTACACGCTTCGGTGTTCCAGGGCCTGGACATGCTGTGGGGAAGATTTCAGATGGATCTGTTCGCATCTCGGCTGAACACTCAGCTGCCGGAGTTCTACAGCTGGAGACCGGACCCAGCAGCGGTAGCGACGGACGCCTTTCTCCAAGAATGGCCACGGGGTCACCTGTACGCGTTTCCCCCGTTCAACATGATCGCGCGCACGATCTCGAAGATGGTCCGCCACGACTGTCGCTTGGCACTGATAACCCCTCTATGGAGATCACGACCATGGTTCCCTCGCTTGATGGAGTTATCGATAGATTACCCTCGGCTGATACCTGTCTTCCAGGACCTCCTTCTGGATCCGGATGGGAACTCACACGAGCTGGTGTTGCAACACCAGCTACCCCTGATAGCGTGGTTCCTTTCAAGGGACCTTGGACTGTCCCAGACGTTCCGCAGGCAACTCTCCTACTCCTCGATAACGCCTGGGCCCCAGGCACTCGTTCAGCCTATCGAGCTTCATGGAGATCGTGGTCTGGTTGGTGCATGGAACGGGCAGTGGATCCCGTATCTGCCCCTCTACATTTGATTCTAGAGTTCCTCACATTCTTGTTCGATTCAGGCAAGGCATACCGCACGATTAACCTTTCCCGCTCGGCTATTTCGGCCGGCCACAAGGGTTTGGACGGTTCCCCTGTCGGCAGGCACCCCTTTGTATGTCGCCTTCTCAAGGGTATTCGCCTTGCTCGTCCTCCTCGTTCTCGCTTTTCTGCCTTTTGGGATGTCAACGTGATGTTACAGTTCCTATCATCATGGTACCCTAACCTGGAACTGACTCTCAAGCAATTGTCATCCAAGTTGGTGATGCTACTCTGCTTGATTTCTTGCAAGAGGGTCTCTGACGTCAGGGCCCTGGATTGGGACGCAGTTGCGTTCACCCCGGAGGGCGTTACTTTTGACATATCCAGGAGGACTAAGTCTGCATCCAAGTCATTTACATACCCTAGGTTTTCAGGTTGTCCGGCACTCTGCCCGGTGGATTGCATCAAAGCTTACCTGGAGGTTACACGTTCCCTTCGCTCAGCAGGTCTGCATGATCTGTTCATATCTTTCAGGTCACCTCACCGACCAGTTTCAACTCCTACTCTGGCACGTTGGATGCGTTGGCTACTATCTTCTGCGGGTATAGACACCTCTGTATTTACGCCTCATTCTGTGCGGGGCGCGATGGCTTCGAAAGCGTCTTCGGTGGGATGTCGACTGGAAGACATTATGCGAGCGGCGGATTGGTCTCGGGAATCGACCTTTCGAGACTTCTACTTCAGACCCATTGAACACATCGCATCTCGAGTGGTAGCACAGCTTTGAACTTGCATAATATGAGCCTCCGTGTCTTTAATAAAATTCCCAGATTTTACTAATATCATGACGTAAAGTCATGATTTTATTAAAGACACGGAGGCGAGTATTATTCCCTCCCACCCTCCCGGTGTGGATTTGGGATAAGAGATGCTTCGATACGATTCAGGTATGTTTTTCAATCAGGTCTGTATTTTTATCTTAAGTTTGGATCATGTATTTTATCATGTATTTTATCATATTTTAGATGATTTTGGAAGCTTTTGCTAGTTTCTAATTCTATATATTTTATATTTCAGAATCCGGTTTTATGTATGGCTCCTCACAATTATGTTTGGTAAGTCTACAGTTTTGAGTTTGGAAATTACCATATTTTTCTATCTTTTGTAGCTTGAAGTTTTCGCATTGTCTCCTGTTTCCTGTTTGGATCTAATGGAGCATCGTTCGTCTTACCTGGTCTTCGGTTTCGCAAGAAAGAGGGGGATTATGGGAGACACAGGACTTATATAGCTACTTCCTATATGATGTGATTGGCTGCCTGTTATGCCTATACAGTTTTTTCTTTCATTTTTGATAATATTTATATTCCTCTATCTTTGCTGCTGAGGAAATAAAGAAAGAGTTATGCATAATACTCGCCTCCGTGTCTTTAATAAAATCATGACTTTACGTCATGATATTAGTAAAATCTGGGAATTATTGTCTATAGAGATAAGTGAAAATTAATGTGAAAAATGTACTTTTCTATCTGCATGAATCCCCATGTCAATGTCTAAAATTGTCATGTTGGTAACATTTATCATGGAACTAAAAAAGCAAACCATATTATCACAAGCACAAATAGTGAATAATTTGTTATATGATGCCTTACGCTTTTTCATATCTTACAGGAATATTCACTGAAGTGAGATTTCAAAGTGAATTAAAATTAAATTTCAAATTTAAGGCCAAAGTAGCAATACTACAAACAGAATTAACTTGCAGAGTTCTCACTAAAATGAGAATTCAAGGTGAATTCAAGGTGAATTTTAAATGTAAAGCCAGAACAACTGTACTGAAACACAGCTGACTTAGAGAATTTTGAAAGGTTGGAAATTTGTTGAAATTACTTTGAATTGCACTTGAGTGAAAAGCCCTGTATGAGAATTGGTCTAATTGGATTATTTTGACCTACATTTTGAAATTCTCTTTAAACTCACTATGCATTTAAGCAATTCTCACTTTAGTGAATAATCCTGTTAGTATAAAATGATTTTGACGACATCTCATCTCTGAATGTGCTTCCTAATTGCAAAATGTAGTAATCTCAGAATTTTACACAAAATTACAATTTCATTAGGGTGCAATAACAGGCATGCACGCACCTTTTTTTGGAACAATTTTGTTCCTATATATGTGGTCAATTAATGCCTGAAAGTATTTGAACTTTGTAGGGGTATTTACCATTATTATCACTGTTTAATGTTCTGGCAAGTCCTGGTAAGGATGAGGACTTTGTTCAACATACACAATGCTAATATACAAATTTCTTTATTATTTTAACAATGAATTAGACAGTCTCCTATTTTAATAAATAAAACATTCTTCTATTTTTGACCTTTTTGTGTAGAAAAGTATTGCTTGGCTGCCATGATAAGCTGATTTTTTCCCTATTATATGCTTCTCGGTGTTTAGTATTGCAAATATGTCTTTTAGCACTTCCTGCATTATCAGTTCTCTTTACTGACTCTTCTTTGAGATGTGCTAGAACATATTTTGCAGAGAGATTCTTTCAAGTTTCTAGTGCATGTATTATTGAATGAAGCTTGCTGGAAGACTTGATACAATTAATCACTCTTTCAAATCCCTTGGATTGGGACTTGAGGGCTCCCTCTCCCACCATCTCTTCTAATTCTCCAACGTACATATTGATGGGAATGAGAGGGGATCTATAGGGATGGTGGCATCTTTAATGGTAACGGTATTCAATATGCTTGTTGCAGACCTGCATGCTTACAGTCAAGTTATTTCCCTGTAGAGAAATTTACAATAAACTTGAAATACTAAAGCAGCAGATTCACAAGGAATTTTAAAAAAATCCACATATTTATTCTAAATATAAAAGACATATTGGTCATTCATTAAAGTGAGCATTCAAAGCAAATTTCAAATTTAAGGTCAAAATAGCCGAACAAATTTTTTTTATTTTTTTTTGAATCAGCTATGCTTTCAGTTTGGCTTCTCGTGTCTCAAATGTCAAATTCACTTAAATTCTCACTTTAGTTGCGACTACATGATATTAAAGCGAGTAGTCTGCTTACATTCTTAATATTACTTTTTCAGCATCTATGAAGAAGTACCTAACGCTGGTATAAAATGTGTACGTCAGGCTGCATGCTGTGATAATAACTGTTTATTACATTTATTGTGTATTATGGGACATCATGGGCTTGTTAACATGCTTGTCATTAAAAAGCAGCCATTAAGCGTTGCTAATATCAACAATCTGTAATTCATTCCTCCTAAAAAAAATATAGGTTTCCACGGTCCTTTCCTGTCTAACACCTTAATGCTACTCACAACTCCCTTTATTGACACCAAGCCCCACCTAGCAATTACCATGGCAACTCTACCAAAACACTAAAATAATCTGTAAAAATCAGCTAGGAGTAAAGTAGAAAATAATATAAGTTAACTGGCACAAACTCTTAACATGAGGACAAATTAGTGAGTGTTAACCCTCGATATATTGAATATTACAAATAAAGATTTTTTCTTCTATATTTAAACTCATTTTAGGGAACATTTAGAGTACTGTTGTAGAATTGATATGCCCACACCAACATGCATATAGAATACTGAGAGAGCTGCTTTGGACGCAACGATTAGCGATTCTCCCGGAACTTGCATATAGAAACTTTGCCATTCTAAACCTTTAATTTTAGTGCTTAGGCATCTGCTGATTTATTAATAATACTTTCTAATTCTTCTTCTATTTTAATGGGTTTATGCTTTTCCTTTCAATGCTACAGCACTTTCGCTGTGCCCGCTTGGTGGCAGTACTGAAAGAGTTAGGTTGGATAGTAATGTCTAAACTGCTTATCGGTTGTGTTTTAGGAAGTTAAGCACAGTCACCAATATCCTACCAGTGGAGGATCAACACCAATAAAAGCGCACTACACCAGAACTTGTATTAGCTCTACTAAATGTGAGTAGATCTATACTTATTTTATTATTTTCCTTCTTGTGGCACACTACACCTTTGGAGGATCTTCTTATTCTTTTTATGGTCAAACGAATTGAAGAAGCAGCAACCTCACAGAAAAACCATTGCAACAAGGTCTCTATTTTTTTTATTTGCTGTACCTCAAAGTTTGGACTTTTTACTTGTTTTAAAATATTGGACTCTTTATATTGTTTGTTTTGTAACTTGTATTTTACAATTTGTATTATCTCAATACTGTATTTTATTGTCTTCCATCAGTTGGTAATTTACTCTATTATAACAGTTTGTCGGCGCAACCTTTTTTTATGTTACTGTTTATTCTCCTTTCTGGAGATTTGTGAGGGAGCCCCATACATTAGGGAACTTTCAATTTTTTTTTTTTATTCTTTATTTGTTCACTCTGCATGCAAGTAATACAACAAGTGGGCTGCCGCCCTATCATTTAGGCAAACAGTTAGTACAGTGTTCACAGTGGCTTCTGTATGATAATATGCAAAATTAGGATTTTTGTTTTAGCAACAAGACAGTACAACTGGTGAATTACAACGATAGTATCCCTCTGGGGCACGTCTGTTAATCTCGATACGGGGGGCATTTTTATGCCATTGGGCTTATGTGCCCAAGATTAAACTCTCGGTGTTAACTCTATCGTGGATGCAAGGGGGTGGGGGGGAGATAAGTGAGCCAGCCCAAGGCGGGTCATCTCAGGCGTGTGACCGCAAGGTTTGTGGGTCTATGTCCCTGGCGTATATACAATATTAGATTATGAAGAACTATAAGTGGGGGTGTATATCCACCCACTCTGACATTGCTAGGTTTGTATGACACAATAGATATTATAAAATTAATGGCGAAACACAAGTTAGTTAAACAAAATAACATTATAAACGTATTTGTTTATGCACTAGTTGTGGTGGTGGAAAATGTGGCAGTCCTCTGGATGGACAGGCGTTCTTTTTCAGCTTAAGTCAGTCCAGCAACGTTATCCAGTGGTTGTTGTCATCGTGGTGGCTTCGGGATGAATTCCGCTACTGTGGAGGAATCCAGGTGAGAAAGGTTGGTTGGGGTCGCTGTTTGAGCGGCTGAGAGGCCCAGCTGGCCAAAAAGAGAATTTAGTTCTTGCCCGGTGAGTAGTCCCTTGAAAAGTTATTGTGAGTAGCCTTGATCCCCCCCAGCGATACAGGATGTTCTTGGCGTGCAATTGTTGCAGTTGGGGTTGGAGTGATTTGCGCCATGAGAGAGTGTTCCTTGTTAGGTCTGGGAACAAGGAGATTTGGGAGTCCTCAAATATCTGCGGGGATCTCCCCCGGGCCATTGCTAGCAATGTGGCCTTGTCCTGAAGAGACTGAAACTGCACTATAAGGTCTGCGGTGGCCGTGGGTGGTGCTGCTGTGGGTTTCGGCAAATGGAATAGTCCGTCCAGTTTTATGTTTTTGGCCTGCTTAGGCTGTAGCAGTGCAGCCAGTAGGCGTCTAATGTACTGTGGGAGGTCGGGTAATCCGATGGTGTCAGGCACGTCTCTGATCTTAAGATTGTGTTTCCTTCTGTAATCCTCCAGGGCTTCCACTTTCTCAGCGGTGCTGATTTGCTGCTTTTGGAGGTCAGAGACCTTTTGCTAGTGTTTAGTCGGGTGTCCCGAGTACTTGCTGTGGTCTTGAGGAGGTCGAGCCTCGTGGTTGCACCCGCTATTCTATTATATAAATAAAATATTTAATATGAAATGGTTCATACATTGTAATATGTTTGAAGTGAATGATCTAAATAAAACAAAAAATGGTTTGAATAGGAAGTCTATTACATATTCTATTTCAATATAATAGTGATTTATTATATTTATGATGTATTATATATTAATATAATAGCAGAATATTATAACATAATACCAAGTAAAATGCTCTGTATATAAGGTATCAAAGAGGTTATGCTCACATAAAGCTATAACTACAATAAGGAAGATAAAGCAGAGATATTCTGTCACTCATTAGTGCTCATCTGCTACTGACAGATCCTTAAATCAGGCTATATCCATAGCTAAGTTCTGCCTAAGTTCAGCGAACATGCTCTTTAGGAAGTCTGCAGTAACTGGGTCGCCAGGCAGAGGTGGTTTGGTCATTCGCCCCGTGGGTCTGTTCAGGGAAGGTCCCTCTCTCATGTCGGTATAGGTGAGAATCCTTTCTCCCCAGTGCTATTTTCTCCCATGCGGCTTTCTGAGAGTCCCGCAGGATTTTGCCAATGTCATGGCTAGCAGGAGCTTTGTCTGCCCTGGGTTTCTTATTTTTCCTGCCCATCATGGTATCTTCGATGTGCAGCATAGGTAGTGGGTAGGTAAGTGCCCAATTTCCACAAAAAAATCAGTTATTTTGCCCATTATGGCACAGAGCCTTCTTACGTGCGTCTGCTCTGTTCGGTAGCTGGCTCCCCCCCCCCCTCAGTTTTTCACACTTTTTAACACCTGATGTATGAGTTGCATTTATTCCGCTGTCAGCTGTTTTTTTTCTGCCAATGTATGGATTCAAATATCTCCTTGCTATTGCCTCACAGCATGGAAGGTGATCTGAGCGTAATGATTCTAGGTAGGTGAGTGACCACTACTGGCCATCAAGTCTTACTGGCCATCCAATGATGTTGGGTAAAGGAATAATTGTAGGGAGAAACTGTAATTAATCAGGACCCCCTGTAATTGACAATGGACAGGGCTGCAATCCATGTTAAGGGGCTGTGCTCTGGGGCCCACATAGGGCCCTGTGTTGTCCCTTGAGATCCAGACTACATTGTGGATCTGTGATGGCACAGGCTTCTTAGATGATGGAACAAACTGACCCCATTTATTTCCAGCAAAGTTGGACTCAGATGAAGGGTTGTATCACTCCCTCCCAGCTCTCAAAGGAAGCTCACGAGAGGAATGACAAAGCCCACAGCATAATCCCATGTGCACAGATCACAGCCCAATCCCCACTGGACCCCAGGCAAGCCACACTCTGCAAAATGAAGGTGGCTAAAACTACTCAAATGCAACAAGGTCAGATGTTAACCACTTCTTTGTTTAAATTATTTTTAAATGTTTCTGCAAATTGTTAATATTATGCATTTGAATTGTCCAAATAAAACCTGGAACCATTCATTTCCAGTAGTGATTTATCAAAATTGAAAATAAATGATTAGTTGTCTTCATTGCAAATAGAAGTATTTATTCAGGACAATCATTTGGTTGAAAATTCAGACAGAATATTTGCATGATTTGTTCATAGAAAAGTCTATATTTTTGTGCAAGTATGCAAATCTATGCAAGTTATCATATCCATTTCTAAATTAATAAAAAAACAACCCATGAAGTTTTGCACTCCTGCTTCCCAGTCTTCCTTGCCTGGTGCTCGGCTGCACAATTTACATTTCTAAATTAATTCTTGCTTGCAAAGGTTATTAGGCAACAATACATTCCATTAAAAAAAGAAACCCTTAAGATTCAGTATCTCAACTGTAACTCCTTTTACTGGGAAAAGAGAGAAAGAGATAAATAGTGTCACAGGTGTCAAGGTGCTATCAATTCATGGTTGATCATTGCCTCTTGTTGTCAGTTAGAAACATAGAATGTAAAGGCAGATAAGAACCATTTGGCCCATCTAGTCTGCCCAAACAGTTATCCATGTCCTCTACTATTGTTGCATTTACTGAGCTATATGTTTCTGGAATATTGTAACAAATAATTTATTATTCATATAAACATATTTATCACTAAAAAAGGTTTTTGTGTTTTTAATGTTTTGATCTATAAGAAAGCCCAATGATAGTTTTTCCAATAGTCAAGGTCAGTTTCTGACAAAAACATTCTCCTGTCATTCAGCTCAACAGGAGGATGTGGGGGCCCACATAGGATATGTGTCATCAAATGAAGCATATAACCCCAAAATTGGACATGTCAGTTCAATGCCCCTTCAGGGCAGTTCATACCTTGTTCTGTATGTGGGGGAAAAAAAAAAGTGTGCACAGTGCAAGCAAATTTAATGATATACCTGCTCTGTGTTTGCTGATGACTTGCCTTTGGTGCCCCCATAAGTGGAATAACAGAGGATAAAAAAGGGACCATGCTGGAAGAGGCAGTGTTGTGTGTCTATGCTCCCTGTGGTGCTGTATGTGTTTAGGGAGGCTGACAGATCTTTGATCTCCACACTGGCTGCAGAACCCTATTTTCAGGTTGGCTAGGGAGGATATATTTCATGCAAACATACAAAATAACTGGAGGTTTTTTAGTATCACTCCCATGGACATTCACATATAAGTTCACCTGCAACGACAAGGCAAAACCTCTTCGGTGAGTCCTACACTAACAAATTGCCTTGCTCAGCTAAAAAGCTAAATGACTAATAAGACAGAGAGGGGTATTTTCTAAACTCCTACACACTAATTCACCGTTAATAGGGAACGTATGAGGTGGGCAGCAGCCCTGTAACATGGCAAAAGCAAATACAATATGTTTAGGGAGGCTGACAGATCTTTGATCTCCACACTGGCTGCAGAACCCTATTTTCAGGTTGGCTAGGGAGATCCTTTGATATCTCTTGATGGCCTTGGTCCATGGCACCATGACTTTTCAGGCATTTGCTAATTTGGTCAAGAAGGCAGCTGGCAACTCTTTGTAATTGTTATACATCCTGCTTTCTTTTATAGAAAAACAAATAATATATTTTGTGTTTTATTTGTATATTTAATAATTGGTCATATACATATTTTGAAGAGATTATTCCTGGAACACACTGGTAACAAGAAAATAAATGCTGATAAACTCAAATTGAATCGCAATGCTAACTATTCCTATAAAAAAATGTATCACAGTTTTGCCTTTTAAAATGTTTGATGAAAATATTTCATGCAAACATACAAAATAACTGGAGTTTTTTTAGTATCACTCCCATGGACATTCACATATAAGTTCACCTGCAACGACAAGGCAAAACCTCTTCGGTGAGTCCTACACTAACAATTTGCCTTGCTCAGCTAAAAAGCTAAATGACTAATAAGACAGAGAGGGGTATTTTCTAAACTCCTACACACTAATTCACCGTTAATAGGGAACGTATGAGGTGGGCAGCAGCCCTGTAACATGGCAAAAGCAAATACAAACATACAAAATTAAGCCCTGATCTGATTTTAAAATACAAAAACATTCTTCTCCTGTATTTCCACTAGTGTTTGGACAATAAGTACAACGGTCAGGCCAGTACATGCAAGAGCATCATTCAAGGCATGTTCACTGATCCATTAAAATGATAAGTACACACAGCATGTGTCCTAATGTGTATAATAAAGGAACAGTGATGATTAGACAAGAAGTGTGTTTAAAATTCAAGAGTACACAAAACAAACAAAAACATTTATTCAATATGAGCTCTGGAGGGAAAAAAAATAGATTTTTTTGTTGGGGTGTTTTTTATATTATTTGTTTTTGAGAATCTGGCGTATTCTGCATAATTGCTGCATATATTTAATTTTTCATCACCTCACCATAAGTAATCTTTGATCAATCCCAGTGATTGAATCACAGATGATTAAGAAGTAGAATCATCAACAAAAATGACCAGCCAGTGCAAACCAATCACAGTTCAGATTGTATCAGGGAAGCCTTAGCTTCTTCAATATTACTGAATTTTTATTCCAATTTAATTTTGTTGTGGTCTCTATGTCAGCTTTAATCCTGTTCTGAAGATTGCCCTCTGTTTAAGTACTGAACAGCCATTAAATATTTATCGGAATTATTGATGTTTCATTTTATTTACTTTTTTTATTCTCTTATATATAAATAAAATATTTAATATGAAATGGTTCATACATTGTAATATGTTTGAAGTGAATGATCTAAATAAAACAAAAAAATGGTTTGAATAGGAAGTCTATTACATATTCTATTTCAATATAATAGTGATTTATTATATTTATGATGTATTATATATTAATATAATAGCAGAATATTATAACATAATACCAAGTACAAATGCTCTGTATATAAGGGATCAAAGAGGTTATGCTCACATAAAGCTATAACTACAATAAGGAAGATAAAGCAGAGACATTCTGTCACTCATTAGCACTCATCTGCTACTGACAGATCTTTTCCCAGCAATCTTACTGAAAGATTAAGTGAACTATGTCATGATGGTATATGACCTGCTCAGATTTGCAGTTTAGATATTTTTAAGCCTATCAAGGTAGATGGTAATGTGTCATGAGTATAGCAGTACATTCTTTTCTTCTGTGTTTGAGTTTTTAAGCAATTAAAAAAAAAAAAAACTCAATCTGTTAAACTATAAGTTAATGTTGTGTTATTGACAAAAAAAGTGTTGATAAAGAACATCAGCTATTCATAAAATATGCTAACACATCTATCTTGTGAATACTAAGACCACCTAAAACATGAATTTGTACTGAAATTACAACACAAAGATAATTATAAAAAAGGTCCACAATTGTTTTGAATACCCTGACGTCTATCCACAAAGTTATCATGTGAGACCAACTTCAACAGCCCCCAAAAATTGTATGTCCCCTGACCGGTATCTAGGGTCTCTAAACCCGTAGCCACTCATGCCTACACCTCTCACACTAATAATACTGAGGAGTGGGCCTAAAAAATCTGAGATCTGTAAAAAGCTTATTGTACTTAACATCAAAAGTAATTTTTTTCTAATTCTTCTGTTTTTAATTCCCAGAAAAGGCCAATTAAAAATCCATGATAACCCACTCCATAAATTTAAATAAAAAAAGGCTAGATCAAAAGAAAAATATTACAAAAAAACACCAGAAAAAATAAAAACATGTTGCAACAAAAAATAATCCACCTCATGTAAGTCTCCTAGAATGAACACTTCTAGTGGGGATAGCCTATTACAGACTTTCCAATGCCATGACAGCTATCACAAAGCATAGGAAACTTCCACTGCTTTGCAATATGACCTAGAGTTCCCTGATTGGTTGACTAGTTAGCCAACCAAAGTGCTCTGACAGCTAAGTCTTGAGAATAGTGATTCAGAGGGTAGGTATGGATTTTATTTTAGTTACAGATGGTTAGTTACATAGTCACATTTGCTAAAAAGAGGAATGCATCAATCAAGTTAAGCCTTTCTTTTCTGAAGAACTTTCCCATTTCACAACAAACTATGAAAAAAATCCTCCTTGACCCCAGAATGGCAGCCAGAACTCAAACTGAATCAAGAAGCTGTCACCACACAAATAAAGAATAATATCCCTGAATATTATGTTTTTGCAAGTATTCATCCAGTTGTGGTTTCAACATTTGTACAGACTGTGATAAAACCACCTCTTCAGGCAGAGAATTCCACATCCTTATTGTTCTTATTGTAAAACGTTTGCCTTGGACAAAATATATTTTCTTCCAGTCTAAACAAATTGCATTGTGTCCTATGTATAGTCCTGGTTATGAATAGATTTCCAGACAATGGTTTGTATTGGCCCTGAATGTATTTGTATAATGCTATCATATCCCCTGTGAGATGGTGTTTACATATATGTAAACAGGAAGCCAAAAAGCCAAAAATGCACAAAAATACAGCCAAGACCCTGTACTTAATATGGCAATATTTACATGTAGATGTACACAGGATAGCACTCTGTGAATTTAAAAAAAATAAAACTTACCTTTAATTACAGGAGTGTTGACTTTTCAGATTCCTTGCAAATCTTTCAGCAGGAAAAAAAAAACAGATGAAAGATTTGTAAGGAATCAGAAATGTTGATATTCTTAATTCGTAAAAGGTGTTTTATTCTTGCTATATTGTGTACATCTGTCTGTCTGTCTATCTATCTACCACTTTTTACCACTCACCACCTAACTTAAATTAAAGATATGATGCAGTACTATTACCACAAAGATGAATATAATGTATTACATTATCACACTTACAAGTTCAGGAGCTAGATAGAAATGACTCACTTTGATAACCTTGGTGCTTTTTTGCTGGATGGCACCCCTCCATGTGTTATACGGGAAACTTGGTGTAATGGAGTTCCAATTTAGCAAATAAATCAAGACATATAACAAACCATTATTAGAATACAAGAAAAGTGAGAGGAATCAGGAGCGTAATATCCTGAAATGTCTCTTACCTAGAGAAATTAATGCATCCTCAGTCAGTATCCTCTTCTCTCTGTCTTGCCTTAAGTATATTTCAAGGCAAACAAAAGACCTCTAGTCAGGTCGAAACGTTGCTGTGCATTTTGTTGCACTAAACCTGCCTGCGGCTTTACACTTGGAGTGCCTGTGAGATTTTTTGTTTGCCTTTTTGTATTTGGATTGCTGGTCCTGCTCCAGAGCACCCGTGGCCACTGGGATTGAGTGCGGTTCAGTCTACTTGTGTTCTGCATTTGGAATGCATTCCATGCCTCAATAACATACTGCTTTATATCTGTTTGCATGTCAGACCTCTTTCTCATGCTGCACTGAATGTCATAAGTCTGCGCCTGCCTCCTATTTCCAATATGGCTGTGCATTACACTCAGCCAAACCAAGCCTCTTTTCCAGTTCCAATTTTCACGCATGCTCAGTATTGCTACAGCACGGTTATGCATCCCAAACTCATTTACCCAAGCCTCGTGTCTTGACTTTTTTGACAATTTTTTTTTAAAAGTATTTGACAATTTTATATAATATTCAGGTCTATTAAGTTAACAGTTAACATTTATTTAGAACACAAGTGACATTAATTACACAAGAAGTAACTTTTGGAAGTATTTGTTATTAGGATCTAAAGAGGAATAAGATGTTTAAGCTGCTGATACAAAGTTAGCCTACACTTATTTTGGGGTAAAAATAATGAAAACGCCTTTTTCAGACAAAGGTTTTTTTTTTTTTTTGCTATTTGAAGCACAGCATCAAGCTAAATGCATATTATATTCACCTCTGTCATGGATTTTACAGGTTCAGGAGCAATGGCACGATTATCTACAGTTCTATCCACTGTAACCAACGTACGATATTGCTATTCTAACATATTTACTGAGCATAACTGGTACTAATGGAAGACACACACTTAAGAAAGAGGATTTTGAAAGAGTCTGAAGTATGTCTTCTATCTTTTCCAAGATTTAAAGGGACACTATAGTCACCTGAACAACTTCAGCTTAATGAGGTTGTTCAGGTGAGAACTATAGCTCCCTGCAGCCTTTCTCATGTAAACACTGTATTTTCTGAGAAAATACGGTGTTTACATTGAATGCTAGAAACACCTCCAGTTGCAGTCACTCAGAGTGACTTCGGAGTTGATGGAGGCATAATATGCCTCCATCCACTCAGATCTGCTGTCAGCAGAGCACAGGGCAGCACTGTGCACAGCATCCTGTGATTCAGTATCTCCTCCCTCTGCATGCAGACACTGAACTTTCCTCATAGAGATTCATTGATTCAATTAATCTCTATGAGGAGATGCTGATTGACCAGGGCTGTGTTTGAATCATGCTGGCTCTGCCTCTTTGTCAGTCTCAGCCAATCCTATGGGGAAGCACTGTGATTAGATCAGGCTATCACATGTCAGCAGACTGCTTGTTTTTCTGAGTCTAACAGCATGCAAATTTACAGCTTCAGGCTTGAATAAAGTAAGATTTTTACTATATTTATGGAGGCATGAGGGGGTCAGGGGGGCTAGATGGTGGTGTTAACACTATAGGGTCAGAAATACATGTTTGTGTTCCTGACCCTATAGTGATCCTTTAAGTTGATACAACATGGATTACTTTTTAAGCTGATAGAGCGTGGATTATTTTGCCAATAAACTGGAGAGAAAAAAATAGTTCTGAACACCTTAAATAACCCAACTTTGAATATAACTAGCATTTTCTTTCTGGACTCCTTAAATTTTGGAGTATAGGTTTTGAGATATTTTTCATGAACAGAAAGGAAGCATTAATAGGTGCCTTTGTTAACATATCTAGCTATTCACGTTTGTAGTTGTAAATTACGGTAGATGACTTGATACTGTGAAACAAAATTATTTTATAACACAAAATATACATTTACAATACATTCACAAGTTGTGTTCATATAAATAAAGTTAATGCAGCATCATATTATCTGGACAGCTACTGTTAAGGTGTAGTTATAAGCCAGTAGGGAGTTCTGCATTTTATATTGTTAAACTGTTTATGTTGACATCTAGTGGCAATATCTGGGATTCCCTTGTAGATTGAAATGAATGGGCAAAACCTTAAGAGTCAGGTTTAAGGGTTTTTACATGGTATCTTTGGAGCTCAATAATATGTTTTGTTATTATCACTTTAATACGATGCTTAAAAAGTGACTTTTTCTAATTTTACGAGTGAATAGTTCTATGTAGCTTGAAAAACATTTGAATGTTTTTTTATTTTTCATTTATTTTTTGTTTGTTTTTTTCTTTGCCATTGTGTAGCACTTGTTCTTGTGCAACCATTTAGAACCTATGTACTTTAACTATAACATGTAGGTGGCAGTCTTAGTGCTTGTTTTAAGAAAGGCGCAGGGCCGGTGCAAGGATTTTTGCCGCCCTAGGCAAAAGTAAAGTTTGCCCCCCCCCATGTGACATCACAATGCCCCACCCATATGATCTGCCATGTTAACTAACGCCAGTGCTGCAGTGCCGCCGTATTTACATTAAAAGGCCTGCAGGGACAGGCTATATACACCAGAACCACTTCATTAAGCTGCAGTGGTTCTGGGGACTGTAGTGTTTCTTTGATGTGAGGTAAATTAGAGATTAGTGCCATGAATAATATACTAGATTGCCTACTTACAACCAGATGAGGATGATGATGGGCTCTAGCTGCAGTCTGACTCCACTCGTCCACTGGTGTAGAACAGGCTCTCTGGCGGCTGTTTGTAACTGTGGTCACAAAAATCAATGTTCTGGGAGAACGGGAAGCAGCTCCATTTTTGGGGGGCCCTTTACACAGCTCAAGGTCTGGGTCCCAGGGTCCACCTTCATGTTCCACCAATGAGTTTGTTCACAGGGGGTGGAGTGTGTAGGTGATGTCCTGATATGTGTGTAAAGAATGCATTGTGTGAATCTGTGTTTGTATGTGTAAGGGCTGCAAGGTGTGTTTCTGTGTATGTGCGGGATGCAGTGTGTGCGTCTGTAAGGGGTGCATTGAGTGTGTGTAAGGGGTGCATTGTGTGTGTGTAAGGAATGCATTGTGTGTTTCTGTGTGTGTAAGGGATGCATTGTGTGTAAGGGTTGCATTGCTTGTGTGTCTGTGTGTGTAATGCATTGTGTGTGTAATGCATTGTGTGTTTTTCTGTGTGCTTTGTCTTTGTGTGTAAGGGGTGCATTGTGTGTGATTGTGTGTGTGTGATGGATGTCAATCTCTCCCCCCTCCCTTGTCCCTCTCTTCTCCCCCTCTCCCTCCCTTGTCCCTCTCTTCTCCCCCCTTGTCCCTATCTTCTCCCCCTCCCTTGTCACTCTCTTCTCCCCCTTGTCATTCTCTTCTCCCCCGTTGTCACTCTCTTCTCCCCTCCCCACTCTCATTCACCCTCCCTCCCCTGTCACTCTTACCCCCTGTCACTTTCTTTCTCTCCCCCGTCAATTCCCCTCCCTGTCAATTTCCTTCTCTTCCCCCTCCCTGTCAATTTCCTTCTCTCCCCCCGTCAATTTCTTTCCCCATGCCTGTCAATTTTTTTCCCACCCCTGTCAATTTATCCCCCCTGTCAATTTCTTCCACCCCCTGTCAATTTCTTCCACCCCCTGTCAATTTCTCCCCCCTGTCAATTTCTTCTCCCCCTGTCAATTTCTTTTCCCCCGTCAATTTCTTCCCCCTGTCAATTTCTTCCCCCCTGTAAATTTCTTACCCCCATCAATTTCTCCCCCCCTGTCATTTTCTTCCTTCTCCCCCCTCCCCTACCTCTGTTGTAGCGTGGCCGAGCTCTGTATGGTCTGCGGGTACAGGGAGCGTTTGTTTCCTGTTACCGCGGACCATACAGGGCTCGGCCACGCTACAGTGAGGGAGTGACAGGAGGGAGCGCTGAGCGCTTCCCTCCTGTCAGCCCCTCTCCTCATGCTGCGCCCGGGTGATGCGCCCTCATGGACGCACCAGCCCAGGCAAAGCTGCAGCCGCCTGAGGCTCTCTACAGAGCACTCAGGCGGCTGCAGCATGAGGCGGGCCGGCGCTCCTGGCGGCGCCACTTCCCAAGGGGTGCCCTAGGCCTCTGCCTAGTCCACCTAACAGGTAGCGCCGGCCCTGGGAAGGCGCAAACCCTTTAAAGATGGAACCTGTAACATGTATAGTTAGTTTATGTCTAAGATTTTTTTCAGCTCAAAAAGCTTTGTAATTTCTACCCAACAATTCTCCTCTTTGGGTTGTGATAGCTAGATCCTGCTGCATTTTGTATTTTTGCACATTGTTTTCAGTAACACATAAAGATAACTTAAAATCTATATAAAGCTTTTTTGGGCAGAAATTTCAAAGATGCACCGTTGCAACTTTATGGTAGATGGAAATTCCATCTTTTTTTGACAAAAACAGGGTATTCATCAATAGTCAAATCCTGCCACCTAAATCTGAGATGCCATAATGAGGAGATATCGCTTACTCTTTATTGAGTTAATTTGATGACATTGATGGGGCATTTCTGGCACCTTAAGATTTCTACAGCTATTGAGTACAGCTAGGCCAGCCTATCACGTCATGCTCACCTGATACAAACTCTTGCAGGAATAATAAAGTGAGATCTTCTGATAATCATGCCTCATGCCATTAAGTCTCATGTTTAAGAAGTGAGCTCTGTGTATCAGGGAGTAGTGTTTTCTGTCACACCTCTTGAAACAAGGGACTGCACCCGCCAATAATCTATTAACACCTGCAACACCTAGAAATGTCCAAAATTCCATGATCAACACATAAAACCATATTGGATTTTTGGTCTACAAAAGAATGCAGCAAAAGCACATTAAATTATTGTTTCTAGGTAACGGACGTAGAGGTAATACATTAATATCTCGGAAGACATTTATAGAAAATGTAACATAAAATAAGAATGGCTAGCAAAATCAACTAAATGTATTTTGTAATTACATAATCTACTTTATTTTCTATTTTTTTTACATACATGTATTTAACATGTGTTATGTATAAAATGAATTCCAATTACCAAAGTAGTAGATATTGAATTTTCAATTACTTAAAAAAAATGCTGCCTTGTTTTGAATACAACAAAGTAAGCACATAAAATCAATATTCATCTTTTTCCTGATTCCTCATTATACTGTAGCTTCAAGAGATTTATGTTCATTCCTCGCATATACACAAGGGTTATTACATGAGACAAGGCTAAAGACTAAGCCAATGGCATATTTCCAAAGTTGTCTTTACTTTTAACTTATTACAAGAGCTTAAAGGATTAATAATGGCACAGAAGAGAACAATGTGTATCTGATTTAGCTTTTTACATATATTGGTATCCGCTCAGTACACCAGTGACAGACAGATTATCTTTGCTCTTACTGTCTGCAATCTTTGTGGAAAAACATAGATTTAACTTTAAATCCTTTAACTACCTATTATTATTTCTTTGTATTCGTTTAAATAGTACATAAAGATGATAATTTAGGATTTCTAGAAAAATGAATTTCTACTAACAATTTTAAGACTTAGAGAAAATGCAATTGGCATTGAATAGTAGACAATCTACATTTGAGTGACACACATACATGGTTTTAATTTAAGAACAAAAACTGATGATATACCTTCTATTTCATGTTGTTGTCTGTACCAGTATGCTTGATTACTGTTTATCCTGTCTTAGCCTGGACCGACTCTTGGTTTCAAATGATTGAGCATATCTCTGCATTGCTGGTACCAGTTCCTTCTCCTCCTCCTCCTCCTCCTTTCTATAAATTGGATATAGGTTTCCTCAGTTGCTTAAATTTAATATGTAAATTACCTCTGTTAGAATGTTAGTTAATTTCATATTAATCTGCAATTGTGTATTCCACTTCATTGCTCCATTTTAGGACAGTGTTCTGGGATCACTACAAAATATTGTGGTGTTTGATAAAAAAAAAAAAATCTATATTTCTAGCCCTGTATTACTCTTATTACCAGGAGAACTCTCTATTGACTACCTAAAAATTAAAATGTACCATGAGATGCTCTAGTCTAGCAGAGATATTTTGGATATGTAGTTTAGTCCCAGCCATAGTTCCACTTATCATACAGCTGAATAAGCTGATAGCAGCTATACCCCAGCAACAGTCAGTCTATCGACAGCATGGTTCACAATTATTTGAACTAGCTCCATGCAGTGATCTTCTAAGCAGCCAACTAATCATGTACAAGTTGGATCCATACCACAGACACACAGGGCCATCTTTAATATTGATTGGACAATGGGCAAGCATTTGCTTGGGCCCCCTGGACCCTGCCACATCACTCTGTGGCATGCAATCACTCCCTCCACCCCAACAAAGTGGTGGAACTGAAGTAGAAAGGGCCCTAGTACAATAATTGTTTTGTGCCACCCTATTGTAAGGATGGCCAAAAGTAGGTCCCTATCTGTCGTGTAACTCCAACAATGCTTTGACAGCTGGGGTTCTACCATTTTTCCATGCTTGCAGGGTTGTAATTATGACCAGGCCCCTGCTGATATAAGCCCACTGGGTGTCCCTAAAAGCATGTGCCACCCAAGGGGCCTCCTTAATGTGTGGGCCCCTGGCTTCACCGGTGGGCCTATGGGGGATAAAGAGATATTAGTGTGGGCAGCAGGGCCCGCGGGGCAGCTGCTTTGGGTCCCTAAGGAGGAACTGGGCCTGGCACAGCTGTCTCGTTTGCCCTGCATTAACGATAGCCCTGCATACACAAGTTGTACAGATCTTAGAAAGTGAAATAGGAAGTAAAATTCCAAATGCACTGGAACCTCCAGGGATAATACAGAAACAGGAATAGTTGATAACTCTGCAGGAAATAAACTACCTGGGGTGTGGCTTAAGCTCCAACTGTGAAGGCTGCCTGAGTAATGAACTCTACTCAGCTATGCCCATAAACAGCATTTCTTTATAACAACATATTCAAGGTTTGCACAAAGAAGAGTGTACCTCCCGAGACACAGAGGAATACAATATTTAAGTCACAAACTGACCCAATGAACAGATTTATCCAATTCCCAACTGAGTCAGAACATGAAACTGTCAGTTCAAATTCAAATATGGCTCCTCCTTCTCCTACCTCTACTGCATCAGAATGTGAACAGATCACAACTGACACAATCGGTGCTGACTTGAAAGCTTTAACAGAGAAAATGGTCACCAAACAAGACCTTTATTAACTCTCCACTACTATACATGATGCCCTGCGATCTGAACTTTCTCTTATTAGATCTGAGGTAACAGAACAAAATGAACGCATACGTTTTTTTGTGTCCTCCCCACAAGCCATCCCCACTTATACAGCAGTCACTAACACTGCCCTATTAAGACAGGGCAATATTTTATTTATTTATTTATCCATGGAGTGCCAGAAGAGGAGAGGGATGAATATGTGGTAACTTTATTGTCAACACTGTTTCGATCCTAAAGGGAGGAAGAACCTGCGCTATTCGAACGTGCACACCGAGTGAATTGGCAACAGAATTTCTGACACTATGCCACGTGATATAATATGCTGTCTACATTCTTCCCTGTAAAAGATACCATCATGCAGAAGGCACAATCAAGATCTACATGGGAATTTCATAGTTCCCAGGTTTTACAATATAACAATCACTCCCACACAACTTTAGAAGAGAGGAGAGCATTACGCCTGCGGCCCTGCAGGAGTGGCATATAACCTACAGATAGGGCCCCTTTCAATTTATCTTTAAGGCATCATAACGAGTGGCTTTCAAGTAATTGGCCTGAAGACATACCCCAGTTCTTGATTGACTGGGGTTACCTCCTATAACTATCAATCCTGGGTTTTAGGACCCTTGGAGTTAAGACCCCTTCCACAGAGAGGACCTAGGAGACAGCGTGGAGGTTTGTCCATGATACCCTCATCACGACAAAATTCAGTCACAAATAACCCTGAAGAGTAATGCTGTCTCTTTCCTTTGACATATAGATTTGACCCAGTTTTATAATTTAAATTTGTTTACAACTAAAACACCAGCTAATATCGTTTATTATGTAGTATTCCTAATCTCCCCTCCAGCTATGAGTCATTAAGAACACTGTTTTTTTTTTATCTACATGAAAAGCATAATTTTATTAAATTTAAAGCGGCATTGTAATGATGAACTTACCTTTCTTTAATCGATTCCTCTTCTCTCCCTCTGTCAGGATCTGTTCTTCATTTCTTCCTGTCTGCTCTAGTTTCCTTCAAAACACAAGACAAAGTAGGGACTACTTTGTCTTATGGAGGTTTCCAACTCCTGACCAGCTATGACCAGCAGAGGAGCAAAGTGTGCTTCATTTCCGCTGGTCAGAGTAATTTTCCCACAATTCTCACCTTTGATCCGTGATCTTGTGATGCTTCCTGTAGGTATTCCCCAACGTCCTGTCACTTAGACAGAACGCCGGCAAAACTACCAAATTTCGTCCTAACAGAATGAGAACAGTTTCTCTATTCGTGTTAGGATGCAATTTGGGACTTTGTTTGGATCGGATATTCATTCAAATTAATGAAACTCCGATCCTGTTCGTGCCGCGGCTGCATCTTGCAGCCGCTTAGTAGATTGCTCCCTAATTCCCACAGTATTAGGGAGCTATCTACCAAAAGATTAAAGATTGAGCAGTGGGTGGGGGCCCTAAATGAAAATGGGCTACCCATAAACGGCATGTGGGGGTCATAATAAGAATAATGGGAGGGAACCTATTGTCCTCCTCCCCCGGCCCCCACCCATGAGCGGCGGATGGGGACCCTAAATAACAATAAGTGGGGGGCCCTCCTGTCCTTCCACCCGGCCCCACCCCTAAGCAGTGGGTGGAGGCCCAAAATGAAAAGGGGGGACCTATTGTCATCCCCCAGCCCCCACCCCTTAGCGGCAGGGGGGGCCCTAAATAACAATAAGGGGGCAGAACCTATTGCCCTCCCCCTGGCCCCTACCCATGAGCGGCAGGTGGGGGCCCTAAATAACAATAAGGGGGGACCTACTGTCTTCCTCCCCGGCCCCACCCCTGAGCAGCAGGTGGGGACACTAAATGGACATGTGGGAGGGACCTATTGTCATCCCCCTGACTCCCACCCCTGAACGGCGGGTGTGGACCCTAAATAACAATAAGTGGGGGGGAACTATTGTCCTTCCCCCCGGGCCCTCACCCATTAAGGGCGTGTGGGGGCCCTAAATAACAATGAGGGGGACCTGCTGTTCTCCCCCTGGCCCCACCCCTGAGCGGCGGGTGGGGGCCCTAAATAGCAATAAGGTGGGGGGGACCTATTGTCCTCCCCCTGGGCCCCCACCCTGGGCCCCCACTCCTGAGCGGTGGATAGGGACCCTAAATGAAAATGTGGGGGGAACCTATTGTCTTCTCCCCGGCCCCCCCTTTTGATACTTGCTAGTAGGCGGTGGAGATTTGTGGGAGTTATTCAAAAATGATCTAAGATTTGGCTTTCCGTACTGCAGCCTATTTACTCCTTAGAAGATAACTTTATGCTTGAATTAGTTAGCACTCATAAAAAAGTAACTGATCAGCTGAATTCACATCTTATGCCTCATTTCCACTGAGCCGATCGGTTCAGTTTGGTACGGTACGGTTCGCTATTTTGGGTGTTTCCATTATGAAAGTGGTCCATATAAGCAAACTGTACCGATCCATTCAGGGTCCTGCTTCAGATGCAGGGCCATAGAAAATGGAACAGTTCAGTTAGGGCGGAGCTACTATACAATCCATTGATTGGTGGCCTTTTATTGTGGCCAGCCTAAGGCATACCTTTGCAAAATTCATGCTTTCTAATACGCATCTTGTTATGCCACACCTGTGAGGTCGATGGATTATCTTGGCAAAGGAGAAGTGCTCACTAACACAGATTTAGACAGATTTGTGAACAATATTTGAGAGAAATAGGCCTTCTTTGTTGATAGAAAAAGTCAGATCTTTGAGTTCAGCTCATGAAAAATGGGGCAAAAACAAAGGTGTTGCGTTTATAACTTTGTTCAGTGTATTATAAAATGTTTATGCGGTGAATGAGGAAGGAAAGAGTAATGATACCTTCTTCCCCTCATAGGGAGAAGGGAGTGGAGAGAATGGGAGGGGTTAAGAAGATAGGGTGGAAGGAAAGGGGGGGGGGAAAGGAAGGTATTGTATATGTCTGTATAATATTGTATTGTGCTGTTACTTTTATTTATTAATTTAGCAAATTGTTTTCTTTTAATGTGGTTAGGATTGGGCATTTGAGTGAAAATAGATTTAGGTTAGTCCATATCATACTAATTTGGTATTTATGTACTACGGTATTCCCCTAGGAGCTTGGCTACGCTTTTCATTCATGCTCCTGTAAACCGATTGTGGAGAAGGATTGGGGCTCTTCTCTTATCGACTTTATATCGAGACTATGAGCCTTAATTGCCTTTTCTGCCGTACGAGCACCCTCTACTTTGTAGGGGGACATTTTTATACCTTGAAAACTTGGTGACGGACACTGTTGTCCATTAAGAAATGAATTATTTTCCAGACGTAGAATGATGTGGGGTGGATGCCGCCACCTACGCTTGCGGGGATGATGTGGACTGACCTCAAAATACATCGCTGACCACCTATCTACCCTCGACTCCCAGATGGCGTATTGTTACCCGCGCATGGTGTCGAAGAAAGTTTTCCTAATATGCTGAACTTAGTCTCAATTCATGCCCAAGGGCTTATTCCCCCCCCCCCCCCCCCAAAAATAGAATGTTAATGTAATTCCTTAAAAAACAAAGAGTGTCAATAGGTTGCATACAACAGACTAACTGGAGGCAGGAAGACAATTTAAAATGTGAATCAAATGATTTTCCGATTGTTATTAAATCTTCACTTACAGCTAAAAAAAAGGTGTAGCAATATACATATCAAAGAATATTGATTTGGTTATTAAGTTCCAAAAGACGGATAAGGAAGGCGGATAAGGAAGGCAAATGAATAATTCTGGTATGCGAGATAGAAGGTCAAATATACACGTTTGCCAATGTCTATGTTACTAATTCCTCCCAGACAACATATATAGCTACATTTTTACAATACTAGATACATTTAGACAGGGCACGGTCTTGGTAGCAGGTGATTTTAACTGTGTACCTGACCCCAATTATGATAAAACTCTAAGGGAAGGGAAGAGAATACCTAGAAATTAAATCAATAAAGTGGCAAGATTTTGCTGGATGTTATCCATTAATGCCTTAAAGGATATATGGAGAATGTATCACCCCAAAGGAAGGGATTTTACTTGCTTTAGCAAGTCCAGATAGGGCTACTTTAGAAAGAGTAAAACATTCTAATATAATATCCATAACTTGGTCTGATCACAATGCACTAATGGTTCAACTGAAAACTCAATACGATAAAATACAACCAGACTGGAGACTAAACGATAAATCACTCCTATCGCAAGAAAACAGAAATTATATCTGTAAAATTATAGAATATTATTTGCAAGAAAACAATATGTCTGATGTATCTCCAGAAATTAAATAGTGTGCAATTAAAAGTATAATCAGGGGGCATTTAATAAGATTTAGAAGCCAGGAAGGGAAAAAGTCTTCCGCAGCTCTACATATTATTGGCTGATCTAAATAAAACAAATTAAAATTTTCCATCTAAAGTAACATGTGAAAAAATTACCAAAATAGAAAAGAAAATAAATGAACAAGTTCTTGAAAGAATAAATGCAAATTTAGAAATACTGCAAGCCAATTTCTACTATGCAGGAAATAAAGCGACAAACTAGTTTCCTCATAAAGAAAATAAAGCAAGGGCAGGAGATTCTCCTAGCTACTAATGCTATAAGTTTAGCCTTTAAAAACTTCTATCAGAATGTATACAATCTACCAGATAATTCCTCTAATGACATGTTAAATGAGTATTTCAAAAATAAAAAGCAACCCCATTTAAATTCAATTCAACTCAAATTACTGAATAAAAAATAACATCTGGTGAAACAATGGCAGTAATCAACACCATGAAAAGGTATAAAGCCCCGGGCCCTGATGGCTTTCTTAAACTTATTTTATCGTCTTTATAAGGAATTACTTCCCCCTAAATTGGTAGATTGCTGTTGGGAATAATACACTTTGTCTGTATACAATGCTTGGTGAATATACCCCTAGACAGAGCTATAAACTTCCCTGTCTCAGAGCATTGGTCTTATCTCCTGTTTTCTATTTCTGTAATTCTAACTGTGTAGTAACAGATCTATTTTATGAGTGTGTAGTAACTTTTTTATTTCAGCTGCGTAGTTAAACTGAAACTATAATGAGTACTCCCCCATTACACCTGCATAGGATGATATGTTGAGATAAGATTGATGAATTGTGTTATTATTGGATAATGTTTATAAGACCACCCATGTTTCCTCTTGAATTTAACCTGTTACACAGCCTATTAAATGTTAGAAGTCACCTTGAACCTTACAATGTTTGTCTCGTGCATTGGGGCTCCTCACCAGCTGGTTTGGGGACAAGGAGAAATACAGAGAGTTCCAAATTGATTAGAAGTCCATGGCATGACATAAAGGAAAATTCCTGACGCAGGAAATCTTCACTTACAATTGCTTTAAGTCTTTCATGAATTCTGGGTAAGTGCCTAACGAAATGCTAAAGGCAAACATTACACCTATTTTGAAACAAGATAAAGACCCAGAAAAAGTAGCGAACTATAGACCCATAGCCCTGCTAAACGTAGACTATAAGATCTATGCATCCATTTTAACTAATAGAATCAAGAAAGTAATCCAGAGTATGATATCAGACGACCAAGTTGGGTTTCAAACAGTAATATCTGCCCTGATACATTCAGATCAGACTGGTTTTATACCAGGGAGAAAGGCTAGATATAGCACTCTAAGACTTTTTTCATTACAACATCGAGCACAGAACAGAAATAGGTCATTATTCCTACTATCTACTGATGCTGAAAAGGTGTTTGACAGAGTAGATTGGACTTTTATGTTTGCTACTCTTCAAAAAAATGGGCTTTGGTGACAATATTCTGAAATGGATTAGAACACTATATAGCTGCCCCAATGTAAAAATTAGAATTAACCGATCAATAACTGACTGATTCATAACGGAACACAACAAGATGTCCCCTTTCATCATTAATTTGCACTTACTTTGGAACCCCTCTTGGTAGCGATGCAAGGAAATTAAAATGTCACTGGCTAAGACTGGAAGGGAATTCAGCATAAGGTTTCTGCTTATGATCTTTTTGTTTTTAATCTTCTTGTTACCCTCCCCTTCTGATGCAGATATTTACCACTTATAGAGAATTATCTGGATTCAAATTAAACCTTTCCAAATGTGCAGTATTTAATGTGTCAATACCCATGAAGGAATATGAAGTTTTAAACTCTCTTTTTCCTTTTTGCTGGTGTCATCAGAAGATGAAATATCTGGAAGTATGGATAACAGAGAATCCAAATGACTTATATTACCATAATTTCCTACCCCTTTCGACAAAAATTGAAACTGATTTGAAATAGTGGTCATTGTCCCATATATCATGGCTTGGACGTGTCGCAGTTATTACAATTAATATTACCCCTTGTCTTTTATACTTATTTCAGACAATACATATTTGCTTACCTAAAGCATTTTTTTGTCTCCTTACAAACTCCAATAATTAAATATGTTTGGAGGAACGAGAAATCACGTTTATGTTATGACATTATGTCTTCCTCGACATCGGGGAGGATTAGCACTTCCTGATTTCAAGAAATATCATCAAGCTGCAACACTTCAGAGAATATTGGAATGGCACACCAACCCAAGACATAAACAATGGGTACAACTATATGAGGAAGAGACAGACTTTTCTCTGCTTATGGCAATCTTGAATACTAATATTGAATTATGTGATAAACATTGTGTAATGTCACCGAAAATCAGACACTTCGGATTTGGAAGATGTTACGGAAGCTTAAACATATTTCCCCCAAACCAAGCCCTCTCCTTCTTTTGACACATAATCGTAAGCTAGGCGGAGGCCTGCCGTCTGATGCCTGGATTTTTCTTGACAGGAATGATTTTATCCCAATAAAACAGATACTGGGATCTACAGGTCTATTGGAATTGAGAGATTTATTAGGGGATACTAAGCTGAATCCTCTTATTTCCTTCTGTTACATACTGCTACAACAATACTATAACAGTTGTCATGATTTGAAACTCTATGCTTATAGGGAAAGCCGCTAGACAAAGCTATATCTTTATCAACATCTCCTGGTAAGCGATATGGGTGAAAAAATAACTTTTAAGAAAAAATGGGAGGAACAAATAGGACACACTTTCACAAATGCCCAATGGCAAAAAGTTTTGATCTTACAGCATAAAAACTCAATCTCTTCCAAATTTCAGGACATTCATTACAAACTTCTACCAATTTGGTATTGAACCCCAAAATTACTTAACAGGATATTCCCGAATGTATGGTCTACATGCTGGAGATGTCAGAAAGGAGAGGGTACTGTGATGCATATTTGGTGGAACTGTCCAAAAATAATTCTATTTTGAATTATGGTAAAAAAAACCCACCATTTCTGAGATTTTAGGTGAAGTCCAACCTTTTAGTGCAGATTTAGTACTTCTACATATGACCTCAATGCCAATATCTATCTAAAGAAAATCAATTTTGAGACACTTCCTTAATGCTGCTTAAACTCGTATATATTAAAGAAGAACCCATGGCAATAGATGTGCAAATGATTGCTACTAAAAACTTGCAGAATAATTGTAATTGGTTAACTCAAAACAATGTGCTGCAGCAACTAAAGAAAGTTAATATAAACAAAGCTCCAGGGCCTGACGGTATCCATCCACGTGTACTTAAGGAACTAAGTGTAGAAATAAGTGAACCTCTGTTTTTAATCTTTCAAGATTCTTTTCTTTCAGGAAGTGTTCCGGAGGATTGGAGGAAGGCAGATGTGGTTCCTATATTCAAAAAGGGTTCAAAATCCTTGCCTGGAAATTATAGACCTGTGAGCTTAACTTCTGTGGCTGGTAAAATATTTGAAAGGTTATTAAGGGATAATATTCAAGAATTCCTTGAAAAGAATATGGTTATCAGCAAAAATCAGCACGGTTTTATGAAGCACAGGTCATGTCAAACTAACTTGATTGCGTTCTACGAAGAAGTAAGTAGAAGTATAGATCAGGGTGTTGCAGTGGATGTGATCTATTTGGATTTTGCCAAGGCATTTGATACAGTTCCACACAAAAGATTAGTGTTCAAACTCAAGGAAATCGGTCTCGATGAAAATGCTTGTTCTTGGGTAGAACATTGGCTTAAAAACAGAATACAAAGAGTTGTCGTTAATGGTAAATTTTCAAGCTGGACAGAGGTGGCAAGTGGTGTCCTTCAGGGGTCTGTTCTGGGACCCCTTCTATTTAACATTTTTATAAATGATCTTGAAGACAGCATTGAAAGTCATGTTTCAGTGTTTGCAGATGACACAAAACTTTGTAAAATAATACAATGTGAGCAAGATATTACTTTGCTGCAGAAGGATTTAGATAGACTGGAGGACTGGGCACTCAAATGGCAGATGAAATTTAATGTTGAAAAATGCAAAGTTATGCACTTCGGCGTAAAGAATACACAAGCAACGTATACCCTTAATGGAAGCGAATTAGGGATAACAACACACGAAAAGGACTTGGGAATTGTTATAGGCAACAAACTATGCAACAATGTGCAATGTCAATCAGCAGTGGCCAAGGCCAGTAAGGTATTGTCATGCATGAAAAAGGGCATTCATTCTCGGGACGAGAATATCATTTTGCCTCTCTATAAATCACTGGTAAGACCACATATTGAATATGCTGTGCAATTTTGGGCACCTGTTCTAAAGAAGGATATCATGGCACTAGAAAAAGTGCAGAGGCGGGCTACAAAATTAATAAAAGGAATGGAACATATCAGCTATGAAGAAAGGTTAACAAATTTAAACCTATTTAGTTTAGAAAAACGTCGCCTGAGAGGGGATATGATAACATTATACAAATATATTCGGGGCCAATACAAACCATTGTGTGGAAATCTATTCACAAACCGGACTTTACATAGGACACGAGGCCATGCGTTTAGACTGGAAGAAAGAAGATTTCGTCTAAGGCAAAGGAAAGGTTTTTTTACTGTAAGAACAATCAGGATGTGGAATTCTCTGCCTGAAGAAGTGGTTTTATCAGAGTCCATACAGATGTTCAAAGAGCTACTAGATGCATACTTGCAAAGACAGAATATTCAAGGATATAATCTTTCAATGTAGGGTAATAACTGCTTGATTCAAGGATAAATCTGACTGCCATTCTGGGGTCAAGAAGGAATTTTTTGTCCTAGCTTGTTGCAAAATTGTGCTTCAAACTGGGTTTTTTTTTTTTTTTTTTTTTGGATCAACAGCAAAAAACAGGTGTGAGGAAGGCTGAACTTGATGGACGCAAGTCTCTTTTCAGCTATCTAACTATGTAACTATGTAACTATGTAACCTGCCCTCCGGAAACAAACATTTACACCAACTAAGGAGCAATGACTTGATAAGATAGAAGAGATTCAAACTGCAGAAGCGATTCAGGCGTGTGTTCTGAGTAACACCACAAAACATGTAAATGCTTGGTACCTATGGTTAGAGTATTTAGTGCAGCATAATAATAAGATTAAAGGGACACTATAGTCACCTGAACAACTTTAGCTTAATGAAACAGTTTTCGTGTATAGAACATGCCCCTGCAGCCTCACTGCTCAATCCTCTGCCATTTAGGAGTTAAATCCCTTTGTTTATGAACCCTAGTCACACCTCCCTGCATGTGACTTGCACAGCCTTCCATAAACACTTCCTGTAAAGAGAGCCCTATTTAGGCTTTCTTTATTGCAAGTTCTGTTTAATTAAGATTTTCTTATCCCCTGCTATGTTAATAGCTTGCTAGACCCTGCAAGAGCATCCTGTATGTGATTAAAGTTCAATTTAGAGACTGAGATACAATTATTTAAGGTAAATTACATCTGTTTGAAAGTGAAACCAGTTTTTTTTCATGCAGGCTCTGTCAATCATAGCCAGGGGAGGTGTGGCTAGGGCTGCATAAACAGAAACAAAGTGATTTAACTCCTAAATGACAGTGAATTGAGCAGTGAAATTGCAGGGGAATGATCTATACACTAAAACTGCTTTATTTAGCTAAAGTAATTTTGGTGACTATAGTGTTCCTTTAATGATACAGAGGTACCTCAAAATTTAGGAGTTGACAATGAGCAGAAAAATGTGATATAATAATCCTTTCTTCCAACTACTCTTATAATTACGACTCAACTAGCTGCTTCATTTACAATTTCAATCTCTCTGTCGTTTATTTTATTTTAATTTTTTTTAATTTTGTAAATTTTTTTGTTATTTCTATTGTCATTCTTTACTCAAGAAAAACTTAAATGTTCTACAAAATGTAATTATTTCTAAACTGACAAACAACCCAAAGTCATTAGCATAAACAAAACAATTGAACAAAATGTAAAGTGTGATACCAACTGAGCTGTTTCCTTCTTTTGAGAAGCAAATTATTTAATATATGCCTTCTTTTGCTTTGAGAGATAAATTTACTAAAGTCATTTCCCGACTTAATCAAAGAAGGATACTATTTTATCTGACATATATGAAAATATAAAAAAAAAATTTGCTGTATATTCCTAAGTTAAAAACTAACATACCGTATATACTCGAGTATAAGCCGAGTTTTTCAGCACATTTTTTGTGCATTTTTAGCAGCTTCTTATATAAGTCCGACCAGCTGGAGTCTCTTGCGGGACCTTGTTTGCCGCCACCACCCTTACACCCCCTGGGATGTGCTAATGGGAGAGTTGTCTCCTACATGTCCCTTTTTGTGTGTAGATTTTACGGTGGTTTGTTTAGCGAGCACCTTCAGTGGGGGTACAAATCTAACTCTACCGGTTCTCTAACTGGGGTGTCTACTGTGCTCTAGCTAATCTATAGCTACTGTAGTTGTTGCATGTGGCACTACCTACACTATCAATATGACCTGGTGTCTTGCACAGTTATACTTGCGGTGGTTAAGTGGTGAATGCAGTAGTTGCTACAGTCCAGCTTAGTCTTTAAAAGAACTTCACAGTTTCACCCGTTTCCAGTCCAGGGACAACCGGGCAGGCGTCATGGCACTTGCAGGAGGGGAGTCCACCTGTATCCCCCACTTTCGTGTGTTGCCGAGATGGTGTCATTCCTGTTGATGAGTAAGCGGCTTGGTATCCCCATCGATACTGGATGTGGTTTGCTCCCAGGGCCTTTTATAGAATATATATGTATATACCTTTTGAAACGTTATTACAGCCTGAAGTATAAATATATATTCAAACCTTGCATCTTATGGTGAATTGATTAGCAGATCACTATTGTTGATTTTGGGAAGAAACCTAATCCTTTATGACTCCATACTAATGCTGTGGCCAATTAATCATTATATATGACAGTGATTGATGAACCATATTAAGATTTGTGCCCTTTCTGTTACTGAGAAGTAACAGGTAATGATTGTGCAAGTCTTGTGGATGCGTAGACTACTACCTTGAATCCAAGTAAAACCCCATGACTTTACCTCTTACCTATTAGACATCGTCTATGTAATTTCATGTCTTAGAACCAATGCCACTTTAACTCACTTCTCAATGAAATCATAGGAACAACAAGTATACTTTTGTTATAGACGCCATATCAATATAGTATAAAAAGGCAAGTTAAATAGTTACTAGTAGTGTAAGTGGAATGGTAGATGGCACTGAAAATGCTGAATGTAGCATTTGAAACAAAATAAATATCTGTAGTGGTTCGAGTGGAACTTTTATAGTAAAGTGGTAGAGTTAAAATGTGGCCTGGAGGTAACAAATTAGCAATGTTTAAGCAGATATGGACCCCAGATGTTTTCTAGAAACATATTAAATCTTATGTCACATGGAAAAACATTTTATGAACACCTGCTCATGTATTTTAGGACACTTAGTACAATATGCATTAAACAGCAGTTTCTCTCAGTTATGTAACAAAAGGTGATTGGATGACTAGATATGTACATAAATAAATGTGAATGTGTAAATATTTACCTTATATAATTGAGCCCACAGGTCCCCGGGGTGTCAAAAAGTTTCCTTAAAGGCAAAATCGAAATATAAATACTAACAAAAAGTCACATTATACAAAGAACCATATATGTCTGTAGGCTTGTCTCTATTTGTTAAAAAAATTGTTTTGGAAAAATAAAACCATCATTTCTTTAAAAAAATTTTTTTAGGTTTTTCTAAACAAAATAAGCCAGTATGGCTTAATTTTTTTAATGTAATATTTTAAGTCTGTCATCAGTGACATCTAGAAATAAATGAGTCAATATTTGCCTTTATCCAAATTAAAGAAATTAGTGCTGGCCTTTGAAATTTTCTTTGGAAGATTCAATAATTATTGACATTTTTCCAAGAGTACTGAAGCTTTACTGCTCATAAGCAGAAATTTCATTGTTATTCAGTTCCACTTAAGTGAATTAATGCAAATGAATAGATGCAAAGACATGACATTTAAAAGGAAGTGTGACCTGTCAAGCTTCTTCTCATTTCAAGGTCTTGTGGCTCTTGGTGTAGGTAAATCATCATGTCAGTCTCGAGCAAGGCAAGACGCTTTGTCATTTTCTAAAAGCATGATCCAAAATGCTCTCTTAAATGTACTTCTGAAGTCAGTTAAACATTTGTATCAATCTTAGTCCATTATAACCTGTGTCATCTTTAAGCAAGATGGGCCATGCTGTGCTTTCCTATATCATTGTTTTTGTTTTATAAATCATAGATTTTTTTTCTCTTTATTTTATTTTTAATGATGTTTTGCTGTGAGATGTCTATCAGCTTGCCAAAAAGCAAGACCAAAGTATCTACTTTTTTAATAAATTGTTTATTGCAGTCAAGCAAGAAATATATATTTTTTCCAAGTCGATCTATTTGGTTTCCATTTAGTAACTTTGTAAACTCGATTTGTAACTAACTACAACTAACTGTCAAGGGAACAAAAGTCCAAATTTGATTTATATAAAGGACCACATTTATAAAATGGTGAGTTTGGTACCCATTATGTATATTAGATACTTAGATTTTCACTGAAAATGTAAAATTTCCTCTGCATATTTAGTAACCTTTTCTGCAATTTTATATTCAGGGAATGCTCTAGGCCAGGGCTTCCCAAACTTTTATGGGCCGAGACCCACTTTTCAAAATGGTAATTTTTCGGGACCCACTTGCTTTTAATGCGTATTTTAAAAAGTGAACACCATGGCAATCCGCTTCAGAGGCATACAATTGGCACACCATGGCAAACCGCTTTAGATGCATACAATTGGCACACCATGGCAATCCGCTTTAGATGCATACAATTGGCATATCATCGCAATCACTTTTAGATGCATAAACTTGGTACATCATGGCAATCAGCTTCAGAAGCATACAATTGGCACACCGTGGAAATCCGCTTTAGATACATACAATTGGCATACCATTGCAATCAGTTTTAGATGCATAAAATTGGCACATCATTGCAATCAGTTTTAGAGGCATACAATTGGAACATCATGACAGCTTTAAATACATAAACTTGGCACACCATGGCAATCAGCTTTAGATGCATAAAATTGGCATATCATGGCAATCACTTTTAGATGCATAAACTTGGCACATCATGGCAATCAGCTTCAGAAGCATTCAATTGGCACACCATGGAAAACAGTCAGATGCATACCATTGGCACACCAAGGCAATCAGCTTTAGATGCATACACTTGGCATATCATGGCAATCACTTTTAGATGCATAAACTTGGCATATCATGGCAATCACTTTTAGATGCATAAACTTGGCACATCATGGCAATCAGCTTCAGAAGCATTCAATTGGCACACCATGGAAAACAGTCAGATGCATACCATTGGCACATCATGGCAATCAGCTTCAGAAGCATACAATTGGCATACCATTGCAATCACTTTTAGATGCATAAAAGTGGTACATCATGGCAATCAGTTATAGAGGCATACAATTGGAACATCATGACAGCTTCAAATACATAAACTTGGCACACCATGGCAATCAGCTTTAGATGCATAAACTTGGCATATCATGGCAATCACTTTTAGATGCATAAACTTGGCACATCATGGCAATCAGCTTCAGAAGCATACCATTGGCACACCGTGGAAATCCGCTTTAGATGCATACAATTGGCACACCATGGCAATCCACTTTAGATGCATACAATTGGCATACCATTGCAATCAGTTTTAGATGCATAAAAGTGGTACATCATGGCAATCAGTTTTAGAGGCATACAATTGGAACATCATGACAGCTTTAAATACATAAACTTGGCACACCATGGCAATCAGCTTTAGATGCATAAACCTGGCATATCATGGCAATCACTTTTAGATGCATAAATGTGGCACATCATGGCAATCAGTTTCAGAAGCATTCAATTGGCACACCATTGCAAACAGTCAGATGCATAAAATTGGCACACCATGGCAATCAGCTTTAGATGCATAAAATTGGCATAACATGGCAGTTTTAGAGGCATCATTTTGATATATCATGGCAGCTTTAGAGGCAGAAACTTTACACATCATGGCAATCAGTTTTAGAGACATACAACTGCTTACTCACAAACTCAGAATCAGAAATTTTGTTGTCCTGCTCTTTCATCCAGGCACCTCACGTTGATTATCCTAGTGGTGGAAGTAATGTAGAGAGGACCGTGGTGCAAGTATGTTTTCTGGGCCCCCATCTAGTGAAAGTGTGGCCAAAAGGTAGATCTCCATCTGTCGGAGAACTTCAACAATAATATGCCAGATGGAGATCTACCATTTGCACATCATTGCAGGGTTATATTTGTGAGCAGTGTTTGAATGTAAGCATGTTTTTGTATTAAGTATATGTGTGCATGTATGAGTGTATTTGTATGTACTGTTGCTATTGGAATGTAGTGGTGTACTTGTTTGTAATGTTTGCATCTGAATGCAGGGGTGTTTGTATATGTAGTGTAGGACTTTAAATGCAGGTGTGCTTTTTGTGTGTAGTGTTGGTGTTTGAATGAAGGGGTGTTTGTAGATCATTTTAGTGTTTTAATGCAGGGGTGTATTTGTATGTAATGTTTGCGTTTGATTGCAGTGTGTGTGTGTGTGTAGTGGATGCAGTGTGTGTATATTGTGTTTATAAAATATACATATACACAATGTGTGTTTCAATGTAAGCATGGTTTTTGTATGGAGTATGTGTGCAGTGTATACACACACACAGACACACAAATACACACATTGACACAGCGATACACACAATGACACTTAGTTTCCCACACACAGATACACAGACACTCATGTACACAGATACACACAGACACACAAATACACACACACACTGACACAAAAAGACACGCAGAGACAGGAGGTGAGGGTGACAGTGTGGGAGGGAGTGTGTGTACTGGTAACAGTGTGGGGGGCAGTGTGAGAAAGGGTTACAGTGGGTGGGCAGGGGGAGAAAGGGTTACAGTGTGGGGGGGGGCAGGGGGAGAAAAGGCGACAGTGGGGGGGCAGGGGGAGAAAAGGTTACAGTGTGGGGAGAGGGGCAGGGAGAGAAGGGGTTACAGTGGGGGGGTAGGCAGAAAAGGGGTTACAGTGGGGGGAGGGGGGAGGGGGGCAGGGAGAGAAGGGGTTACAGTGGAGGGGTAGGCAGAGAAGGGGTTACAGTGGGGAGGGTAGGCAGAGAAGGGGTTAGAGTGGGGGGTAGGCAGAGAAGGGGTTACAGTGGGGGGAGGGCAGGCAGAGAAGGGGTTACAGGAGGGGAGGGCAGGCAGAGTATGCGTTACAGTGGGGGAGGGGGCAGGCAGAGAAGGGGTTACAGTGGGGGGAGGGGGGCAGGCAGAGAAGGGGTTACAGTGGGGGGAGGGCAGGCAGAGAAGGGGTTACAGGGGGGAGGGCAGGCAGAGTAGGCGTTACAGTGGGGGAGGGGGCAGGCAGAGAAGGGGTTACAGTGGGGGGAGGGGGGCAGGCAGAGAAGGGGTTACAGTGGGGGAGGGGGGCAGGCAGAGAAGGGGTTACAGTGGGGGGGAGGAGGGCAGGCAGAGAAGGGGTTACAGTGGGGGCAGGGGGACAGGCAGAGAAGGGGTTACAGTGGGGGGGAGGGCAGGCAGAGAAGGGGTTACAGTGGGGGGAGGGGGCAGGCAGAGAAGGGGTTACAGTGGGGGGGAGGAGGGCAGGCAGAGAAGGGGTTACATTGGGGGGAGGGGATCAGACAGAGAAGGGGTTACAGTGGGGGGGGGGAGGAGGGCAGGCAGAGAAGGGATTACAGGGGGATGGGGGCCAAAAAGAGAAGGGGTTACATTAGGGGGGGAGGGTGGCAGGCAGAGAAGGGGTTACATTGGGGGGAGGGGGGCAGAAAGAGAAGGGGTTACATTGGGGGGAGGGGGTCAGACAGAGAAGGGGTTACAGTGGGGGGGGGGGAGGGCAGGCAGAGAAGGGGTTACAGGGGGGCAGACAGAGAAGGGGTTACATTGGGGGGGAGGGGGGCAGAAAGAGATGGGGTTACATTGGGGGGGGAGGGGGGAAGACAGAGAAGGGGTTACATTGGGGGGAGGGGGGCAGGCAGAGAAGGGGTTACATTGGGGGGAGGGCAGGCAGTGAATGGGTTACAGTGGGGGAGGGGGGCAGGCAGAGAAGGGGTTACGGGGGGAGGGGGGCAGACAGAGAAGGGGTTACAGGGGGAGGAGGGGGCAGAGAAGGGGTTACAGTGGGTGGGGGGTAGACAGAGAAGGGGTTACATTGGGGTGGGGGGGGCATTGTTTGGGCTCTGTGCCCTACCTTCTTTAAACATCCCTGGTGGTCCAGTGTCTCCCTGGTGGTCCGGTGGGTTACCTCTCCGGTCTGCAGCTCCGCCGGGTGCTGAGCTGCAGACAGTGTAATAAAAGTCTCGCGAGCTCCCTGAGTGTTGCCATGGTAACGCTCTGGGAGCTCGCGAGACTTCTATCACACGGTCTTCAGCTCTGCACCCGGCGGAGCTGCAGACCGGAGCTGCTGGCAGACTGACTGGAGGGAGCCCGGCGGCATACAGGGCAAGCCACCGGGCTCCCTCCTGGTGTCAGTCTGCATGCTTGACTGCCCGGCGGCCCTGGATGTGTGGGTCAGCGCGACCCACTGGGGATCGCCCTGCGACCCACCAGTGGGTCGCGACCCACACTTTGGGAACCGCTGCTCTAGGCAGTATTAACAGAAGGGCTAATTGTCAGAAAAGTTCTACTATAAATATGTTGCAGCAGTTCATTTTGTCATTTTTAACATTTGTATATAAAGTATTTTGTGGGTGTTAAGGTAATATAGCACAGAATCTCTTATACCTCAGACAAAACCAAGCAATGAGGTAAAAGGTGCAATTTAAAAGTTTTAAAGATAACTCACCATGTGATAAGAAAAATAACTTTGCATATCACAGCAAAATAGATTAATTTGGACCCACTGTATTCGATTGGGTACAGGTATGTAATGTCCAAGTAACAAAGAAAAAAAAAATTCAAATTGTGGAAATACACTGGACAAAATTATAAATTCACTTTTGTTTTTGCCCCCATTTTTCATGAGCTGAACTCAAAGATCTAAGACTTTTTCTATGTACACAAAATGCCTACTTCTCTCAAATATTGTTCACAAATTTGTCTAAATCTGTGATAGTGATCACTTATCCTTTGCTGAGATAATCCACCCACCTCACAGGTCTGTATCTGGGGTGACCGCCATTTGCCTCACGCAGTGCAACACATCTCCTTCGCATAGAGTTGGTCCGGTTGTTGATTGTGGCCTGTGGAATGTTGGTCCACTCCACTTCAATGGCTGTGCGAAGTTGCTGGATATTGGCAGGACCTGGAACACGCTGTCATATATGCCGATCCAGAGCATTCCAAACATGCTCAATGGGTGAAATGTTAGTATGCTGGCCATGCAAGAACTGGTATGTTTTCAGCTTCCAGGAATTGTGTACAGATCCTTGTAACATTGGGCCATGCATTATCATGCTGCAACATGAGGTGATTGTCGTGGATGAATGGCACAACAATGGGCCTCAGGATCTCATCACGGTATCTCTGTGCATTCAAAATGCTATCCTGTGTTCGTTGTCCATAACATATGCCTGCCCATACCATAACCCCACCATAACCCCACCGCCACCATGGGTCACTCGATCCACAACGTTGACATCAGCAAACCACTCTCCCACTCACCATCAGTTAGGTTGAGACCTTGATGAGGACGACGAGCGTGCAGATGAGCTTCCCTGAAATGGTTTCTGACAATTTGTGCAGAAATTCTTTGGTTATGCAAACCGATTGCTGCAGCAGCGGTCACAGAAGATCTTGGAGTTGAAGATGCTGGATGTGGAGTTCCTGGGCTGGTGTGGTTACACATGGTCTGCGGTTATGAGGCCGGTTGGATGTATTGCCAAATTCTCTGAAATGCCTTTGGAGATGGCTTATGGTAGAGAAATTAACATTCAATTCATAAGCAACAGCCCCGGTGGACATTCCTGCAATTAGCATGCCAATTGCACGCTGCCTCAAAACTTTTGAAATCTGTGGCATTGTGCTGTGTGATAAAACTGCACAATATAGAGTGGGCTTTTATTGTTGCCAGTCTAAGGAACACCTTTGCTATAATCATGCTGTCTAATCAGCATCTTGATATGCCACATCTGTGAGGTGGATGGATTATCCTGGCAAAGGAGAAGTGCTCACTGTCACGAATGCACCATACTTCAAGAGTGTGCGTGACATAGTTGTGGTGGGAAAAGGGTTGAAGTTCACTATTTGTCTGCACTAGACCGGAAATAGTGATAAAATCCCACTTAACACCACCCACCCTTAAGCATAATAATGTAACTATTACTATTTTAACGCTGCCACCACCAGCACAATTTATAAATGGGGTGCCTTGGTCGCCCAGGTAAATCAATAATAAAAACCCACCAAATACAACTTAGCCCAATATTTAAGGAATTGCAAAAATACTAATTAGTCTCTTCAGGTAACATGATTCTTTACGAGACAAAAGCAGAACTAATTAAAGGAATGTTTATTATTAGCAAACAATAGTCACAGTGCATATAAAAATATAGATGACAAGCAAATTATTTACACCAACAACAAGGAGCATCTTCCATTGTTTTAAACCACTTTGAGGATAGCCTATTACTTATAGGTGTTTTTAATAGCACCTATTTTTTTGCAAATTGCAAGTTAACTTTCCAGGATAGAGGCAGATTTATAGCTCAGAAGATTTTTTACTTGTATGTACGTAGTGGGCATTGGATAGCATTCCCTTCATCCCCCATAAAACCATAACTTACCCCTTCAAATAACGACAGACAACTTCTTGGAGAAAACAGGCCACAGCATTTATTAACACAACCAAATACTGTATAACTCCGTTAACATATAACAAAATAATAATCATAAATTAACATAAACAATTTGCATATAGTCATACTGTAACCAAAAAAAACGTCCTTGCCAATCTAACTTCCCCAAGGCTCTTACCTCCCCCTCGCATAATAAAAACATCTTCCTTTTCAGGGCTCCCCACCAACTCGGTGGGGTCCAACCATAATGCTCCCCACTGGTCGACTTACAACCCAGTGGGGACACATCCAACCTGGTACCTCCTCCAGGTTCACCATAAGAGACAGGGGGAGGATGAGACCTGGCCATTATACCCCTTTTTCATCTAATCTACCAAACCATCCCTTATTTGGCAAGGACACCCCCCCGCTGTTTTAAGCCTAAAATCAGCGGGGAACCCCAAACAAACCAACCATGGCCTGTTCCACCGTCTCTCAAATGGCCAGATTAAAATGGTCGAGCCCGACCTCAGTCAAATGAACCCCATCCGGCCGCAACAAATCTGCCGCCTCCTTCTCAAAACCTGATGAAATGGGCATCCCCCAAAACCCCTATAACGAACCGCGAAACCCAATGGTTGAACCCTTCGCGGTAGCGCTCCAACGCACTCCATATGTGTGCGTGCCGCCAATAGTTCCTCGCCACAACCTCCGACAACACCATGCAAAAAAAAAACGGAAATGACATAAGGATCTGGGACAAGTCCCGATTCCCTAAGTCCACCAAGTTTCCGAGCAGCACCGTCCCCAGGTCAGCAACCCCCCAGGGGAATGACCAAAACCAATGACACCCCCCGCAAGCGAGAGAACCTGACCACTTCCGGGAGGAGCCAGACCCACTTCATGTCCCCCCGGCGCTGAACCACGGAACCTCCACCGTCGAGTGCTCAATCATCCACCCCGAAATGGAAAAAACAATTAACGGAGCAAACCAGCGTCCCACACACCGGAACAAATCTCCTAGAGTCCCACCTTCCTATCCTCCGCACATCCCGATGCAGCATACCCAGCCGAGAGGCCTCCGTCGCAGCGCCAATGCGGAAAGAATGACCACCAAACAAATTGAAAATGGGAGAGGAAGTTCCCCTCCACGTATACCATGATCGGGCCAGCCAGGTACGGCCGTACCGCAAACTCCCTGAGCGCCCAGGCCAGACAGGCGTCCAATCCTGGGACCACTGCCAGCTTGTATGGACGAGTCTTGAAGGACACCAGGTCCTGACCATCCCGGACATCCGCAAACAAAATCCTCCCCTACCGGCTGACCAGCTCGGACCCACCAATACCCCAATCCTCATGGACCCAAAGAAATAAAGAAACGGCGAGGCATGCCTCTGGGAGCACCTGGCACAATCGTGTCCATAGGGCCCCCAAAACCAGCCTCTTTGGATCCACAGAAACCGACCCCCTGCACGGGCCCTACACCACATGACATACCAGAAACTCCGTGGTGACAGCCACCCAACCCTGGGACTTAACCAGAAAACTAAACTGGACACACGCAAGGACACCCCAGAGGTCGACATATCCGCCGAAACCCAACGCTCCAGCAGTCACAACAGACCTTGTGACGAGCAGGCGAACCCGCAAATACACCCACCTCTGACTCCCGCACCTGCCATTCCACCCATACCCTGGAGTACTTTGGCCCAAGAGGAACCGGACCTACATGACACATGAAGACACGGGCACCGGAGCACCAGACGCTGGAGCAGGGGAAGTACCAAAAGAGAAAAGGGGGGCCGAGAGCTTGCTAATCACATGGACAACCCCGAGGTCCTGTAGTTCCCGACCCCACAAACCCAATGCCACCGCAATGGGAAAGCTCCAGGAAGACAAGATTCCTGGTCAAGCCGGAGGCGGACCACACCGCCGACCATGTCAGCACACCAGCGCAATCCCAGAATCGCCCCAACCAGACAGAGACAGCCGCATCCGTATAGAGGGGCAAGTCCGAACTGGACACCTCTGGCGCCTGCCAAAATGACCTTCCAATATACTCAGTCAGGAAAGAAACCCAGACCTCCAGAGCCGGATAAAATGCCGCGGTCCTGGTAGTAGCGGCCACCAGGCGCATGCAGGACAATTGCCCCACGGGCCTGATCTGGAAGTGGAAGGTCAACCTCCCTAACAGGGACAGCTTGCACAGCTGCATCCTCCTCAGACCCCTGGCCATCACCACACCCTCTCAAACTTATCCCACGGCAGCCAGCACTCCATGGCCACAGAGTCAATTTTGATACCCAAGGAGCTAAGGCACGTCACTGGACCCCACTGTCTTATCGTGCTCTAAGAGGACCCTAAAGCTCCGCCAAGTCGAGCAAGAGTCGACAAGTCAGCAAAGGCCCACACACAAAAGCCATCAAGGTAACGCAGCAACGAGCCAATCCTTGCCTCCTGCCGCACCACCCACTCCAGGAAAGTTGCAGGTCCCCCTTGAGCCTGGTGCCCAAGTAGGAGGCAGGGGATTTTCGTCTGATTCATCATTTGCCCTGCCCTCAAGGGGTATCGGTGAAAGATGTCGGGCGTCCCAGGCATCCTTCGATGCTGCGGTATGCATGGTCGAAGGATGCCTGGGACGCCCGACATCTTTCACCGATACCCCTTGAGGGCAGGGCAAATGATGAATCAGACGAAAATCCCCTGCCTCCTACTTGGGCACCAGGCTCAAGGGGGACCTGCAACTTGGGGATCGTTGGGGCCTAAACTGACGCCACGAACCACCCCAAAGCTACCTCCCGCAGGAGCTCATCCAGCACCATCTGCGGGAAGTCGAGCACAGACTTAGAAACATAACATAGAATGTGACAGCAGATATGGACCATTCGGCCCATCCAGCCAGCCCAATTTTCTAACCACTGACATTAGTCCCTGTCCTTATCTCACAGGTAGGACAGCCTTACGCATATCCCACACCCAGTTAGTTACTGTGTTAACCTCTACCACTTCAGAAATACTAGAGGGGAGGGGGATGGTGGGGCAGGGAGCACACACCGCCCGCGGACCCCGAGGGAGGGTAGGACCAGGACAAGTAGAGCCCCTGAGGGGGATCGAGGACCCCTCCCCACTCGGCGGCAGCGGCTGAGAGCCACCCCGCGTGCCCCGCAGGGGGCCCACTTACCACTGCCGGCCGAGAGGGGAGGACCCCGGGCAGCATCCCACACGCCGCCCGGGTCGATTGCCGAGCTTCCACCCCCCCACTACCTCCAGAGGGGGCACGGTCCACCTCAGATGCAGGCCACGCACCAGGAGCACGCTGTTGAAGCCTCGAGCCCGGGCTGCAGATCCCATACCGGGCCCGAGGAGGAGAGTTGGGGCTCACAGAGCCCAGGGGCGGGAGCCCATGGTGGGTGGCCAGGGAGGGTGCCCATGGAGGGAGCCAGGGTGGGTGCCCATGGAGGGAGCCACAGGGGGGGCCAGACCGCTGGGGAGGGGAACCTCACTGCCAGGCTGCTGGGGAAGGAGGAGGCCACCGCCTGCAGCAGCACTACCATTACCAGCCCTGAGGGCACACAGGATGGCTGTAACAGCCAGGATCCAGCATCCAGGGCCCCAGGCAGAGAATCCAGCAAGCCCAGCAACAGGAGAGGCAGAGAAACTAAGTGGCACTGAGGTCAGTCTGATCTGTTACCACCCACTTCCTCACATCTCACACTCCCACATGTAGCATATAGCCATGCATCATCCATCCCACACTCATACATGTGCCCCTGTCCGCTAAGCTGCGTACTCTCCCTTTCTCAGGGTAGGCAGTGATATGCTGATGGATAATATCAATCATTATAAAAGGTTCATTATACAGTAATGCCTCCCCCAGAACAACTGAAAAGTAATCAATTAGTCAATCATATTTTACAGTAATAAGCTGTTTACTGTGTACATATCACATGTAGGTCAGCTTTACGCCCAAACAAAATTATGATCAAACCTATCTAACTGTGACAGGCATCTGCAAATTACCAAATGTTCTATAAATTCTGAAAGATTGATTGAAAACATGATTCTAAATGACATAGAATTCACTCTACGTACAAAAAGGTATACACCACTGAGTGACATGTTTTCACTTCTACAGCAGTGTGTGTCATCAAGTTGCTCCCAATAAACTTTCTATAAAATAACATGATTTAAGATCATTCTCAATATTAAATTATATATTTCTAAACACTGAATAAAACATGGTACCAGTATATCCATAAGTGGGGATTATACCACCCATGCTGTTTTAACTTGAGCAAGTCTTGCAGTCTTGCTCTACCAAATGTAAGTACATTATGTAACAGGTTGGGTACCTCCGCCGATGGATGCTCCTAGTGCTCACCGAGGACTCCAAGCACTCCACCAGACACCGTCAGCACCGCAGCCCCCACGTCCAGCGTTACATCTTTGCTGGGAACTCGCCATCTCCTACCCACTCTGGATCTATGACAAGCAGGAACAGCTCTTAAAAGAGCTTAGTGATTATAATCCCTGGGGAGTATAGTGATAGCCTTTTCCCCCACACATGAGATGAGACTCTATGTTGAGGGTAAAAAAGGAACTCAGCTTTAATGGGCACACTGGCCTTTTATACAATTTTTCCAACAAGGTTGACGCCCAGGTGGACCTTTTTGGGCACCAGACACAAAACATGCAAGCTAATAAAAACAGTGTAACAATGAACGACACTCCCTCATACAGCACACCATCCCTCCCCTCTGCTTGTGATCCAATTAAGGTAGATATAACAATAACCTAATTATCCACAGGCAGAAAAAACACACATTTTTATAAAGTCCCATATGTACCCCAAGACACAAAATATCCCCATACATATTACATCCCCTGGGTGAACAACATATCCAAAAATCACCCAGATCAGATAAGGGGTTCAGAAATGTTATGGAAGTCATATTTTTGCCCAGGTGAACACTCGATTTCCTGCCCAAAACAGTTCAATAGATAAAGTCCCCCTGAAGTCTATTTGCAGTTTTGGTCCATGCAAACAAGATGGGAGTTCGAAGAACCATTGTTTAAAGTCCCAATAGCCACAAATAGGGTCTCTAAACCACAATAAATTAAAGGGGCCATAGTCACAGGGTAAAAGGCTGGCAAGTAGTCCCCTCCAAAAAACAGTGACGAAGTTGCTTTCGTTACTTCTTTCAAATTTTATTTATTAGTACTCACTACACCATTGGAATTTTCTTGCTTTTTCTTGCCTCCATATATACCACGCATACCTGCATTTTCGTCTGGAGCACCGGCACCACCTATACCACCACATATCCATAGATGGGGATTATACCGTCCACGCGAAATACAGCAGAGCTCTTAGATAGCTCAATGAAATGTGAGTGGTTCCCATATAGCTGCTATTTATATAATCTGTACTTTACCATATTGTACTGTACCATTATTGTCTTTTCTTTTATTCTGAGGTTCAAAGTATTTTCCCCCCTGAAGATCTATGTACGTATAAATCTTGGGCGCAGTATATGTGCCATAAACTTTTTTATCTTCTTATCTCACAAGGTTTTCGGAATCCTTGTATTGTGTACCGCATCGCTCGCCAAATAATCAACTGTACTATTGTGAGTGCCTATTATTCTTGTTTACTGAATAAAACATACTTACATACACACATATACAAATATTCATACACACATTAACCCTTCATGCTGCCACATGTGTTGCCATAATCCACAATACTGCTGCCAGACTGATTTTCCTCTCCTGTCGCTCCTCTCACACTTCTCCCCTCTGTCAGTCCTACAGTATTCCTGTTTCCTGTAGGAGTCAATTCAAAGTACTAATCTACACCTATACAGCATTGAACAATTCTATCCCCTCCTATATCTCTTCACTGATCCATAGGTATGGCACTTCTCGATCTCTGTGCTCCTCCAATGACCATCTCCTGTCCGCTGCTTGCACCCATACGGCCAACTCATGCTTTCAGGACTTCTCACAGACAGCTTCTTTCCTTTGCTTACCACCATCAGACTCTCCCCTAGTCTTCATTCACTTAAGAAGTCCCTCAAAACCTATATCTTCAGGAAAGCTTATGGTCTTCCAGAGTAACCGCTACCTCACATACCTGTCCCATGCTCTCTCCTACAGTGCAGAACTCTACTCCCTCCTCCAGCTCTGCTTCACTCCCACCTTGTTTGATTGCTATCTCCTGTTCTATTGTATTTAATACCCCACCTCCTATAGATTGTAAACTCGTTTGAGCAGGGTCCTCTTCAACCTATTGTTCCTGTAAGTTTTTGTAATTGTTTTATTTATTGTTAAATCTTTCCCTCTGATAATATTGTAAAGTGCTACGGAATATGCTGAGGCTATATAAATACAAATAATAATAATAATTTCTTCAATAGAATAGTTAAAAAAAAGTCCCCAGCAGGTATCTAGTAAGAGTCCACAATGTCCACACCAAAGGATTCAATATTAGGTCCCTGAAGGATCAGGCACTTCCCTCTTCTCCTGTGTAGTCTCTGGACCTCTCTTCTTGAGTTGGACCTGACTTTGGCGCTCTAATGTCTCACGTGATGACTCTGATGACAAACAAATCCTTCCTCCCAACTAGGCCCTATACAGAGGCAGTTCAGATGAATCTGCCGCTACTGTGAGTCCATAACCCAAATAATGGTGATGAGCTAAACCAAAGCAGAGCTGTAATAAAAAAAGACAAATAGAAAATGAGAAAAAAAAACTGTAAGAACTGTAAAAAAAACAAAAAACAAACAAACAAAAAAAATAGAAAACTGTAAACTATAAAAGAAAAGGCAAATAGGAAACTAGAAAAAATGAAAATAATGTTAATCCTTTCCATGTTTGATTATAGGTAATGTCTGCAAAATGTAGAAACAACCTGCAAGCTATGTTTTCATTAGAGGTTTCTAAAAATGCACTTTATTTAGGCATTAACTTATTAGTTTTGTAATGGCTACTTTGTCATTAACAGCCACTCACATTAAGCAAATTTAAGGGTAATTAAACACTGAAAAGTCAGACTTAATTATAGTTCATGTGTTTACACAGAGTTTGTGGTTTCAACTCTATTTGTAATTAGAGTATAGTAGTTTAATAAATGTCTGGTTGGAGCAGGCTGAATGCAGGACCCTAATTGCTATCTTATGTATGTTCGCTGCAGTTCTAGATGTTTATAGTTAAATTGTTCAGGATAAATTAGGTGTTATTCCCTAACCATGGACATTGCTAAGACAGATTCAGATAAAACTATTTTGGATATATATAGAGGCCACATTAAAGGGACACTATAGTCACCAGTGCAACTACATGTATTCCTAACTCTATAGTGTTAACATGACCATCTAGCCCCCCTGGGCCCCTCATGCCTCCGTAAATATAGTAAAACTCTTACTGTATTCAAGCCAGAAGCTGTAAATCTGCATGCTGAGACTCAGGAAAAACAAGCAGTCTGCTGACATGTGGTAGCCTGATCCAATCACAGTGCTTCCCCATAGGATTGGCTGAGACTGACAAGGAGGCAGATAAGGGGCAGAGCCCTGGCAAAACAGCATCACCTGATAGAGATGAATTGAATCAATGAATGAGGAAAGTTCAGTGTCTGCATGCAGTGGGAGGAGATACTGAATCACAGGATGCTCGTGCACCACAGATCTGAGTGGTTCACTCTGAGTGACTGCAACTGGAGGTGTTCCTAGCTTTCAATGTAAACACTGTATTTTCTCAGAAGAAATTCATTACTTTTACCCTCTAAAATTTACCAAACTGATCCATACTGACTTGGAACACCTCTGATTCTGTTAAATATAATGTATATATTTTTTCAATGCAGTGATAGGTTCATTTTCATGTCCTTTTGCTCTACCTGAATTAGTTTCCCTAAATCATTTGCATGACCGAAATTGGGACAAGCCGAAACACTGCATCAATGCAATTCATCCAAGCAAAAACACTGCATCAATAAAATTTTGACAAGCCGAAACACTGCATCACAAATATTTGAACAAGCCGAAACACTGCATCAATGAAATTTTATCGAGTGAAGTACATTTTTTTGCAGCTAAATCGATTTGAGTGAACCGCATTTTTCCACCATGCACAAGACTTGAATTCCCACCAGCATGGCAGTTGTCACAGTGATTGGCTAGTCTAGTGACAAACTACAACAATCCCCATAAATTTGTCTGAAATACAAAGTACAGTTGACAAGGACATTATAATCTATATGTAACAGTAACAAAATACCAGAAACGAAACTACTACTTTCACCTTAAAGGGACACTCCAGGCACCCAGACCACTTCTGCCCATTGGAGTGGTCTGGGTGCCAACTCCCACTACTCCTAACCCTGCAAGTGTAATTATTGCAGTTTTTTATAAACTGCAATATTTACCTTGCAGGGTTAACTCTACTAGACAGCCGCTAGAGGGAACTTCCTGCTTCATAGCACAGGAAACCTGTGCTAGAGCGTCGCTGGACATCCTCACGCTGTGTGAGGACCTCCAGCATCTCTTAAATCCCCATAGGAAAGCAATGAAATTATTTTTCAATGCTTTCCTATGCCGCGCATGCACATTAGGTCTCCTCGGACGGTGGGCGGTGTCAGTCTCGCCCACTGGCCGACGCAATGGAGAGGAGGAGCGTTGCAGAGGAGGAGACAGCGGCGAGGGACATCGCCGCTGCCTCAGGTAAGTGACTGAAGGGGTTTTCACCCCTTCAGTACCTGGGGATTGGTGGGTGGGAGGGAGAGGAACCCTCCAGTGCCAGGAAAACGGATTGTTTTCCTGGCACTGGAGATTCCATTTAAAGCTCAACTAAGTTATGGAAAGGGAAAAAACAAAGCTACCTCCACTCAAAAGCACTCTCAGCTTATCATTGCCAAGCAGCTTTGGATGAGAAAGTTCACTTATGCATGCGTCATGTTAAAGCACTTAAAAATGTTTGATTGATACTTGAAGATGTTAAAAATATTTTCAATGCCACATAATGGCTGCAATGAGTGGTTTAGTGCTTAGGTTACTCCATTTACTTGGAGTGATGATGTGAAGCTCACAGATGCAACTCGGAGGATTGATGTTTGATGGTTCTGTAACGCATAACAAAGTAATATGTTATTTCACTGTTTAAAAATATATTTTTTTTTTATAAACAAAAGTTGTGTACCAACTTAAAAAAAAACATTGTTGTAAATATCTTTTCCTGAATCTAAGCATATGCAATTTTTTTTTTAGGATTTATGGACAATAGTAATATATAAATTATTTAAAGGTACAAAAAGAAAAAAAGAACAAGGTAAAAACAAGTAGTAAAACATCATGCACGGACAATTAGCAGACCATAAAAGGAGAAGTGAAACATAAGGGTTGCCTCAAGAAGGGTCCTGAAAGGTCTGATTTCGGCATAATTTCATTGGTAGCTCTCAGTTCATCTTTAATTAAATAATTAGTGACTGTGCCACTTAAAAACACCATCAATGGATCTACAAATACAGCATCGTTTTTGCTGTAGATGCAAGAATAATACACCATAGCGTGAAGTCAGTACAGCAGGTGTGGGATTAAAACAGAATGCTTAGGGGGTGGAGCTTGACTGCCAAGTGGAGTAGTTACATCCACCCGGAGCTCCGAGCAAGCGGCTGAATTTGAGCCTTAAATTCTGCGACAGTTGAATGAAGTATCTTACTTACCTTCACCACAGTGCTCTTGATGGGAGTGGAGTTGGGGCATTGGGAATCTCCAGATGAATTTGCAGAGGTAGGTGCGTACTGCAGCCTAGCAGCTAATGCGGGGTGGGAGACGCAGACGGTCTTCCAATTTTGGTCTCCCAGAGTCTTGCAGATCCTCCCCCACCCCTTGGACCTGTGGGGGATATCCCGGTCCACCACAGCACTGACCCATGCCTGGATTCACACAAACAGGCCCAGGTGAACGGTCACAGACAATAGAGTCTAATGCAACTTACCTTGCCTAAGATGGTGGCTGTTTGCAAAAAGATGGCCCCTGTTCATCACACTGATCCCACACACCACTGTAGATAACTGCCAGCATGCTTTGAACAGCATTGTGCAGCATCCTGGTGGTGTATGCAAGGGAGGCTGGCAGATGGCATCAGAATGGAAGCAGCACCACAGCCGTTTACTCCTCAGACTCACCATGCTTCGAGAGTACCTAGGGCGAACCTGATTGGGCCCATCAGAAACAAAGCAAGTGGGACAGAAGACCTCCTGGCTCGAAACTGAAGAGAGGCTGTGGTGACAGCTGCGATGGCAAGATCAGGCTGCGGCAGCAAGTGGCTCCTCTTGGAAGGTGCCTAAAACTTTACAAGCTCACTCGAGTTCAGACAGCCGTTAGACGGGAAGCGATGTTGGCCTTGCAGCTTGGCGATGCCCTGCGCGGGTTCCCTCTCAGCCCTCACCTTGAACTCTCTCATACCACCCCTAAAGTCGGCATGGGGTTAGGTGCACGAACTGCTCTTGAGTCCAATCTGTACCTTCAAGTAACCTGCATATACCTTGCAGCTGATTTTATTTTATTTTATTTTGCTGTGTTCAGAATGCATGGGATTTTCCCCTGATCCCTGGTGCCTACACCGGGCCTTTGCTTTAACTCTAAATACTAAGAGATATTAGTGGAACAGCTGTTCATCAGCATAGTAGCTGTGGTTCTATACAAGCTTTGTTATCTAACATTGCATAATCTATCCTACTTAGGTAGGTAAGTGCAAGTGAAAAGTGATAATCACAATCCATTAAAAAGGAGGGGAAACCTACATAGCTCAGTGTCAATTGTAGTAACAAATGGAAACAGTGTGAGCTACTAAAATTAAATTTTAGCTATATCCCAGATTGGTATGTATCAAAACCAACAAGATATCAAATTCAAGTGAACGGGATACAGTATTATAAGGGAGAATCACTACACATTTGAATCAATCCACCTCTACAGTAGCCACAGGTCTACAAGGAAATCTACGTTATCCAGACCTGCTTTTTAGAGCTCTTGATAAAGGTGGATAGTTATGCCGAATACTGTATCCCGTTCACTTGAATTTGATATCTTGTTGGTTTTGATACATACCAATCTGGGATATAGCTAAAATTTCATTTTAGTAGCTCACACTGTTTCCATTTGTTTCTACAATTGACACTGAGCTATGTAGGTTTCCCCTCCTTTTTAATTGATTGTGATTATCACTTTTCACTTGCACCTATTTTGTATGTCAATTTATAATAAAGTTTATTACCTATAAAATTATCTTTTAATCTATAGGTAATTCCGGTTGGGTACAGCGCCTCCCTTTTTCTGGGGAGCCGTCTGACCTCATTAGTTGTATTCTTTGTCTGTTTGTATAATTAGGGTTAAGCCCTTATTACCTCTGTAACCTACCTCTGGCAACAGAGTAAGTTTTCTTTTTTTTTGTCCTCTCAGTACATGTCAAGGACTCCAGCGTGCCCAGCAGTGGGTGCAGATAGCCATAGACATGTTATGAAAAGACATAGACATGGTACCGCGGCTCTCCACACCACGCCGCGACCCATGATAAGCCCCAGCCGAAACCACTTGTAATTCCACTTTCACTAGGCATGCGTGCGCTTGAAAACCAGACTCTTAAAGGAACAGTACACCTGGAATTGTTTAAAGGGACTAATCACGTTTTAATCAACAGAATGTGAGATGTGGTTACCTCTCCCCTATATAATCTCAGTCTACCTCTACCTCATTGCTCAGTTCTACTGTGCTTACTGTGGTGTTAACATCAGTGTGTCTATCTTGCCTTGTTTGATTTATATCTTACCCCCGGCCTGTTTAATCATCTCTGAACCCGACTATGCCTTTGGTTATCCCTTTGATACTTTGTCTTGGCTGATTCCTGCCTCCTGCACTCCTCATGTCAAATATGTAACAGACGTTACAGCTGTTAAAGTAAAAAAAAAAATCATAATTGTTTAAATGTGCCATAAATAAGTATAGGGTAGGAGTTGTAGAGATTTGAAATCAAGAATGAGTATGAAGGGGTGAGACGGTAATGAATTTCCACATAGGAAGCAACAACCATGATGCTAATAGTGTGCAAGTGTACTCTAGTGATTGTGAATGGATTAAAGAAGAGGGTAAGACAATAAGTGTGTAGAACTGTGGTAAATGATTTGTGCTTAAAGAAGAGTTTTTGTGGTGGAGTAATTGAGAAAACGTCAACAATTTGCACTACTTAGATTGAAGTTATATTTTATTAGCTGATGAAAGTGGTGAATTGAAGAAATTAATCATTCTAGAATAGGATTGAGGATATTAACTGTTTCCATAGGGTAAAATGGTAGAACCGTCAACATATTTATTAAACTGATGTATAGTTAGGGATTTGGGAAAAACTGTTCATGTTTGTTACCAATGAACCTAGGGAAAGTAAAGCATTAAGCCAATCTGGAGCATCCTGATTAATCTTAAGTAATGAGAGTGGGGGGGGGGGGGGGGGAGGTGTATGTCATAGATATGGCAGTTAGTTAGAAGATTTCTCCTACAGGATGGTTATTTGGATAGAATAGAATATGATACATATCAGAGCCTCAGAGCAGTATAATAAACACTAGACTTGGAGATCTGTTTTGGTATAAACTGCAATTTGTCTGAATTAATGCTGAATTCCCAAACTCCAAACCAAAATGTACCCAAATTCCAAAAAAACAGAAACGCACAATGGCCATGCATGTTCATTTGCATTTGTGATTTTGAATTCTGAGATGAGATGATTGATGGGAAAATTAGCTGATATGGCTAGGGGACAGTCACTAAATGTTTATTTAGTTTACAGATCAAGTGATAAGTGAGCAATAGTGGCAAAAAGGAGGAGCAGTACAAAAAAAACTATATATTTACAATATATAACTAATAACTATATAATGAATAAATATATATATTTTTTTATTACTGATTCTCCTGTTTGTCACCTCTGTTGGTTACTGTTTCTCACTTGACCTATGAACCAAAATGTGGGAAATCAGTGTATTGCCAAATAAATGCGTGATATTATTTAATATTTTATCATATATTGCAATACACTGATTGGCTTATTTTCACTCATTTATTTTTCATCCTGTTTGGTTTCTGAATTGGTTTCAGGTACAATAATCCTGCCAAGCCGAATGACATTCGATCGAAATGTTTCTGTTTTTGGGAAAAATTGTTCGGCCAAGCTTAATTTTTTCACAGTGCACAAGTCTAATAAATACGCTCTAATTCTTAATAGTCATTTCTAATTCTTACACTTATTGATGTATCTGCTGCATTAGACTATGCTTTTGCTATCCATGGTCTGGTATGGTCCTGGTTTGTAAACTTTTTGTATGTTATTTCTCTATTTCAGACATTGTGTCCTTAACTAGCCTGTCCCTTCTGTATAAGCGTCCCAATGCTTATTCTCTAGATCACATCACTGAAGCCATGCACACTGAGATGACTTTGTTATGAATTTATATTAAATATATTTATGTGTGTGATACGCCCTCAAGTTATTAAATAACAATAATAAATGTCACAGAACCTAGCGTATATAGTGGGGCTTTCCGATAAAAAAAATACGAGGCAGGTATGCTGTGAATTAAAAAGATATGATGTTTTGTTGAAATCAAAAGCTTGGAATCTAAATTTGCATGCTTCAGATTCCTTTTTCAAAGTAATTACCAACCTTTTTTTTGTGTGTGCAATAAATATACATATATTTAATTGGCCAAAGTATTCTATTTTTAGTACTTCCTGTTTTAAATTACTGTATCATATAAACCTTTAAAGATAACTCATCATAATTATAAAAATGCTCTAAACTTATGTTTGCATATATACTATACTTATTGTGTTTTTCTTTTCGAAAACTGTGTAAGTGGGTAATGTGAAGGAAATGAGCTATAGCAAACTTCAATTGGTAACTATTAGAATGTCCTATTTAATCATTCAACTCTTATCCTATGGGACCCATTAACATTCAAACTGTTATTCAGCAATTAATTGATTTCTAATTTAATGATGAACAACAGTCAGACATCTTATTGCATTGTCAGACTGTTGTTATCTAGTTTATTGCTAATTATTCCCAATTAGCTAGACAACTAAAGACATTAACGGATTAGACTTTCAGTTTCTTTTCACTTTTTTTTTTTCTTTTCATTATTTATTACTGGGGTGCATAATGACGACAATGGAAGATATTTAAATGTATTAGATTATAGGAACATATCTTATGATTCCATACCTTATAGTATCCTTTTTAATAAATAATCTAAATTTCTATAAATGTTTATTTCTTTGAATGAGTGATAGGCAATTAAGTTATTCACAAAAATGTGCTTAATTAACAAAAATTGAAGGCATCTGAATTATTTATATCTCATGATGCAATATACAATGGCACCATATTAAAAAAGAAAAAAACTTGATTGACAAAGCACATAGAATAGCTGTAAAAGGACACAGTCCTTTGGAGATAGTGGCATTACCTTCTAATGAGACTCTTTGATTACCATTCCACCAACAGAAAGGCATCTGAAACCAGTCCTTTTCCTCTAATGCTATATGATGTGTCTGGTGATTTCTAAGGTTTGTAATTTAATGTGTATCTATATACTGTGTAGTCCTGTGTATTTCTTTATTTTTGTCTATGGGCGGTAAATCTAGCATATTTCACTTGAAGTACCTTTACCGTCTAATGTCTTTGCTATAACTTTAAGTATACTTTTGCTTATATTACTCATCTTTCTTTTTCGGTCTTCTACATTACCCTTAGCACGGTTTATTTTAGTTATAAGCCATGTACAAGAGTAACAAACATTTAATCTGCCATGCATTTAATATTTCACTGTATAATATTCCTTATGTATGTATTCAACTATATTATATTATAAAAAGTGCAGTTATGTTGGAATATGCTTTCAAATATGGCAGTGTCAGAAGCATGTTAATGTTTAAGAAGCATTCAGTACCATATTCATAGACACACACTGGTGCAGAATGATTGACAGCCCTTTATGTCTGAGCATACATTTTAGTGGATGATTGAGGGGATAGATGCTGAAGGTCTCTTATCAAAAGGAGACGACTTTACTTTAGAAATGTGTTGATGAAGGAGGGCAACAGCTGTATTTGAAGAGGTTTTGCCACTTCTGATAAGGTGAACTGTACATAATCATATATTGTTAGGTAAAATCACTTCAATAACAAGTGTAATTTATTTTAATATTTTTCCAAATGCAAGAACGTTGATGTTAAAAGATTTTTTTATCTTATATATAAATTTTGTTTAAAAAAACTAAGCATTTTAAAACATATTTCTCACCCAAATTCCATTTAAAGTTTGTGGAGCGGGAACCTAACCCGCAATTTTTTTTTTATCTTTTCTCCTTTTCAATTCTTAGTATTCTATATGTGTTTGCGTTAGATGTATTCATACAGTTGTAATCAAAATTATTCAAACCCCATTGAATACCAGGTTTCTTGTCGCAATTTGCAGACTTTCATCTGTTTGCAATAAGCAAATCAAACAAATGAATTGAATAGCTCAACACAACGAATGCTTCAAGTGGTTTCCCCAAATTAAAACGGAAAAACAACTTACAATGACTTCTCCATTCTCAAAATTTTCAACCCCTTTCATGGCATGCATCTTAGCACATTGCTCATGAGCATCAGCCTCCAGTTCAATAATATTCTTGGGTTTGTGTTCTGCAAACGCCTTCTTCAAAGAAATAGAAAATTCTTTTCTATGGAGTTCAAGTCAGGTGACTGTGATGGCCACTGTAGAATTTTGCAGGACTTCTTCTGCAACACAGCCTTGGTGGAATTTGAGGTATGCTTGAGATCATTGTCTTGTTGGAAGGTCCAATGACGCCCAAGCTTCAGCTTCCTCACAGACGGCATTACGTTTTCTCCTAGGATTTCCTCATACTTCAATGAAGCCATCCAATCCAGGTTTCCAGTGCCAGAGGATGCAAAGCAGCCCCAGATTATCACCAAACCAGGCTTAACTGTATGCAGAGTGTTCTCTTAACCTTGTGAACCATTATTTTGATTTAGCCATATTTCTAACATACAGTCAAGCATGACACTAAATAAGCCCCCAGGCAGTTAAGGTATTTCAAATGTTCCTGCTCAAGCACACCTGGTGCAACTAATGAAGCCCTTAATTAGCTGCATCAAGTGTGCTTAAGACAACACTTGTTTTGCATATTTGTGCTGTTGTCAGGGATTCTATTCAGGGCATTGCATTTTCTGTTGAATTTGGGAAAACCACAACATTTGTTGTGTTGAGCTGTTTGAATTGCATTTGTTTGATTTGTTCATTGCAAACAGCTGAAAGTCTATACATTTTGACAATAAACCTGATTTTCAATTGAATAATTTTGATTACAACTCTATATTGTTCCTACATTGGGACAGGAGAGCAATTTGACGTGAGATACGCTCTCTCCAGGGTTAATTCTCTAAAAGCAGTTCAATCAGTGAAGTATAGGTGGTACCACTGAGCTCCATGGTTATCCTAAGCTGCCATTCAGGTTGGGATATGTTCACTTTGCCTAACAGTGGCCCTGCCAATGTCTTGATATTTTATTTTGTTATGAGTGCTTTCCCGGTCTTTGTCTTTGATGTTATACGGACAAAACTCAATAAACTAAAATTTTATCTTCTTCCTATTATCTTTTTGGCCAGATGCATTTAAAAATCATAAAGAAACTGTGTAAATTGCTTTATCCTATATTTACCATGCTCAGGTTTGAAACTTACCATGCCGAGTGCCCTGCTCATTGGAACTATCAGACACTCACACAAAATGAAAGCATGACACCCAGGTAGTCAGAGGAAATTATTTTACGGTTTCATAGCATCACTGTTTCATAGCTCACAAAAGAAAGAGCAATGGCACAAAATAGAATCATCTCATGCATTTTACACTTGTGAGTACCAAGATTTCCATACTTAAATTATGAATTGCCCAGGAATTAAATATATGTCATATATAACTTTAAATAAATCTCAAGCACAGAAAAATGTGGTACCAAAGCATAACTTTTAGCATAGTGTAAGTCATGTATGGTCTATTTTCCAATATATTGTATGTTAGTTCATCCAAGTGTCAATTTCTGTAACATAGTAAATATATTTTTTAGAAAATTCAAACAGATCACAGATTTTAGCTGCAAATGCTAAAATATTACTTTATGTTTTCAGAAGATGTCACAATTATTATACGAATATACCCACTAATTCTTTTTTATATTTGTGTGATCAATGGTACATGGTTTGGGCAGTTTAACATTTATATTACTATTCATTTTATTAAACTCCCAAACCCTTAAAAACCAAAACAAATGCTTTAATCAATAAAGTAAACTGCTTACGTACGGCTAGAGTACCTTAAAATAAACAACCAGTGCTGTTTTAATGAATGATGATGCAATATTTTCCATGGAACAGTTGAATGAATCATTAAATCATTAAATGCTTAATACGTAAAAACAAACATAAACCTTGAAAAATAGTACAGTATTGCCATGATAAACAGGAAAGTCATGAGATCTGCGAAAATAAGTCAAACTCACAAGCCAAAATGAAGACAGAATGCTAAAAACTCTACTGACCAGTGCTGTAGTGAAACTTTGACATTCAACTAGTAAAGTAAGCTTCCACATAATAATGTTTATAAATATGTATGATAAAATATGTTTTTACTATAAGTTTTTCATTTTTTTTTTTTTGTAATTCTGCATCAGTAGATTCTGGACATCTATCCAACAATATATCAGAATTTCTGCATTACAGAGCCTGAACAATGGGTTAATTTGACCAATAACTCCTAAATTTATATAGTAGTATTGCAAATTATTTTTATACTTACTTCACTAAACACCGGATTTTGTCCAAATGGACAAGATCTGGTGAAAATGACTGAATTTCAACTGCATTAGCAATTTGTGCATTTACAAAACCCAAATATGGTCAGTATTCATTCAGTCTGACCAATTCTGTCACTTTCATTTAGAAGCATTTGAAAAATTAGTGATTTTCTCATCCAAACAAATGTAAAGCACAGGAATCAGAGATTTATCAATGGTTCAAGATAAATCATATGCATTCAGTAGAATGCAGAACCACACATTATCGTTAATTTGTTTTTTGCAAGTGAATGATCATTTAAAGAACTATTTTCCCACTGGCAGCGCTAGCAGCCCGTGGAAAATCGTTAAAAACCCTTGGTGATGCAAGGGATAATAATGAAGCAGCTGTCCAGCACTTCCTATCCAGCTGGAACATGAAAAAAGAAAAAGAAAAATCCCATGGGGGTCAATAAAACCTCCTCTACTGCTATAATGTAGGTTGTAAACCTCCATCGACATGACTACTACACATTAAAAACTATGAACTGGGCAGCCATTGCTTCCCAGTCACTAGGAAAGGCCTCATCACCTTTTAATTACAGGCATGAGGCCTGTGAGTAAAAAGGGGGAAATAGTCCCCCAGCTTTGGACGTTGGGTGAGAGCTGCTTTAAACATTCATGGGTGAGGACCTAGTTCCCCATCCAAACCCACTCATGGGCAGGGGGTGGGAGCCCTAATATTATTTAAAAAAAAAAACAGGACCAATTGTCCCCATCCCTGGCACCTCCCCATAGATCTTATTATTAATAATAAAGGGGGAACCTATTGTTCCTTCCACTGACCCCTACCTATGGATGGTGGTGGAGCCCTAATATCAATTATAAAGGGGGAGATCTAGTGTCCCCCAGCCCCTACCATTGGTGATTTGTGGGGGCCCTAATTCATTTTAAAATAGGTGGACATGCTAAATAATTGGGAGGTCTCTAGGGGTCCCGAATCCCCTAGTCACCCCCTAAAATACATTAAGGTCCCCACCTATATCCCATCTACCTAATGTTAGTGTGGAGGGAGCCAATACATTTAAAACCTGTAATATATATATATATATATACATATACACATATACATACATATAATTAACTTCAGAAGTCTTTGTTTTTCAGATTTTTCTGTTCTTCAGCCCCAAAAAAGACCAAATAGGGGGGGGCCGGGCCTGATGGCCATGGTGGAGGAGAGGCGGCTGATCTCCAGATCTGGAGGTACCTAGCAGCTTCCACAACCGAGCATGCACCCCGTTACCTGCCCCCCTTGGACCACCGGGGGTGATAGCTGTCCACTCTTGGGAGACTTCCCTACCCCTGCTGGGTGAGACCAGAGGAGAATTAGGTACAGACGACTACCTCCCAAACATGGTAAACACCACATGTTTCCACAGTTCCAGCGACGACCACCTTGATGTTAACACCAAGCTGGATCTAATATTTGAAATTTTTTGTCGAAAGCTGGGACAAAGGATGCACCAACAAGGCGCAATACAATCGATTGCATACTCACCCAGAGGGCCATCTGTGCAACCCTGGATACAGTATAGAAGATCTATATGGTCCTACTCACGTTTAATAGAGCTATCTACCTAGCTCTAGTGTGGATGGCGTACAGTGGTACAATCCCCACTTATAGCATACGTGAAGTATTTGTAGTCTTACTTGATGTCATTCCAGAAATCACATATAAAGCCCATGCCTGCAATCTTACACTAGGAAATCTGTTCTTTTCTTCATCCATTTTCTAGGAAGAGTACTTATAATTGAATCTTAACCAATATTCTATTGTATAAGAGAGATAGCCTTTTGATATGGGAAGAAGAGCAGGCAAGAGACATAAGGGTGAATGTAGACATATAGAGGGGGCTGCTGAGGAGACATGGATTGTGCAGGAAATCAGGGGTAAAGTTGTAATGGCAGCAGGGTGCTAGGTGACTTTTCTATGTGTGTAATACCATTGTGTGTGAGTACATGTCTGTTTGTGTGTTTGTATGAAGTTAGAAATGCGTTTGCGACAGGTTAAATATGTGACTGGGCACATTTGTGATAGGGTGGGTATGTATAAGTGGTGTTGGGTTATATACAAGTCATATGCATGCGCTGTCCCAAAATCAGTAATAATGCATCCACTGACGGCCTGTTACACACACACACACACACACTCTTGTCAGTTGCAAAGAGGATGAGCAAAAGCAGGGCTGTTCCTGACTATAATACTTTATGTAAAGTAATTTTAATTTTAAAATCTTTTATTGCTTTGAGGTACTCTCTGTGGCATTGAGTGTGGCATGGGTGGATACAGCAGGGCAATTGAGCTGCTAGTCACACTGGGGGCAGGGAGGATGGGGGAGGAGACAAAGCGTACATAGGAACTTGCTGCTTTTAGTTTTAGTATTATTGTGCTCCCACTTCTAGTTTCTCTGGCCTCCAGAAGTTACATAGTTACATAGTTACATAGTTAGATAGCTGAAAAGAGACTTGCGTCCATCAAGTTCAGCCTTCCTCACACCTGTTTTTTGCTGTTGATCCAAAAGAGAAAAAACAAAAAAAAAAACCCAGTTTGAAGCACAATTTTGCAACAAGCTAGGACAAAAAATTCCTTATTGACCCCAGAATGGCAGTCAGATTTATCCTTGAATCAAGCAGTTATTACCCTACAGTGTTTATCAGCTGGTGGAAAAACTACAAGTAGGCAAAATATATGTACATTTTGCACCTGCCCTTGCATCGCAGCCACTGGGCATATTAATATTGGTGGCACTGGCAATGGGTAATGCCCAGCCCATGCGAGAAGGGGAATACTCACTTCCTTATTCTACTTCTCGGAGGGCACCAGATCAGCAGCAGAGCTTACCAAGCTCAGAGCTGCTGGGCCAATTGGAGAGGATGAGCAAAAGCAGGGCTACACAACATCTTCCATTTGTTGCAGACAAGAGCATCTCCCACTGGGCCACCACAAATCATGTGCCCCCTCCTTGTCCAGGGTAAGCCTCAGATATTATTGTTAACTAGTTATTGTTTTGTGGGGGTTTTTTCTCGAAACAATCAGATCCCTAAATTTACTGCAGGGGTGTTTCTGGGATTTTTTTTAATGTTAAAGTAGCGAATGTTAAGTGATTTTGTACCATTTTTTAAGGTATATAGTGATATTATGTTACACAGTATAAGGGCAGGAACAAGAGCAATGAATTATATGCTGAATAACATTAAAACTGTACATAAAAGACTTATTCTATGGTCTTGTGCTGGACACAAAATCTTTTTTGCCTTTGTCTACCATACGTTTCCTTTAAAAACCTGTGGATTGTTAATCAAGTGATATCAGACCTCTGAAATGAAATACAATGACATTTATCATATTCTGCCAACTAGTCAGCCTCAGTAGCAGCATCCAAATGATTTTCCAATTGGGTGTACTGCTGACTCCATTATTATTAAGTTTCTGGTTCATTTGCTGGATCCATTTACCAATTGAGGTATTTTTCTATCACTGACACATTGAACATGCTCATTTATAATGAGAGCTTGGCTTTCGTTTACATGATCAATAGGAGTAATTGGGGGATTGCTGTCTCATAACTCAGTATTTCTTCTTATCACTTAGATTTATTGACAAATTCATATGTGTAACAATTCAAATATAGGGTTGGATGCCAATTTAGTTAAGTGCTTATTATTCAAAATATAAAATTATTAGTAAAATATATATATATATATATATATATATATATTTTTTTTTTCCTCTCTTCCTCAGGTCTGAAGCAACCCGAGGAGGAGAGGAAAACTCTTGACAGCTTGTCTTTCAAATATTATTTATTATTTATAAAATATTTTACCAGGAAATATTATGTTAGTCCAATAAAAAAAGTATCATTGCATACTGCAATGCTCTGGTATTTTGCCATCTTGTCTACTGGACTAATATTACTAATCCAGTACACACATACACACACACACACACACACCTCAAAAAATAAAGGGAACACTTAAACAACACAATGTAACCCCAAGTCAATCACACTTCTGTGAAATCAAACTGTCCACTTAGGAAGCAACACTGAGTGACAATCAATTCCACATGCTGTTGTGCAAATGGGATAGACAACAGGTGGAAATTATAGGCAATTAGCAAGACACCCCCAATAAAGTAGTGGTTCTGCAGGTGGTGACCACAGACCACTTCTCAGTTCCTATGCTTCCTGGCTGATGTTTTAGTCACTTTTGATTGCTGGCAGTGCTTTCACTCTAGTGGTAGCATGAGACGGAGTCTACAACCCACACAAGTGGCTCAGGTAGTGCAGCTCATCCAGCATGGCACATCAATGCGAGCTGTGGCAAGAAGGTTTGCTGTGTCTGTCAGCGTAGTGTCCAGAGCATGGAGGCGCTACCAGGAGACAGGCCAGTACATCAGGAGACATGGAGGAGGCCGTAGGAGGGCAACAACCCAGCAGCAGGACCGCTACCTCCGCCTTTGTGCAAGGAGGAACAGAAGGAGCACTGCCAGAGCCCTGCAAAATGACCTCCAGCAGACCACAAATGTGCATGTGTCTGCTCAAACGGTCAGAAACAGACTCCATGAGGGTGGTATGAGGGCCCGATGTCCACAGGTGGGGGTTGTGCTTACAGCCCAACACCGTGCAGGACGTTTGGCAATTGCCAGAGAACACCAAGATTGTCAAATTTGCCACTGGCGCCCTGTGCTCTTCACAGATGAAAGCAGGTTCACACTGAGCACATGTGACAGAAGTGACAGAGTCTGGAGACGCAGCGGAGAACGTTCTGCTGCCTGCAACATCCTCCAGCATTACCGGTTTGGCAGTGGGTCAGTAATGGTGTGGGGTGGCTGCACAGCCCTCCATGTGCTTGCCAGAGGCAGCCTGACTGCCATTAGGTACCGAGATGAGATCCTCAGACCCCTTGTGAGACCATATTCTGGTGCGGTTGGCCCTGGGTTCCTCCTAATGCAAGACAATGCTAGACCTCATATGGCTGGAGTGTGTCAGCAGTTCCTGCAAGACGAAGGCATTGATGCTATGGACTGGCCTGCCTGTTCCCCAGACCTGAATCCAATTGAGCACATCTGGGACATCATGTCTCGCTCCATCCACCAATGTCACATTGCACCACAGACTGCCCAGGAGTATATATATATATATATATATATATATATATATATATATATATATATATATATATATATATATATATATATGTGTTCGGGGCATTCTCATATGATATAGAATAAGATGGGTTGTAGAGATGTAGCTTTAGGAATAATTGTTTGAGGTGTGCCCAAACCGACGTATGCTGTAGGCCTGTAAAAAGTGGGCAAAAAGAGACATATTAATGCAAAACATTATACAGGATCATAGTGCATTTGTTAACCATCAGGTAGACATTTTAATGAAAGCTTCCTAATTCCTGAATCGGCTGTGGTATGTAAGTCGCATAAGCCTATGAATCCCAGTGGCCCTGTGTTTTAACGTGTGCGGGGATGTCTTGGCTATAGGCCGTGGAGGCTGCTCCTATCCTAAAGGAGTGCCCTGAGTAGTCGCTAGGGTTTAGTTCGAGCCCGGTGAATGAGTAGGTGGACATGAACTTACTTGTGGTAAGGACAGTATCGTACAGCGACAGTAATGGTTCAGTGGTGCGTATGGTGGCGGGCCCAAGAACATAACCAGTACCTTAACCGGGCACCCAGCATTGCTTGTAAGGTAGTAGGTTATATGCACTGGCTCGCCCATCTGACTAGTCTTAGTTTTAGGAAGGGACCGGACATAGTGGTCTGTGTGTTTTAGAAGATAAGAGGTCAACAGGCACTCTTGTTTATGATGTTGGCCACTGATTGTGAGTTATTTTTTTGGCCTGAGAAAGCCGTTAAAGGCTAGATAGGTAGCAGTTTTGATAACTGCATTGGTGCGTGGCTCGGAAGGTGCATGGTCGAGTGATTCTGACATGGTTTGAACATTGTATGTCTATGGCCAGTATTTAGTTTTAGCGGGAACGTCCGCTTGGCTATGTCTCTACATAAGGTATGGATGGAGTAGGAGGATAGGAACCCTAGTTGTTTGGGGAGGAGAAATACATATAGTGTTGAATGCCCGTGAGATAAAGTTTAACCGTGTTGTGCGAGAATTTTTAACTTAAGGTGGCAAAAAGAGACGAAGGCCATAAGTGGTGAAACCTCAAACCAGCTATCTAAGTGATGGTCCGACATGAAACATATTGTATAAGTGGAAAACCCTGTAGCAAGCGTGTTGAGTGCTGGTGGACAAGGCCAGTTTAGTCAGAGCCCGGCTATGTTGGCGAGGTTTATGTAATCCATGACCTTGACCATAAATGACCACCCTGCCATGGCGGCTGTCACGGCAGCTGCCACAATAGTTACCATTACGTATGGTTAAGAAAGTCCACCATATGTGTAGGTCTGCCGTGGCTTGGTTGTCTAGGGACAGCCCCTGATCATCATGCAGGAGTGTGGAAAAAGCAAAGTGGTCTGAGATGAAAGTGCCTGCGGTATGATGCACATGGCAAAATTAAAAGAACCTGGTAGGGATTGTAGTTCCATGCGGTTGCAAGTACCAAGCAAGAGGTGGTAATTGGTGTTGTTGCGACTGTTCCTATTTCTCATGCGGTAACTTGTTGGCATTGATGCCGAGTCAAGTTGTATGCCCAGGAATGTAACGATAGTGTCTGGGTCTTCTGCGACTTTAGGGAATACTGGGACACCCAAGTGTTCAGACATACTAATGGCTTCCTTGAAGCTTCTAGAGGGAAAGGCGTTCCCTTTGACCAACAAGAAATCATCTCAGGAGTGTATGACTGTGGGGCATCTGGATATGTTTAACCACAACCAGCAAAGAGTTCAATGAATATATTGAAGATTGTGGGCTGCTCTTGACCCGGAATCTAAGCGGGAGAATAAATATTAACTGCTGCCCATGAATGCCCTGTAAGTGCCAGTGTAGGGAATGGTGGCAGTCTGAAATGTGTTTGTGATATCAGTTTTACTTAACCAGGCTACCCCCCCCCTGCTTGAGTGATAGCTTAATTGTTTGAACAATGGTGGCATACTGTAATGAAAACTCCTCAGAGGGTATGAGGGAGTTGAGACTTGGGGTAGCCGAGGCATGAGGTGCAGATAAGTCTATGATCAGTTACAGTGTGAGGGAAGATTCCCTGTGACAATCCCAATGTGATTGCGCCACGCTGTAAATGGTGTAGATCGGAGAGGCCCAGGTAGAAATCGTCCTACCATTTCTTGGGCCACGAGTGTAATGCCAGCTGTTGGATGCTGCTGTGATGACTGCAAGTTAGGGCATTCTAGATTCCCCCAAAAGTATATAAACTAAATGTCTGGAAGGGTGATGAGTTAGAAAGTACTGGAAATGCATAATGTTTACAGATGTGAAGTAAGGATCAGGGTACATTTATTGGGACACATTGTTTTTGCATGTGCCCTGACATATTGAGAACAAATCTGCAACAGTCTGCATGCACTGAAACTACATGTGCCAACATGGAAATTGTTGCAAATCTGGGATTTGCCAAAGAGAATGAGACAACCCAATTTATCTCTGGTAGTTCTCTACGTACTACCAGAGGTGCTAGAGCCTGGAGCCTGAAACGTGACCGTCCAAATTGTCGTGTGGGACTAGCAACATTTTCTCCAAGTGAAAGTGTGTTGACTCTAGCTGGAGTGTTAGGTAGAGAGAAATCCTTACCACCTGCTTGATACATAATAAAAAACATGAAGATAGCCATTATTATATGAACCCACAGTGTGCTAGTACTGACTTGCTAGCTAAAGCCACATGGCAAAACAATGAATCCTTTGTTTGGTGACTGGTGAGGCCCTGCTAGTTGCCAAGTGACTTGAGAGGCTCTATCTATGCAATGGCACGAAGGGATTTTTTGTGGCCACCAAACGTAGTGGCAGGATGTTGGCCTCTCGGTGACTGTAACCAGAAAAAAGGGGAAGGGAGTGACAGGTGAGGCCTTCTCTATATACCATGCGAGGCGGCTAGCTCACGAGTGGCCCGATGGGTGTTTGCCTCTGAGCGTTGAGGCGGGGTGTTGGCCTCGCGGGACCACTATACGACAGGCATAGATGCCAAGAAAGGAGAATATCTATTGGAAACCTATAGTCCCTAATTGCCAGTACGCTAAGGATATACCCAGGGGGAAACAGAAAATGGATGTATATACCACATGAGCTGGTGTATGTACCTGGTAGTATGATTAGATACCCTTACAGGTAAAACAATGTATGTAAATTGAATATAGACATTTAAAAGCGTATACCAATATGTGTGTTATGCAACTTTAATAGAGCAAAATGCTCCGTCCCAATGTTTATTGTATGTTTGTAATGCCCCTGTTTGAAGGAAATTAACTTGTCGGGAGTGTTATATCATGTGTGATATGGAATACAACTGTACCCCGAAACATGAGTGTAGTGAACCATGACTGGCAGCTGAATATCCTAATATGTGAAAATACGTGATTGGAAGGATTTATATTTTAAGCGTGCAAACATGCAAATATTCCGTATTAGACTCTGGAATCCTGCATAGTGCTTTAAATAGTATGTGCATTCTTGGGTAAATGTATGCGTATTGTCCGTAAATATAACTAAATGCCTATGTAGGCAGGTATGCAGGAATGATTATATCATAGCAAGCATAAGTTGTAAGGAAGTGTTATTGTGTAATTATAATTATAGTGGGAATGTTATGAGGGTAATAACCATATGTCTGAAAAGCCTGTAGTATACCGTTTGACAGATAGGAGTCAGTATAAAAGCGAAAATGCTGTAGGTAGTTTGTTTGCTTATGAAGTGAAATAAAGTCTGAGAAGCCTATAGTATACCGATTGACCGGTAGGGGTCAGCATGTAGGCGAAAATGCTGTGGTTCGTTGGTTTGTACATGACATGCAATAATGTCTGAGAAGCCTGTAGTACACCGAATGACCGGTAGGGATCAGTGTGTAGGCGCAAATGCAGTGGTTCGTTGGTTTGTACATGAAATGCAATAATGTCTGAGAAGCCTGTAGTACACTGAATGACCATTAGGGGTCAGTGTGTAGGTGAAAATGCAGTGGTTTATTGGTTTGTACATGAAATGCAAAAACGTCTAAGAAGCCTGTACTACACTGAATGACCGATAGGGGTCAGTATGTAGGTGAAAAATGCGGTGGTTCGTTGGTTTGTACATGAAATGCAATAATGTCTGAGAAGCCTCTAGTACACCAAATGACCGGTAGGGGTCAGTGTGTAGGCACAAATGCAGTGGTTTGTTGGTTTGTACATGAAATGCGATAATGTCTAAGAAGCCTTTAGTACACCAAAAGACCGGTAGGGGTCAGTGTGTAGGCGAAAATGCAGTGGTTCGTTGGTTTGTACATGAAATGCAATAATGTCTAAGAAGCCTGTAGTACACCGAATGACCAGTAGGGGTCAGTGTGTAGGCGCAGATTACAGTGGTTCGTTGGTTTGTACATGAAATGCAATAATGTCTGAGATGCCTGTAGTACACCAAAAGACTAGGGTCAGTGTCTAGCTAGGGTCAGTGTCTAGGTGAAAATGCAGTGGTGTATTGGTTTGTACATGAAATGCAAAAATGTCTAAGAAGCCTGTAGTACACCGAATGACCGATAGGGTTCAGTGTGTAGGTGAAAAATGCAGAGGTTCGTTGGTTTGTACATGAAATGCAATAATGTCTAAGAAGCCTGTAGTACACCAAAAGACTGGTAGGGGTCAGTGTGTAGGCGAAAAATTGTATTCCGTTTGTAGTTTTAACCGAACAGATTTTAACCAAAACAGATTTTACATGAACAGCTAGGTTAGTATAAGGTAACGAAATAACCGTGCAAAACGAAAGGAAACCATAAAGTGAGGACCCATGCTGTGCTGAACGCAATGGGAACTAATCCTGGCGCGACAGGTGGGTCAGCTTACGGTTTGAGAGTCTCTAAGACACCAAATGTGATGCTGACCGGAGAGAAAACCACTGCCCTGCTGCAGGATTCCTGGACACAGCTTGGAGTAGGAGACCTCATGGAGCAAAGGTGAAACCAAAATGGCATCTTGTATGACCTGGAAGTGGATCTCATGCAAATGCTGACCTCAAACAGTCTATTCGTCTGACCAACAAAGGTAAGTAGGGAAAGGGGGGAGTCCCTTTTATAGGTCTATAGCCCCTCCCACAACTTCAGGCCATGCCTTCCAATATATATATATACATACACATACACATATATACACACACACATTATTACATTATTTCAGGCTCAAATTTAAAGTATTATTAGAGTTATTAGCCAGGCTTAAATGTTACTAACCACTTCCAATATTCATTGAGATTTCATGGTTTCTTAATGTATGTGAATGCAGGGTGTATTTGTATGGAGTGTGTGACTACAGTGGTGCATTTGTGCATAGAGTGTGTGTTTGTGAGTGAGTGCAGAGGTATCTTTGTGTGAGATTGGAGGGGTGTATTTGTATAGAGTGTGAATCCAGCAGGTCTGTTTGTATGGTTGGCCAGCATGCTTTTGTAAGGAAGAGTATTATTGTGTGTAGGATCAGTGTGTGAATGACACAATGACATCCATCCACATAACATAAGACCACCAACTCCATTTGAACAGCTTGCCAACAAACCCCTCCGCATATCAGCATCTTATTCTACTTCCCAATTTCTGCAGTGACTTATCCCCTATCCCCTATCCCCACTGGCAGAAGTAATCCATGTTCTACTTTCTCTTTTACATGAAGTACTCACCAATTATTTGCTTCCTTTCCATTTGCAAGTAGTAGTGTGTTATCTTCTCCCTCAATATGGATAGTAGCAGTAGTACCACCATATTCCTCCCCTCTCTTCCCCAGATCCACATGTAGCAACCCATTCTTACATTCCCAAGCTCTCTTTGGACCATTTCAATTTGGGGCTTCCTCCTGTTTATTACTTCTGCTGTCCATGTCACCTCATCTTCAATTACTTCAGTGTATAGTAGTGCCAATGAAGCTGCATGGTTTTTGAAAACTGTAGCGCCGAACTGGACAGTTCCATGCAGCACACATTGTATGATGTCATGCTGTGATGTCACACCTAGCTACTGCTCAAACTACATCAAGTCACAGTGTCCAGAGTATGGGGAACATCCTGTGCATCTTCACTGGTGTGTGTGAGCAACACAACAAAACTTCCAATATGTTTACATTTCCTTATTGTTCTAGATCAGTATGCCAATACTCTAGAGCAGTGCTCAATACTACAGACATCTGTATAATTATATTGAAGATGTTTCTCTTTTAAGTGTATTAGCAGAATTTAAACCTTTAAATTCAGATGGTAGACTATCCATAACAGATTTCTTGACTAATAGGTACAAAGTTTCATAGTCTATTATAAATCAATTATTTGTTTTCATTAATGCAGGGATTAGCGGAATTAAAATAATTCATGCATGTCTATATTCACTTTCAAAACAGTTTATTATGACACTGAGCATACAAACCAGTGAGGATGGCATTGACACAAGTTAATAGGAAACATTATCTGCATATTCATTAGTCAGTGCTAATTAAATCTGAACCAAAACAAATAACATAATGATATTCAGAGCAAAAGTAGCGAAGAGCATTTAAACTATGCTCATACAAATAAATCTCAACCATACACACTTTCATATGGTTTTAGATGTCAATAATGAATTAGCATTTCATTCACCACTCTAATTCATACTTACAGGGTTATTCACGACAGTGGGAATTGTTGGGAATTCAAAGTGACTTCAGGGTGAATTTCAAATGTAAGGCCAATATAGCCAAACTGCACTCAGATTTGACCTTTTTGAAATCTTCTGAATAAGCTGTTTTGGAATAAATTGCAAAATTCACTTTCCTGGCAATTCTCATGTGTGAATAACTCTGACAGTGTTGGAATAGCACAGACCATTTGTTAAACCACTCCAATAATCCCTTCCATCCAATGTGTATACTCCGATTAACATTATTTTTTAATTTGCATTTTTTTTTTTTTTGCCCCTCCTCCAGGAGGAACAGAAACTCAATATCTTGAGCTAGCACTCACTGGCTGAGAGTGATCAGTTCTTAGCTCAAGAGAGGAACTTTTGGTTCTCCTGAAGGCAGTGCATGTCACTCGAAGGAACTCAGGTAAGTTGTTCAACCATTCACAAACAGTGCAGTGGTGGTGAGACTATCTGGAGTGATCCTTTAATATTGGATTCTTGATTGAAACAAATGAATCTCCACTGCTATGCTCACCACTTTGCTGAAAATAAAATATATATATATATTTATATTTTTTTTATATTTAATGTGTTTCAGTATGTTCACATATATATCAACAGCCAGTGTCATTCTTAGCTTAATTCCAGTTCTATCTCTATATTTTCTCCTTTGTTGTAAATTTGTATCTTGTCATCCAAATCCATCTTACTTTAGGTTACTGCTTCACTTTTCATTTCAACAAATCAATTACTCTTTGAAAGGTTTTATTTAACCCATACCATTCCAGAGGGGTAATCTATGCAATGCATTTGCCAATCACAGTGTAAAATGATTAATACATCTAACTCTGTTATACTTCTGCACACCAGAAAAAGTTAAAACTAAAACAATTCAATTCCCAGTAGTATGGTTGCATCCCAGAAATCAAAGCATGCAGTGGTACACATTGGCTTCTGGAAACATACATCAGCTACAACATTAGAAATATGTGCATAATGTTGTGTAGGTTCTCCTCGTGCTGCCAAAACAGATCTCAGGCATCAGGCATGGACACTACAAGATCTCTGAGATCTCAGGCACCAAGACATTAGCAGCAAATCCTTTAAGATATGCAAATTGTGAGGTGGGACCTCCATTGATCGGATTTGTTGTTCCAACACATCCCACAAAAGCTTAATCAGATTAAGATCAGTGGAATTTGGAGGTCAAGGCAACCATTCCTGAACATTTATTACAGTGTGGCAGGGTGCACATCCATTATGGAACACCATTGCCATGAAGGCATGTATGTGGTCTGCAACAATCCCTAGGTAGGTGGTATGTGTCAAACTAGCATCCAAATGAATGTCAGGACCCAAGGTTTCACATGAGAACATTGCGCAACGCATAACACTGCATTGCTTGACGTGCCTTCTTCCCATAGTGCATCTTGCTGCCATCTCTTCCCTAGGTAAAAGACAAACATGCACCTGACCATCCACCTGGACTAAAAGAAAACTTGATTCATCAAACCAGGCAATCTTCTTCCACTACTCCATGGTACAGTTCTGATGCTCACTAACCCATTGACGGCACTTTCGGTGGTTGACAGGAGTCATCATGGGCACTCTGACCGGTCTGCAGCTATGCAGCTCCATACGCAGCAAACTGTGATGCACTGTGTGTTCTGACACCTTTCTTTCATTACGTTTTTCAGCAATTTGAGCTACATTAGCACTTCTGTGTGATCAGAATGGACAGGCTAGCCTTCACTCCCCACATGCATCAATCAGCCTTGGGGGCTCATGGCTCTGATCCCTGTTCAACAATTATCCTTCCTTGCACCACTTTTGGTAGATACTAACCACTGCATAACCCACAGGACATGCTGTTTTGGAGATGCTCTGACCCAGTCACCTATTCATCACTATTTGGCCCTTGTCAAAGTCACTCAGATCTTTTCGCTTGCCCTTTTTTTCCCTGCTTCCAACACATGAAATTCAAGAATTGACTGTTTACTTACATATATCCCACCTGTTGACATGTGCCATTGTAATGATATAATCAATGTTATTCACTTCACCTGTCAGTGGTTTTAATGTTGTGGCTGATCACTGGAAACGGTCAATGCAGCATACCTTTCCAGCGCAGTTATGCTGGTGAAAATGAAATTGAGGTTACATTTCCCACAAAACATATATTTTCATGCATTTACTAGTAACAGGTAAGCACAAAAAACAAACAAACAAAAAAAAACATTGCTTTTGTGCACATCCCTACATAAGAAACAGGAAAACATTAAATATAGCTTTGATAATATGATAATGATATCCATAATATATCTATCTCGTGTTCAAATTCTTGCCAGGATGGTGTGCCTCTCCCCTTTTCAATGAGCTGTATTTCAACTAATTGAAAACCATAGAAAAAAGTCGCTATCACGTGCATTGGTGAAAAAAATGGTAGGAATTACAAAGGCTGCAGCAGCGAGCTGTTTTTTTTTTCATATACATACATGTTTTCTTTAAGGGTATATCTTCTAATCTGTAAAAAAAATAAAAATTAAAATCACAATTTTCAATGGAGTGTTTGTTTAACCCCTTAAGGACCAAACTTCTGGAATAAAAGGGAATTATGACATGTCACACATGTCATGTGTCCTTAAGGGGTTAAGAGTCTCTTTCATAGAAAATACGTCCTTGAGAAGGTTACTGAATACTGCTTACTTACCAAATCTACAGCATTCCCACATCTCTGACTTGGAGAGCATTGTCCTATACCTGACCTTAAAGGATCTCCCAATTTAATTAAAAATAATCTGCCTTGATCATTTAGGCTTGGATCATGGTTTACATACCATGGCTTTAGTAAGAGTTGCAATAGTAGTAGGGAAGGACTTAAAAGGTTACTCCAACCATAATAACCTCTTCCGCTTTTTGAAGTGATCATGGTGGTAGGAGCCTATGGGAGTGTGTGGCTAGGGCTGCATGAACAGAAACAAGAGTGAATTAACTCATAAATGGAAGATAACTGAGCAGTGACACTGAAAGGGGCTTGAACAATACAGAATACCAGAGACAATTCTGTTGGAAAGCAAATAGTTTGGTAAAGTAAGAGAACGAACTGGACTACAGGGTCACTAATTGTTAGGACAGAGGGGTTTATGGATTTTAGAAACGAACATTACCCAGTTAAAAGGTATTTCTTAAGGGGTTGAAGACAAGGTGAAAGTCTGATGGGGGAGGTGTGCTGTTCAATTAAAATGGAGCTGGTCTTCAGATATCCTGTAGGCGAGTATCGATGCATGCAAAAAGAGAAGACTCTGTCAGAGTGGAATGACTAAGAAGGATGTATCTATGATGTACTAAAAAAGGAAAGTTGTAATAAGGAGTAGAGTTGTTAAGAGATTCAATTTTAAGTGTTAGTAACTAAATTCAGTTTGAAACTCCCCACAATTCAGTCCTAACTATTTAACCGAAAGTGTGCAATTAAGTTTTTAATCAATTACGATTTGGTGTTTAGTGAAAAAAAACCCCCAAAAAAACCTTTGTGCTTATGAATATGTCTGTGTAACGGAGCTGCAATATTAAATCCCACGAACTCCGCTGGTATAGAAAGTAATCCAAAGTAAAGTGCTGGAAAAGAAGGCAATATCCCAAATCCCCCAGTAATCGGACGAAACACAGTTCTGGGAGTCAACTGACGATTTTATTCACAGCTCCAGCATTTATGTGGTTCCCCATGCAAGGGGTTTCCTTAGTCACATTACAGGGGTATTACAGTAGAGGACTACATGGGGAACTGAAAATACAGAGCATTTCTCCCACCATGCACTGCTGTACGAGAGGGATACTCTCACTAGAATATCCTGTTAAGTGGATTATCCCTCCGTACAGCAGAACCGGCTTTTAACATAAAAATTCATAACTTTTGCTTTTTTCCGTGTAATTATAATGAATGACCGTTCGGTAGATAGCTGGGGTCTGAGCGCATACTTCGTGCGAGTACGGCTCAGATCCCAGCATAAATAACCGAACAGCGCACGAACACATACTTTAAATTACATTCTCCTCAAAGTACCGAACACCGATAGGGGAACCCAATATTGAAAGACCGGAGCTCCTGAACGGCCTGGAAGCCCAGAGCCGTCGAGCAGCCGATTTTAGTTCCAGGCGCTCGACGACCAAACACCGCTGGGTGAACAAAGGATCCAAGATGGCCGACCGCCGCGTGGTCAGTAGCCGAACGACGGCCACCCAGGAAAGTAATTAACAACCGAATGCAACAATGTTGCAATCTGTTAATGGGAGCCACACAACCCTCTGTGTGTGGGCTCTTGTTCGGTACTTGATTCGTTTCACGAACAGCAGGTAATGTCGCTGTTCGTGAAACGACCATATGAATGCTCTATAGTACAACATTACAGGCATACATTTAAACACAGCATTCCAGCGGCTTTTTACAGACAACCTTTAAAGATACAGCAATATGATCGAAAGTGGCTAGGTTTGCCACAATGCTCCCCCACAACCAGGCTGGCATACACAGTCTGATCCTAACGGATCAGCTTGGGGATGTCCGGAGGAGTACTCACAGATCACTTTTCAAGTTCAGTTTGTCTGGATAACCCATCGGCGTTACCATTTTGCTTCCCTGGGCGGTAATGAATGGTAAAGTCAAAAGGCTGCACTGCCAAACTCCAGTGCAGCAGCCTGGCATTGTCTCCAGCCACACGGTTCAGCGTCACGAACGGGTTGTGATCTGTGAGTAAGGAAAAAGGTTGTCCATTTAAATACGGCTGTAACTTTTTGAGGGCCCACACCATGGTCAGGCATCCTTCTCAATGGTGGCGTAGCTTACTTCACGGGGCAATAACTGTCGGCTTAAATAAGCTACAGAATGTTCTCCGCCATCTGCTCCAACTTGGCTCAGCACTGCTCCCAATCCAAACATTGAAGCGTCTGTGTGGACAAGAAATCTTTTAGTTGGATCAGGAGCAGCAAGTACAGGTGCATTAGTTAAAGCAGTCTTGAGTTGTTGGAATGCCTGATCACACTCTGGGGCCCAGATGACCGGTCGAGGAAGGTTTTTGCGGGTCAAGTCAGTCAGGGGTTTGGCCAGGGCACTATAATTGGGTACAAATTTTCGGTAGTACCCTGCAGTACCAAGGAAGGCTAGCACTTGGGTTTTGGTGCGGGGGGTAGGCCACTTAGTGACTGCTTCGATTTTGGTTGGTTCGGGCTTCTGCTGTCCACTCCCTACCCAGTGCCCAAGGTACTACACCTCTGCCATCCCTATGTGACACTTGCTGGGCTTCAGCGTCAACCCTGCCTCTCCGATACGGTCAATGACTGCTCCAATGTGTTGCAGGTGGTCTGACCACGTCTGGCTATATATGGCGATATCATCCAGGTATGCACATGCATACTCCCGGAACCTGTCCAGTAGCGAATCCACCATCCATTGAAAGGTAGCCGGAGCGTTTTTCATTCCGAATAGCATGACTCGAAATTGGTACAGGCCAAACGGGGTGACAAACGCCGACTTGGGAATGGCATTCTCGGCTAGTGGAATTTGCCAGTACCCCTTGCATAAATCTATTGTAGTGAGGTACTGGCCTCGTGCCATCTTGTCTAGCAGCTCATCTATCCGGGGCATCGGGTAGGCATCAGACACTGTTTTGTCATTTAGCCTCCAGTAGTCTACACAAAAGCGTGTTGTGCCATCCTTAGTGGGTACCAACACTAATGGCGATGCCCAGGGGCTATCTGAATGTTCAATAACCCCTAGCTGCAACATTTCCTCAATTTCCTTCCTCATATGTTCCCTGACTGCTTCAGGGATGCGATATGGGGTCTGCCGCATAGGTAGCTGTCCTGGGGTCTCGACTCGGTGAGTGGCTAGTGGAGTGTACCCTGGTAAATTGGAGAAAGTGGCTTCCTTAGCCTTGATTAACTCTTGTACCTGGGCACGCTCCTGGGGGCTTACCCGCTCCCCCAGCTGAACACCTGTGGAGGGCTCTGCCTGATCATCCCACTCTGATAAGTCATAAATAAGCGGAAGATTCTCCTGATCCTCAGAGGCTGAGGCACATATCGCCACCACGTCCTCTATCCTCTCATGGTAGGGTTTGAGCATATTCACGTGGAGCATGCGTCTCTTCCCTGTCCCTGAGCAGGGGCCAATGACATAGGTGGTGTCACATCTCTGTTCCACCACCTGGTATGGGCCTTGCCAGGTGGCCTGCAGCTTGTCATTGTGAACATGTTTTAAAATCAAAACTTTCTGTCCCACTTGAAAGCTACGGTCCCTGGCTCCCCTATCATACCATCTGCGTTGGCGGTGTTGAGCCGCCTGGAGGTTGACCCGTACGGTCTGGGTTAGTGCCTCCAAGCGGTCTCTGAACTCCAGCATATATGGTACAATGGGTGTCCCATCAGTACTACTTTCCCCCTCCCAGTGCTCCCTAATTAAATCTAAATGCCCTCGCACCCTTCTCCCAAACAGTAGTTCAAAGGGAGAGAATCCCGTAGACTCTTGGGGTACCGCTCGGTATGCAAAGAGCAGATGGGGTAGGAATCACTCCCAGTCCTTATGGGCCTCTCCAAAGGTATGGAGCATCTGCTTTAAAGTTCCGTTAAATCTTTCACATAACCCATTAGACTGAGGGTGGTATGCAGAGTTCACAATAGGCTTAATGCCACATATTCTCCATAATTGGTGGGTTACTTCGGCCGTGAACTGCGTACCCCTATCCGATATGATCTCCTGGGGGAACCCTACCCATGAGAATACTTTCATTAAGGCCTCGGCCACAGTCTCTGCTTGAATATTGGAGAGGACTACTGCTTTGGGGTACCGGGTGGCGTAGTCTACTATGGTCAAGATATATCTCTTGCCGGAGGGACTAGGTTTTGGTAAGGGTCCTACTATATCTACAGCCACTCTACTAAATGGTTCTTCGATGATGGGCAGTGGGCATAATTTGGCCTTGTGGCGGTCACCCCTCTTGCCTACTTGCTGACAGATGTCGCATGTCTGGCAGTACTGTCGCACATCTTTGGATATACCTGGCCAGAAAAAGGCGTGAGTTAAGTGGTATCGAGTGCGCGTCATCCCCAGATGCCCAGACAAGGGGATGTCGTGGGCGATCCGAAGAAGTTCCTGTCTATATTTCTGGGGTACTACTAGCTGTCTAGTAGTCACAGTTACAGATCCCCCCACTAGCCTTTCAGCAATCCGGTACAATAACCCCTTTCCCCAGGTATACCGCTCCCCCTCTAATCCGGCCTGGTCAGCGATCACCCTATCCCTGTACACTTTTAACGTAGGGTCTATCTTAACCTCGGCCTCAAATTCAGTCGGGGCATCCCAGGTAACACATGTCGTATGAGGGTCACTGTCTCTTACCTGAGCCTCAGAGTGCGCGGATGGAGCCATGGTGCGAGCCTGTTGCCTGGTGGTTACTGGGTGGGCCTCTTGGAGGGGAGCCTGGGGTATAAAGGCGGAAGTCATTCGGCCCAGGTCGTTCACCAATACGACATCCGCCGACAGTTTCTGCATCAGGCCCAACCAGGGGTCAAGTCCTGGGGGGAAAAGTGTGGGAACTCACCCGAGATCTCCCCCCCAAAGATACACTTGTATGTATAGATGCACGCACGCGCGCACGCACACACATATATTGATGAGATTCATGCGCACACACTCTGACAGGCTCACACACAAATACACTCACAGACAAATACACACACTCACAGACACACACTCACTCACAGACACACACACTCACAGAAAAACAAACACTCACAGACAAACACACACTCACAGACAAAGATACATACACTCACAGACAAAGAGACATACACACACTCACAGACACACACACACACACACACACTTCCAGACACTCACAGACAAACACACACACACACTTCCAAACACACACACTCACAGACAAACACACATAAGCTCACACTCAGACACACACACTCCCAGAGAAAGATACATACACTAACAGACAAAGACACATACACACACTCACACTTCCAGACACTCACATATAGACACACACACTTCCAGACACACACACACACACTCAAATACAAACACACTAACAGCCACACACACACATAAGCTCACACTAAGACACACACACTCCCAGACACACACACACACACTCCCAGACACACACTCACAAAGATACATACACTCACAGACAAAGACACATACACACACACACACACAAACACACACACTTCCAGACACACACACACTCACAGACAAACAAACACACTAACAGAGACACACACATAAACTCACACTCCCAGACACACACACACAAACACTCCCAGACACACACACACACACATACACTCCCAGACTCACACTCACAAACATACATTTTTACAAAATGCTTAACAAATGTCCACCCAGCCTCCCTACCTGGAGAGCTGGCGTGGACTTGTCCCTGGGGTCCAGTGGGGCTAAAGCCCGGCGGGCGGCTGTGATGTCTATTAATGCCGGGAGCCGGAATCTGACATCATATTCCGGCTTCCATAGACAGTGTGCGAGGTAGCATAGGAGACAGACCAGCAGCTCCCTCACCACGTGTATCAGGCACCACAGCCACCCGCCGGGCTTTAGCCCCACTGGACCCCAGAACACGGGGGCTCCTGCAGGAGCAATGGGAATGGCGTTCCCGCTGTAAAAAAATGCCGTTCCCACGCGTTCCTGCAGGACTCGAGCCCTGGGCCCAACTCTACCATCCCCTCCCCAACACCCCAATTCACATGTACTTTTGCAGTGGGTAATCTGCATACCGCTCCCCCTGCTACTCGTACTGCTATGGATCCTCTGGTGTGTGCTGAGCCTGGAACCAAATGAGGGGCTACCAGAGTCAGAGTGGCCCCCGAATCCCGGAGCCCTTGTACCTCTTTCCCCTTCAGAGTTACTAGTTGGCGATGATGTTGCCTGTTGTCTGTGGCTTGTACCGACATCACATCGTGTAGTATTCCCAGGGGCTCTTCTGTCTGATTAAAGAGGATCTCCTGGGTTGCTGGCTCCGCTTGGTAGGGGTGGGCGGCTGCTCTTGGTGCTGGGTTCGGCCGTACTTGGCTCCATGCTTGCCGGCTCCGGTTCTGGGTGCACTCTCTCGCCATGTGGCCCCATTGCTTGCATGTATGGCACTGGATATTAGCTTGGCCATTATATCTGGATGGTGGAGTGTGGCCCCCTGGGGTTGGTTTGAATGGGGTCGCTGTGGGTGCAGTAGGGGTAGCTGTATGAGGTGGAGTGGTGGGTCAATGGTATCCCCGGTTGAGGTTACCGTGATGCCTCCTGGCGTCATAGTGTTGGTCGGCTAGTCGTGCCACTTCTGTTAGGGTGAGGGGTTTTCTGTCTCTCACCCATTCCTGTGCCTCTGGGGACAGGCCATTAAAAAATTGTTCCAGCAGCATCAATTGCCGTAACTCCTCCCTAGTGGTCGCTTTACTGGCTTGTATCCACCCCTGGGAGGCTGGGTCCAGTTTGTGTGCCCATTCGGCGTGGGAGTCTTTCGCTGGTTTGCGCAATCCTCAAAACTTGTGCCGGTATGCCTCTGGGGTAATGGCGTATCGTTCTAGTATAGCCTGTTCTATCCTGGCATAATCTTTGCTGTCCTCCCTGGGTACAGCCCGATAGGCTTCTGCTGCCCGACCTGACAGTTTGCCTGTTAGTAACGGCATCCACACTGCTTGCTCCAAATCATGCAAGTCACATAGCCTCTCAAAGTCTTTTAGATACCCATCAATTTTGTCTTTATCTTCGCAAAACATTTTAAAAGCATGGTATGGGATCTTAGGCTTTACCTGGTTGATGACTGAAGCAGTAATAGATTCTGCTCTGGATGGTGAATCCTGTGGTCTGTGCGCCATCACATATTCCTGCACATCCGCCATCAGTACTGTCAGTATTTCCAGTGGTACTGGCTGGGGTAAAAATTGCATCCTGGTCCTCATTTCCTTTTGGAAGGGGGTTTCTTCCATGGCTGGTGGGGGTGTAATGCTGCAAGCTCTGTCTCCCTCCATCAGTTCGGCAATAAGCACAGCTTTTGACTTATTGCTGGCTATCTTAACCCTGGCTTCCATTCGTTCCTTTAACGTCTGCCGTTTTAATGCAGTGTAATCCGTCTCCATTCACTTCTGTGTTCAGTTATTTTGTTGCATTTGAATTGCCATTCACTTTCCTGTAAGGTAGTTTCAATTACCCGAACACCGCTTTTCGGCTGTAAGATTGGATCCCGTCGCTTGCCACCAATTGTAACGGAGCTGCAATATTAAATCCCATGAACTCCGCTGGTATAGAAAGTAATCCAAAGTAAAGTGCTGGAAAAGAAGGCAATATCCCAAATCCCCCAGTAACCGGACGAAACACAGTTCTGGGAGTCAACTGACGATTTTATTCACAGCTCCAGTATTTATGTGGTTCCCCATGCAAGGGGTTTCCTTAGTCACATTACAGGGGTATTACAGTAGAGGACTACATGGGGAACGGAAAATACAGAGCATTTCTCCCACCATGCACTGCTGTACGAGAGGGATACTCCCACTAGAATATCCTGTTAAGTGGATTATCCCTCCGTACAGCAGAACCGATTTTTAACATAAAAATACATAACTTTTGCTTTTTTCCGTGTGATTATAATGAATGACCGTTCGGTAGATAGCTGGGGTCTGAACGCATACTGTGTGCGAGTACCACAGCATTCTAGCAGCTTTTTACAGACAACCTTTAAAGATACAGCAATATGATCGAAAGTGGCTAGGTTTGCCACAGTCTGTATTCTGACAATTTAAAGGGACACTATAGTCACCAGAACAACTACAGCTTTGTTCATTGTATTTGTTCTGGTGAGTAGAATCATTCTCTTTAGGCCTTGTGCAGTAAACACTGTCTTTTCAGAGAAAATGCAGTGTTTACATTACAGCCTAGGGATACCTCCACTGGCCACTCCTCATATGACTACTAGAGTTGCTTGCTGGGGCTGTGCTCCACCCTCTGCATGCAGACACTGAACTTTCCTCATAGAGATGCATCGATTCAAAGCATCTCTATGAGGAGATGCTGATTAGCCATGGCTGTGTTTGATTTGTGCTGGCTCTGCCCCTGATCTGCCTTCTTGACAGTCTTAGTCTATCCAATGCTTTCCTACGGGAAAACATTGTGATTGAGCAACACTTTTGAGGATGTCAGACAAGCAGGCAAATCAGGGGCAGAGCCAGCAGCAGCAGACTGGAATATAGGTAAAATGTTGCTATATTTAGGGGGAACCAGAGGGGCAAGACAGTGTTTTAATACTATAGGGTCAGGAATACATGTTTTGCATGCATTTTTTAATTTTTAAGTCTAATCATAAATTAGCATTCCAAATATATAATGTTACTATATATTTTGTTAGATGAAATGCTTGTCTGCTGAAAGCCTTTGTAGACTGAACTTTGATATGGATGTATTAAACACAGACTTTTCAATTTGACATTTTTTATTAAGTTTATGGGGATACAGAAGGAAATAAGGGGTGGGGGGTTGTTAGTACATTATCAAAGGTTTCATTACATTGTGTACATTTATCACAGTTTGGTTCATGGTTGCACACCATAGTTGCACAGATTAACATCTCAACTGATCAACAGTCCCCTCTGCTCTATGATTCAGTTACATGCTGCCTGTCCTATGTGATACATTTTGGGCATCCCCATGCCCTTCGGTATACATTTTTCCATATGCACGGAGGTGGGGTGGGGGAGAGTGGGAAGGGGAGGGAGGGAAGGGGGGGTACCAAGGGGAGGTGTGGGTTCATAGGGGGGGTTCGACACTCTCTTTTTACATGCTATTTGTCGTAAGTTCGACCCTCCCTTTTCGCAGGTACCTATTAACACTTATGTCTTCCCTGGACCTGTCCCTTTTGTCTATTATCTGATATTTATGCGGTCCCGCCATCTGCTCCTCGTGGTCTTGGTCTTACCCAGAGGTACTCCCCTGTTCGTGTCAATGACACTACAACTTAACAATCTAAAAACACAAAATGACATACTAATAGCTATAAACTATGTACATGTGGGTAAACATGCCCGGATCAGGGCTGCTGTCACTTCATTCTCTAGCTTTGGTTTAGCTCGTTCCCTGTGGAAGTGGTGTGTTTGGTATGACCCGAGAACTAGACCTTTTCACTCTCCCTCCAGTCCCATCGCTAACACCCATTTTTTGTGGGCCAAAGGGGCATGTTTGTTGGTTGGGGTTTATCTGTTTAATTCCTTTTCGTATATTAGGTTTTTGGTTATTTGCTGAAGTAGAGCTTCCCTAGTGGGTGCCTGTGTTTGTTTCCATGCCCTCGCGATCAGAGTGGTGGCTGCTACCAGAATATGGAACAGTACCCGGGAGTTCGTAGTATTATATTCTTCTAATCCCATGAACAGGAGTCCACACTCTGGTGTTATTGTGACCTCTCTGCCTAGAGCTGTTGACGCTATTCCCCCCACCTCCCTCCAGTAGTTGGTTATATTAGAGCACTTCCACCATATGTGGTACATCGATCCCTTCTCCAGTTCGCATCTCCAACACATGTTGGAAGTGTTTGGGTAAATTTTTGCCAACCTCTCGGGTACCATGTACCAGCGGTACTGAAGTTTGCGCATCTGCTCCAAGTGGGATGCGCAGTTTGTCCTCTTTTTGTGTGCCAAAAAAGCTTTTTCCCATTGTTGTTCAGTGCATATTTTCCCTATGTCTGTGTGCCATGCTGTTTTAAAGTTGTCTGCGGTCTTTGTTGACTGTTGGGTCAATAAATTGTAGAGGCTGGACATTAGTCTCTTGGGCTGTGTTGTGGCTATGAATAATTGTTCTATGCGCTTGGCTGTGGCTGTGTCAGTGTCTTTTTTGGATCCTTGGAGCATAGATTTTACCTTGAGGTGTTGGAAAATGGTATTTTGCGGTAGGTCGTATCTGCGCAGTAGGTCTGGGAAATCAACTAAGTTCCCTTTGTCGTACAACTGACTAATTGTTGTGCATCCCTGTTTAGTCCATGGGCGGTAGTCAAACGTGGGGTTTGCTAGGTGTAAACTGTACAAGGGGGTCGCCCTTACCCACTTTTTGGTGTCCTCCCATAATGCCCTGAAATTGTCCCATGTCTTTAATAAGAGTCGTGTGGTAGGCGGCACCTCCTGATGCACTTTCCTATGTATGTGTGGTATCCAGAAGAGGTAACTCAGGCCTCTGGGACATGCCCAGGCAGCCTCTATCCTCTTTCCTGTTTTGCGTGGGCCTGTATGACTGTGGTCAGGATAGCCGCTTTGTAGTATTGTTTAACATCTGGCATCCCCAAGCCCCCTCCCCAAGCCCCCCTGCGCTTGCGTTTTGCTCAGGACTTTCGCTGGCACTCTGGCTTTTTGGTGTGCCCATATGAAGCCCGTTATGAGTTTCTGCAGTTTGTCTAAGTATGATTTCGGTACATGGATTTGTAAGGTTCTTATCAAGTACTGAAATTTTGGTAACACTATCATTTTAACTGCGGCCATCCTACCCAGCCATGACAGGTACTTCCCCTCCCAACCCCCTAGTGTGTTCGCTATGCTTTTCAGCATTTTGGGTCGTAATTGGCTGCCAATAGGTCTGCCGGGTCTTTAGTGAGTTTGATCCCTAAAAAAGTTAGGTGGTCCCGCCTCCAGTCTAGTGTAAAGGAAGTTTGTAATTGCTCCAACTGAGTATTTGTGAGTTCCATTCCCATAGCTTGTATTTTTGTGATGTTTAGCTTATAGTAGGAGTGTTGTCCGTATATGTGTATTTCTTGTTGCAGGTTGGGGAGAGAGATGTGGGGTTGTGTGAGTGTCAGTAAGATGTCATCCGCAAAGAGATTGGTCGTGTATTCCCGTTCGTTAATCGTGATGCCATGTATGTCGGGGTTGGCTCTTATCCTGGCCGCCAGGGGTTCCAGAGCCAGCACGTACAGTTGGGGCGATAGGGGACATCCCTGCCTAGTGCCATTTGTTAGTTCTATGGGCTCCGAGAGGAACCCTGAGTTCAGCACCTGCGCTCCAGGGGAGCTGTACAATGCTTCTATCATTGATGCAAACCCCTCCGGGATATTGAATTTATGTAGCACCGCGCGGAGGAATCGACAATTCAGGCGATCAAAGGCCTTCTCCGCGTCCAGTGAAACCAATAGGCCCCCTTGTTTTTGTCTATGAAGGTGATGTAAGATATTGAGTACTTTCCTCGTGTTGTCAGACCCTTGCCTCCCTTTGATGAAGCCCACTTGGTCGCTATGGATAACAGAAGGCAGGACTGCCCCCAGTCTGAGTGCATATATTTTTGCTAGGATTTTGGCGTTGGTGTTTAGTAGGGATATTGGCCGTAAGTTCTGTGGTGTTGTAGGCTCCTTTCCCGGTTTGGGTAGTGTTACTATGTGCGCCTGTAACATTTCGGTGGGAAGGGTTTTATGTTGAATGGCCTGAGTATAACTTTTGACCATATATGGTGCTAGGATGGTGCTGAATTTTTTATTGTATGTGTTATCTAGCCCATCGGGTCCCGGGGATTTTCCCGATGGCAGTGATTTGATCACCCCCCCATCTCCTCTATGCTCAGTGGCTTCGTAAGTTCCTGCTGCTGGTTGATGGTGAGGCGTGGTAGTTGTAGATCAGTTAGATAGGTTTGTATATCTTGCTCTATTGGTTGCGGGGTTGAGGGGTCTAATTTTAGGTTGTACAGTTTGGCGTAATAACGCGCAAATTCATCGCTTATGGCTTTTGGCGTATATACTTTTTGTCCTGTAGGTGTTGTGAGGTAGGCTATTTTTTGGGAAGCTCATGTGGCTCTTAGTCTGTGCGCTAGTAACTTGCTAGCTTTGTTGCCCTGCGTGTATTGTTGGCATTTCAGGTGTTGCATAATACGTCCTGTTTGCTCTAGGGCTTGGTTATTAAGAGTTCTGGTGATTTGGAGTATGCGCTTTCGTTTGTCGTCGGTAGAGGAGAGTTGGTTTTGGCAAGTTATGTCATAAAGTTCTTTCTGCAAGTCAAGTGTAATTTTTTTGTGCCTTTTTGCGGAGGTACGATGCCCGCCGTATTAGTAGGCCCCTCACCACTGGTTTGTGAGCCATCCAGACCGTTGTGGATGAGACGTCCGGCGTCTCGTTTTCCTTGAAGTACTGGTTTAATTGGGTGGGTAGCTTGGCCACGAACTGTGGGTCGTGCAGGGTGGAGTCATTAATTCTCCAGGGGCTACGGTGTTTGAAGTCATATAGGTCTTTCATTTCCAGGAGTACTGGGGCGTGATCTGACCATGTGATTTTATCGATGTCACATGTCATGATCTGGTTTAGGTGGGTGCCCGATATAAGAAACCCATCTATTCTGGAGTATGAGTTATGGACGTGTGAGAAATGCGTGTATGCTTTTTCCGAGGGATGTGTCATTCTCCACATGTCATAGTAGTGGTAGTTGTGTAGAAGAGTCTGGATGGCTTTGCTTTGGCGCCTAAGGGTCCTATATCTACCGCTAGGTCTGTGTGCAGTCGTGTCCATAGTTGGGTCAAAGATGTGATTAAAATCCCCGCATATCAGTGTTATCCCTCGTTTTATTGGTGTTAGGGTTTGACAGATCTTGTGCAGAAAGTTCCTTTGATTTTGGTTTGGTGCATATATGCTGGCAATTGTGTACTCAATGTCATTGAGTGTTCCCACTATCGCTACATATCTGCCCAGTGCGTCCACGTGTTGCGATTTTAGTGAAAAGGATACATGTTTACTTATCAATATGGATGTACCTTTGGACTTCGTTGGGGAGGTGGAATGAAACTGGTGTGGGTATTCCCTAGCTAATACCTGCGAATGATCATTCGTGTGGAAGTGGGTCTCCTGTAGGCAGACCACGTCCGCACCCTGTTTCTGTAGTTCTCGGGTTAGTAGATGTCTTTTCGCTGGGATATTCAATCCCCTTACATTGTGTGTGTATATTTTCATGTTGGGTCAATCATGAATGGGTGTGCTGAGTATTGTGAGTGTCTAATTGTTGCGCTGTGGCCCTCTCCTTCAAGTGCTATCAAGCGGAGTTGGCCGAACACTTGGGTCAGTGTGGTTGTTCCACAGGGCTTTTGGCGTAAATTGGGGTTTACATTACCTCTTGTGCCTGTAAAGGCTCGTGACTCCTCAAAGGTGTAAGTGGGGCCGCCCACCCGGTCCCTAACATAGTCCTCAGCATTTTGGGCAACCTGCCTCGTTCCACTGAGTATGAAAACATAACTAAGTATAAATAAGTATATACAATAACAAACATTGCTTTGCCTATGGCTAGGCACTTCATGTAAGTGCCGTGGGGGTAGGAACTTTGTGCTCCTAAGCCTGAAACATTGTGTGCTCCGCGTAGGCCATTTTGTCTATGGCACTTTATTTTTTTTTAGTTTATTTTATATATATTTTTTTTTTTGGTGTAACAACTCTGTTTTTGGGGTGTGTTGTGATACACCTCCTTGTGATCTCCATCCCCTCAAAAACTGGTTCCCCCTGTTAATTCTGGGCACTTATATCCACCCCAAAAGCAGTCACTCTCCCCCTTGTCTCTAGTCATCTAATAAAAAGACTTAACATTGTGTGAACAGTGGGATAGGCTCAACATCTACATGAATTATAACATAATCATGGTTTCTGCGTTAATACTTGCGGCTCGTCTTAGCATTGTCCAGTAATTCATCAGCGGCTACATGTCCTTGCACTTTATGAATGCTTGGCCCTCTTCCAGTCCGGTACTAGCCTTCTCGGTTCCTTTTGTTTGTTGTTCTGAGATGCAGATATTATACCCCAATCCTTCAGTAAGCGTGTGCCTTCCTCCGGAGTGAAGATTGTTGTAGTTTTCCCTGCTCTCTGTATTAGCAGCTTGACTGGGTATCCCCAGCGGTACACGATTCTTTGCTCCCTGAGCGCTGTGGTGATTTCCTGGTATTCCCTTCTTTTCCTGAGCGTGAAAGCCGAATAGCATGATGCTCTGGTAGCGTTCTGGCAGGTCTTTGTGGGTTATGCTGCTCTTCAAAATGGCCTCTTTAGTATGGTAGTAGTGCATGCGCACCAGTATATCTCTGGGTGCATCCGGTGGTAGGAATTTGGGCCTCGTCGTCCTATGTATACGATCAAAGAGGAGCGTGTCTTGTGGCATGTCGGGCACAAGTGCCCTCAGATATTCAGTGACATGTGCCGTTAAATCATTTATGCCCACAGTCTCAGCTACTCCCCTCACCCTCAAATTGTTTCGATGGCTCCTGTCTTCCATATCAGCCTGCTTTATCTCCTGTGCCGTGATGCTCTCCGCCATTTGCCTAAATGGCAGAGGATTGAGCAATGAGGCTGCAGGGGCATGTTCTATACAACAAAACTGCTTCATTACGCTAAAGTTGTCCAGGTGACTATAGTGTCCCTTTAAGGAATGTAACACTATGCATTGGCCTCATGACAAATGTATTTATTTTATATACTTTCTTTTATGCTTTCATTTTTTTTCTATACTTTTTAAATCAGTAAGAACGATTCTCCTCCACTATGGTACTCAAAGGGTTAATGTGTGTGCATATTAATTTACATTGAATTTAAACTATACAACAGGATTACATGTTATAATATAATGCATTGAATACATAATGTAGTTTAAAGTCTGACATGGAATTCTGATATGTTAGAACTTTAAATAAAGATTCTACGTATTCAGCAAGCAAATGTATAATCCAATTTGTTCTAAGTAAAAACTGTTGAAGAGCACATCCCTAACAGCTCTCATTTTATCTTCTGCAAACTTTTTTCAATCTATTTTGTGTGCTGTTAATTATAGTTTTTGCTTTATGTTTAAATTGCAGAGCAGCTAAGATGTAACACAGCCTTTATTCCCTATTTCTCATGACACATAATATCAGTTGTATTGATTGAGGTAATTAATAATGACCAATTGATAATGTTTGTTCATTCAAGCTCTGAACTTTCACCATAATCAATAGCTCACCAGATAGTCATTTGTTCAGCAAAAATCCTAAACAAGGTTCCTTATCTTCACACAAGTGTAATCAAGACAAATGATTGGGAAAGTGGTAAAAATGTGGTGGGAAAGGCAAATAATGAACTTTTATTTCTAGCTGCTAAGATTGTGTGCATCCAATTGGTTTAAATAACTGCCGAATTTACAAATAATCAAGTTTTCTTATAATGTTTTTTTTTTGTTTTAATCTGCAACATAAATTTTAGCAAAATATTGTTTAGATAAATAAGAGCAGTTCTTTACCAAAGAATAAATTGCAACATTTTAAAGTAGAATAGGGATGTGTTTCGTCCCAAAAACTGATTTTTATTTATTTATATTAAATATCTTAAAAATAAATGGCACAATGTAAGGGGAGAAAAATGTAGAAAGAAAATTGGAAACATTCTCAAACTCAGCTATAGTCACAACTAGAGTAATTTAGCCTAACTGCTTCAATTTAGTTTTCATTGTACATAGTGAATAAATACTAAGTTTTTTGAAAAATTCTCCAGGTTAGCTATGCATTCTGTATGGCTATTTTGGTATAAAGTTTAAAATTAATTTTGAGTTCCTGACACTTGACACTTTTAGTGATTAACTAAGTTTATATCTGTCAGTATTTCACAGAGAAAATATGTAAGAATAACTATGCATTACCTTCAAAACATGTTCAAAAAATGAATAGGCTGTGGTGGTAGGTGGTACACAGGAAGTGTTACTTTGCCTTTTTAAAATTGTCTACATGCTTTTTAGCATAAAATAGAATGTATAAGGTTATAAAAGTTAATTAACATATAAGGGTAACAATTTCTTGATCTAAGAAGTCTTTTTTTGCAGTTTTTGATGAGGAATTTTTTGAGGCAAAACTGGAATTTGCTTGAAATGTTTTTGCCTTTTCTTGGATCAACAGCAGACGTGTGTGAAAGGTTGAACTATGTAACAATGTATTAGAATGAAGGAGAAATTGGTATAAAACATTAGTCGTGCACAAATGTGTTTTTAGCTGATTTGAATAAATCCCATAGAGTGGAAGGTGATAGTGGACTCCAGATGTACAGGTTATGTGTGGAGAGAAAGGCTGTGGTAATAAAAAAATAAGCTGCTTAAAGGGACACTATAGTCACTAAAACAACTTTAGCTTAATTGAGAAATGTTGGTGTATAGATCATGTCCCTGCAGTCTCACTGCTCAATTCTCTGCCATTCACTTTGTTTACGCAGCCTAATTCACAGCTCCCTGCATGTGACTTGCACAACCTTCCTAAACACTTCCTGTAAAGAGTCATCTAAAGTTTATACTTAATTTGTTGCAAATCCTGTTTAATTTAGAATTTCACATCTCCTGCATTGTTAATAGCTTGCTAGACCATGCAGCAGCCTCCTGTATATAGTTTAAGTTAAATTTACAAAGCAGGAGATACAAGCTTTTAAAGAAAGTTACATCTGATTGAAAGTGATACCATTTTGTTTTCATACAGACTGTGTGAGTCACAGCCAGGAGAGATGTGGTTAGGGCTGCATAAACAGAATCAAAAGTGGTTTAACTCATAAAGGGCAGAGGATTGAGCAGTGAGACTTCAGAGGCATGACCTATACACAAAAACTGCTTCATTCAGCTAAAGTTGTTTTGGTGACTATATGGTCACTTTAAGAAGATAATATGCTTCCCTAAACCAGTGAGTTTTAAACTGATTTCTTGGAGGCCATCAGAAAGTCTGTTAAAACAATGTAAAGTATTTCGTAAAAAAAGAAATATAATAAGCAGTGGAAATATTAAGGACTGTATGTTTGTATGTTAGTTACAGTAGTTTGAATTAGATCCTGAAGGCACAGGAAGCCAATAAATAGAGGTATAGACGTAACTCTGTTGTTTATTCAGTTCCCTTGGAGACTTTGCAAATTACTTTTGTGAATAGCTAACTTGCAGATTTTGACAATCTGCCACTAGTGCATAGATCCCTTTAAGATAAATAACACAATCCCCCCCCCAAAAAATCTGTTATATGCAATTAATATTACAAGGATAAATATTGCTACAATCGCAACCAGCACATGTGAACATTTCACCAAATATGCACATATAAGCTATTCAACCACTTAAATCTTCACCAGCAGAATTTTCATTATTTTACTTGCAGAGTGCTTAGGCAGATATCTGATATGAAAAATTACAAAGTGTGTTAGCACTCAATCCGAGTATAGGTGCTGGTATCTTGGCCACCCCCTCAGACCAAAAAATGAAATATCCCAAATACAAAAAGTAATACCGCACTAAACATGAAGAAAATATAAAGATTTATTAGCAGAACATTGCCATATACCTGAATACAACTCCAATTTGATTAATTGCCTAATTGGAGTTGTATTCAGGTATATGGCAATGCTCTGCTAATAAATCTTTATATTTTCTTCATGTTGAGATACCTTGTACCATTACAAATTAAACCATTAAATGCACTATTTCTTATAAAGCATGATTAAAAGTACTTAAAAATTTGAGATTATAAATACTTCATTTGTATGGATGCTATTTTAATAAGTTACAAAAATGTACATGTAAAACTGAATCTAAAAAAAAAAAAAAAACATTTTATGAAGAAAATTTCTGAACCAGGTGCTAATAAGAAAATTGCTTCCAAGAATCTGTATATAACTGCCTTGTGTAGAAAACATGAATATAATGGAAAAAAAAAGAATATTCTGTAGCTCATAAATAAGTGTATATTTAATGTTTTAGCTAAAAGTAGCACTTTTATTTTACCATCACACTGTTTCTTTTATAAGTGTTCCGGGTATTAATACACCCTCTTTTCCAATATATATCTAATACCCTCCTAACTTAGTACTCAGGGCCAATCCTGGGTGGGTGCATAGGGTGCACTGCTCCCAAGTGCCCGAAGGTGGGGAGTGCTGAGAATACCATGTCGTAGGAATGCCGGTAGGTGGCCGGCTGGTTACATTAGAGCGCTCCCAAGACAGCGCTTATTCAGTAAGACAGAATAGGCACCTGCAGGTGCCTACTCTGCCATATATATGCCGGAGGGGAGAGGAGGCAGGCATCTGGCTGCGGTGGCAATGGATTGCTCATCTTGCAGTTCCTCACTTCTGCCTTGCGCACCTTCTGTGAGGCCGGAAGCCAGAATATGACTTAATTCTGACATTGGCATACTAAACAGCATGTGGGAGGAGTGTGGAGTTGCAAGACTACAGCCCCACAATGGATCCCAGGGAGAGGACCCACACCAGATTCTCCCAAGGGTCCTGAGAATTATTACTTATTTTCTCATGGCAAATCCACTGAATGTCACTATACTGACTATATGGGATTCCTAAAATTATCATTTTAATGTGACCAAGAGGGCACCCTAGTATGAGCATGCCCTTTGCAGGACCTATTCTTGTACTATATTTATGGCAGCTTAGGTTAGAAATGCTACTCAAAAAATCCCTGTGCAATAAGTGTGAACCCCTATACATCTGTATGTATTAGTTGAATTAGGCCTATAGGACCAGAGGTGGAGGATTGCATGTTTGTTATACCACATACCACTATGCGAGGCTTATGGAAGTATCATTGCTATTCACAGGTCTCAGGAATACTCTAGGTTGCTATTATTAATCCAGATTGTTAACAAAATGTTTTATTCCAAATTGCATGTGTGTATGAGGTGTATTATTCTATTCAATCATGAAATCTCCAATATTTATCCATTCATATTACAAACACGAATTGGCATTAGAGTTTATGTTAATGGTATCGATTGATTATGTTTCTTCCACTTGACAGATATGCACACACAAAAAGAGAATTTTAAATGACAAACACACTGCTTGATGTTCATAGTCTACTTGATAAATAGACTCCATATATGATTTCCAATGACTTGTATGATCCATAAAACTTGTATGATCCATAAATGCTCTTGAAGTAGGTAAAACAGCACAGGGTCTTGGTGTCAAGCAGGCACATCAAGGAAATTAAAAATAATCAACATTTATGTAGAACAATTTTTATCCTCTGTAAAGAACCATTATCAAATGGTTTATTTCTTTATGTTCTAATTAGAATTTAGGCAAGCCCAAATACCTTAAAAAACTTTGAGATTTGCTTTGTTGTGAACTGCAACAAACTGCAATTGCAACCAAATTTGGGTCAATTGGGTGATCATATGAATTTCTGCTTTCTGAGCCTCCATATAGACAAGTCATGAAACTAATGACTTGCAGAATATATGAATGTTCATTTGGTTTGTCATCCAATAAAAAAAAAAATCTTGATTTTATTCACAGACAAATTGAGAAGTGAGCAATAGAGGTATTATTAACAATTAATAGCATATTCACACATATATATGAATTGGCCCCAGCAGCACCCCATTTATGCATGTTCAGGTAAGTGCAGCTCCCTGGTCCCATATATATATATTTGGGAGCCAGGCCAGCTCCTTGGTTTTGCACCCATCACTGTCACAGGTGCCTCATTCCAGGGCCCTATTTAGCCTTGTACTGCAGAGAGCTCCAGATGGAATTTTCTTCCCCAAGTAAGTGGGTTAATCTGATAAGAACAGACATTAGGCTTTTTGAATTGGACCTGCTATAGATGAAGTACATTGACATTGTGGCAGGCTTATGCAATGTATGATCATATAGTGTAACTAAACCTCCCATTATTTGTGTCTAGATTAGGTGTTTAAAAAAAAAAAAAAAAAAAAAACTAATAAAATCTGTGAACTTTGAAGTTGCTGTTAAGTGGATGAGCGAGTGTGCTGGATCTTGTGTAGTGTATTATATATATTTCACATTGGCCTATTTTGCACCTATTTATTCATCTGATTTGTCTAACTTACCGTATATACTCGCGTATAAGCCGAGTTTTTCAGCACATTTTTTGTGCTGAAAAAACCCAACTCGGCTTATACTCGAGTCAATTGTCTGTATTATGGCAATTTGCATTGCATATTTCCATACAATACTCAAAGTTAAGTACAATACAGAGATTCACATACAATGCACAACATTTAGTACCATACAGAGTACTTATACAATACACAGTCAGCTACAATACAGAGATAACCATACAAAATAACCCAATATTAGGAGATACCAACACAATACACAGAGATGAGCATAATACAGAGATACTCATGCATTGAACAGAGCAGGGCACAAGACAAAAACAACTCTACAATAAACAGAGCTGGGTACTATACAGAAATAACCATACCACAGATACGGCTAAGAAAAAAATAGAGATTCAATGCACAGAGCTAATAGAACATAGATAGATGTAAAATACACAGAGCTGTAGACTACAGAGATACAAATACAACAATCAGTGCTGAGTAAAATACAGATAGATAACGTAGAGCTGGGCACAATAAGGAGATTCAAACATGAAATACATACAATGTAGTAGGTGGATCACACTTCTGAGTAAATCGGTAAAATATATAAATTAATATAGTGTAATATGTCAGTACAATTGTATAAATAGAGATGAGAGTTAGGTACTCACAAGCCTAGAGCCAAATCTCAACATATGGCTCTCATGGATGGCGCTGTGGGACTTTTAAGGATGTCCCTTTCCTATTCCCAGATCAACTTTATTGCTCCCCAATGTGGAGTAAAATTAGTAAAAAAATAAGTGCAGATAAAAACAAAATAAAATTGATATTTCAATATCAATATGACTTATAGTCAATCCTGCCAGTTGTCAAATAAGTGTCCAAAGTCGGACACTTTGGACACTTATTTTACAGATTAACTCAGAAGTGTGATCCACCTACTACATTGTATGTATTTCATGTTTGTATATCTTTGAGTGGTGTAAGGGGTTTCCACTCAGGTGGTCTGTGGCATTTATTGCTACCACACTTAGTCCCACTCCGTTTGTATATATACTTGTGTTTCACAATAAGGAGGTTCCCATACCTATCCCAAACAGTCAGGGGTACTGTGATGGATTACACAGAGTTCTAATTCAGGCATAATCACATAGTACAATGTCTTTGTATAATGTTCCATCTCTCTTTGTCCAACACTAGCTGTCTAGTCCTCTCTTAGCTCTCTCTTTCCTGATCTTCAGCAGTGCTTCTGCTATGTCAAGCTTAGCTTTCTAGTAACTCTTGCTGTTGTTATGAAACATGTCAGTTACACTGGACTCACTGTTAGCTCACAACATACAGGGTTAAAGCAGCAGGATACCAATAGACATTTGCAGCTGGCAATATGATTCATCTGCAGTGTGAATATGATTCATCTGCAGTGTCAATATGGTAGCTGACATGGTTAAAAGAAGCAAGAATAATTAAAGATTGATACAGACTGAAATCAGAATCCGCTTCGTCCCCAGAGTCACAGCATCAGTCCAGCTGTGTGGAGCTTCACAACTTTTCAACTAGCCACATGGTGTGTGTCTCATGTCTCACCTCCTTTAAAGAAGACGGTGCATTTTGGGCAGCTGAGCCTACTCTATGCAATATGAAAATAGGAGTAATTAAAACTATAACTGACAAAGTGGTGTTAAAAACATTGTCTTCCCTCGTCTTCCCTCGTCTTCCCTCGTCTTCCCTCGTCCTCCCTCGTCCTCCCTCGTCCTCCCTCGTCCTCCCTCGTCCTCTCTCGTCCTCTCTTGTCCTCTCTTGTCCTCTCTTGTCCTCCCTCCCAAACCCTTTTGCCATTGAGCCAATGATAGTCTGTGAATAGATAAGCCAATTGTATGCTCTCACTCATTGGCATATGCCCCTGCAATTCCTTCTTAAAGTAGACTAGGCATGTGCAAAACCTACTGATATAGGACAGATTTCAAATCTGTTTCACATGCCTAGTTTCTCTCATAAACATATTCTCCAGACAGCCATCAAGAAGGGGTAAGTGGGGCCCTGCAGAAACTGCAACCTTTTACAGAATTAAAGACACAGATTTTATTTTTCCCCATATATTTTGTATTACAACCTTCCCCAGAAAAAGATTCTTAGTGTTTCTAAACTATTGAAAATACATTTTTCCACATGAAAACTTGTTGGGTGTTGCCCCCAGTCTCCATATGGACAAGCCTCTACTGCATAGCACTCAAGTCTATGTGTCTGTATATAAACTGAATTAGGCTTTATAAAGTGCTAAAGCTTGTGTTTCAAGGGGTCATTTCATGTTAAACTAATTAGGGTTTCTCTTAAGTGGGAGTAGTCATATTAGTAGACATATTAGAGTGATGTTGTGGACTACATTTTCCTTGATGCTTTTCCAGCTGTAAAAACCATATGGGAGAGATACTGCACAACATCTGTAGTGCCAAAGGATTCGTACCCCTGGTCTATGAACACAGTGGTATGTAAACACAGTTAATATTTAAATTTGCAAAACGGATATTTTGTTCACCCACTGGCCAATTAGCCTATATTTGTTGTGTCTGCATTCAGGCATGTTAATAGGCTCCATGCTCACATGTGCTTATAAAAAATTGCCATCTGATTTGCATTTTACCGTCAAGTGGGTGGACTGCTACATTCTAATATATCCAGGCTAGAGCAAAGGAATACAACCAGTGGCTACTCTCACTTAAAAAAAAACATAAAACCAATTATCATAACATGATAAGGAGTTACCCTTAAAAAAAGCTGCCTTAAACAGACTGTAAATCATTTCAATCAACTAATTTTCTTTTTCTCTTCTTAAAAGTAGCGTCACAAGAAGAGTTTTTGTCGATGATTGTTTGTATATTACTTCACTTTGATCTATTACAATAACCATTGGTCAGTTAGGCAGAGATATACATACATACATACATACAGACATAAATATAAGTGGCTGTAGATACATAATTTATTTAGTTTTGGCAGCAATATATTAAACTACTAGACAAAAAAGTAATTTAAAATGTAATAATTCTATAAAATACTTTTAAAAATACCTTTATCGGTGTTGACAGTACACAATCATATCCACTATCCTTGGAAACCTAATTTGACTTGTAGCTAGCATGCTGCGTAAAGTGTGCGCCTGCTGATTTGTGTGACTTTAATTGGCAGCAGAATTTTTTTCTCATTATGGTAATTACATTTAAAAATATACTTATTAGCTCTTCACTGGTGGTCTGTTAGTTTCATTTCATGCTTCTTTTTGATTGATTTTTGACAGAGATATTTAGTTAGGACATACGTAAGAGGTAAAATAATATATATATATAAATTAATTAATGGTAATGTATTAATAGATCTGGAATATTTAACAATTAATGAAACATATGATATGCATATTGGAAATATCAACCTACATATATTGACTGAAACTGCAAAAATCATTTATTTCCACTCAATCATGGAACCATAGTGACATACTGTATGAATTAAATGATAACTGAAGTTCTACCTTAATATATATATATATATATATATATATATACACGAGAAGTAGGTTAGTCATATGGAAATAGTTAAATGTTGACCTAGGCTTTACAAAAGAATAAGAAAAACACAATACGTATTATTAAATAGCTGAGTTAAATTATTCTGCGGATGCACAGTGTATACTGTTTATTTCTATTTTTATGTTATTCTAGGCATTTTTTTCTGCATTTCTCCATCTGAAACAAAAGATCTGAATTAAATTTTCAAGTACATTTGGATATGTTGACATAAAGGTTACGGTTTATAAATAAAAATGTATACTTAACTTATATATGTTTTTTTTTTTTAATTCAAATTAGTGTACGTGAACATTCCACTATATTATACTATATATCAAAATAGTCCTGCTGTTTCACTAATGCAATTACTTAGTTTCCATTATGAATTGAATTTCATAGAAGCCTCTGCAGACAATCCTACAGCAAACAAACATTAGCAGCCAGCAGTTAGTTGGAAGGAAATTCTGTGGATTATATTCCAACTATAACTCGTCACTTCTCCAGCATATTAGCATTAGATGCCAATAGTTGGCTGAAAGAGAACCATGGGAATTGTAGTCCATCTGCAGCTTGTGTAAGAATTGGTGCAGCATGCTTCTATGTGAACAAGTATATAGTAGGGTCAAGTCAGGAAATTAACCAGACCGATAGCGATATCTGGACTTATTGAATAGAAAGACTGACATTTTATGTAGTGCTTTGGGGGCCTGAAGCTCATATTCTACCAGTTAATACCTAACTGATAAAACGTGAGATTTGTACTTTTTTTTTTTTTTGGTTGAGCAGGAGTTTATTATAAAACATTAGTCTGACCCAACGTGGCTGCTCATTCAGAGATTGAGGGGTTGTTTAACAATGAGGAACTATGGATGCATTCATATAGAGTAGAAACATCATGAACCAGCTAGGTCACCATCACCTCCAAACTTTTATTCTAACATTTCACCAACACTATAGATCAGGTGGCTCAGAAATAGAAAAAAAAAATCAAGAAAGAGAACTACAACAAAAAAGAGAACAGACAAAAAAGCAATGGGAAGTAGATAAAGGCAAAATAAGGGATAGAAGGGGCAGAAGAAGAAAGGGAAAAATTTGGGAGGGGATTGATAATAATACAATTATATGGGGGGTGGGGGGGGGGGGGGGGTACCAGAAGGCCCCTGTACAATGGGTGGCAGGAAATTGTGGGTCAGCAACATGAAGCAGGCTTGCCAAGGGTACCAGATAGTGTTGTGTGTGGCAAGTGTATCATGAAGACTGGCCATTGGTTCTTCCATACCATATTTAAATTGAATGTTATTTATCAGCAGAGTATGCCATATAAATGCTTTTTTTCACAGTCATTTATTGTACCATGTATTGTAGCAATTTTGTGTATATTTCCTAGTATATCTGACAGTTACACCAAAGCATATGCTCTCCACCGACAGCAACAAAGGAAATACTTTGAAAAGAGATATTGAACAAACAGTTTCATTACAATTGCCTTTAAAAGATGCAGAAATATAAAACTGAATAAATAAAATATTTACTGAAACACACATTGGGACAAATAATGAAAAAATTAATAATTGTAAATCATTATGCATTGATATAGGCCACACATCTATGACCTACGAAAAAGTTGTGACAGAAAGACAGTGAGATTAAATTTATAAAACAGTATATATCACAGAGAGAGAGAAGAAACCAATTGGAAATAAATTAAGTGATTGAGAAATACTATGAATCTAGTGACTATTTCATCAAATTGTATAATCTGGGGAAACATCATACAAATATTTGAAGACTCTACAAGAATTCTGGGACAATCTGTGATGGATGTGTGAAACAGATTTTAATATTGTCAAGGGACATACAATTGTCTTAAAAACATCCATTAGTTAAGCTTTCATCTGAGTTTTTAGGACCATTTCAGGAAAAAAAATTATAAATATCAATCAGTGTACAATAGCATACTACAAATATCAGTAATGTCATTAATATATCAATTATAAATACTGACCTATAAACCAGCACTCGTGAATGTCACATAAATTGGTCACAAAGAATTTTAACTTTAATATTTTAGATAGGTAAATAAATGGCAAAAACACCAATAGCAGCTACTTTCATTCATGATTGTAATAGCATAACATGTGGAGAGAGAGGGTAAGCACTTCGAAGTAAAATTATTAGAATAAAAAACCATGACATGTTGAGGAAGTAGGCAAACATCATGGCCATTTAAGCTACTGAAAGAGTTATACAATGCATGATATTAATACATTTATAACCAGGGGTTAAGCCGAAAGAAAAACCTAATGACCTTTACACTAACAGATAGAAGCAAATATGTTGTGAAATATCCCCACCTGTCTATGTTATGTCTACTCCTTCCTATCAATGAACAGCGTGCTGCTGCTGATCTCTGGGATCTCAATGAAAATCTAACCACAAACACATGGTGCAAAGTCAGGTGTTTAATGAGATGCTACCAAACTACATTACTAATGGAGGAATGTGCAGCAAAACTGTTCCCCAGCACCCCCTCTTGACAACCACCTGAAGGGCACCAATCCATCCCACTCAGTAGGCTGACAGAGAAAGATACTAAGGAGCTTTCTTTTTACAATAGGTGGCTGCTTCGAGAAGCAGCTGCCTGCAGTAAACTAAAAAATAAGAATAAAAATGAAGTAATATCCTTTTGCCCTTTTACCAACTAAAGAGCCCTACACCTAGGCTTCAGGACCATCTCCCCCAGCAAAACCTTTGTTTATAACAAATAGTAAAAAAATAAATAATACATGACAGTGTACCTTCATAGTAGTGCTCTCTTCATCTATATTTTTCATCTATCGTCATAGTAGTGTTCTATTTGTATATTTAAATGTTCTCTTTTTATTTTAATAAAATGTATTCTTATTAAAAAACACTCTGGAGCTGAAAGTCACCCTAATGTTTAATACATTATATAAATAGTGCATTAAATATGCAAAAAAAACAAAAACCAAAATAAGAAAACAGCATTACTCCTTTGACTTAATTCACTAAATAGGTATTCTTGTAGCGGCAGCAAGTTTTGCAAATCCGTACAGTATAAGCCCATTGTGTGCAGAGACAAAGTAATAGAAAATGTAATTGCACCATAACCTATACAATGAGCATAGATTATAATGGGACTTAAAGTGACCCCTCTAGGTCATAATATATCATTTATCTTGATCAGTTTCCTAAATTCATATGGAGGAATACAATGAGACTTGCAAATCCAGCATTTGCACTGCTAAATATCATGGTGTGTCAAGAAATTCATAACAAACAAATCCTTTGTAGCAGATAATCATTACATAACAGACTAGACAATGATATATTGTAGGCCGACATTTAGTTATAGAGCACAGTACCTAAAACTGTTGAAATTCAGAGACAAAATATGGATATACATATCTAATTAATCAAAATGTATACATATCAAGCTAATGGATATATTTGAAGAAATTAGGTTACATTTATCAAGGAGTCCTACACATCATATTAAAATTTGCTCCAGGCCAATCTGCATATAAATTGTTAATTCACATAAATTGGACAGACATACTTGTCCAAAATGTGTGTCAAACATTACTTGTCTGGACATTCTGATTATAACAAGCATATTATTTGCATATTCCATCACCTATGGCTATACAATATGTAGTTTGTGATAGTAGCTTGTAATCTCATGTTTTATAATTTAAACTTCAGCAAGATTTGTATTGATACAATCTACAGCATATATGATGTCAAGCTATTTTAATAAAATAAAATCATTCTAGAAAAACTGAGGTTTACACCTAGAAATGAAATATAAAAAATAAATTCCAATTAATTACATTTAAACAAGACGTCTAGGTTAAAATAGTATTTGCCAGTTCTCCAAAATCCTCTTTTATGGATTGAATTTATTAAAGTGTTCCTCATCACAGCTTGGTTTATTTTATTAGGACAAGGAGTTATAAAAAATCTATAATTGAAGAATAAATGTAACAGAAACGTTTAGTTGCTATAGGTGAAGATGTTTGGTTTCTATATGAGTTGATGTTGTGGGGTAGATAGATTTTGGTACTTGTATTTAATAAATTAAGTTTATGAATTCATTTTAAATAATGACTAGGTTATGTAAATAAGTCATGTTTTTAATGTTTTAAATATCTGTAAAGTTATAGATTTTTTTGTTATATTTGGATATAAAACAGTTTTCAGATAATTATTGGATCATGTGATTGTTAAATATCATTTATGCATTAAAGAAAATTCTTGCAAATTTCATAGACTTGTGTACTAGTAATAAAATGCAGGTAGTCTGTTGTTGATAAAGATAGATATAGAATGCAGGTAGTCTGTTGTTGATAAAGATAGATATAGAATGCAGGTAGTCTGTTGTTGATAAAGATAGATATAGAATGCAGGTAGTCTGTTGTTGATAAAGATAGATATAGAATGCAGGTAGTCTGTTGTTGATAAAGATAGATATAGAATGCAGGTAGTCTGTTGTTGATAAAGATAGGTATAGAATGCAGGTAGTCTGTTGTTGTCAACAGTGTTTTTTACCCAATTTCTTCAAGTCAACAGTGTTTTTTTCCTCTTGTGTACTAGTAAGGCATATACCTAATTGTTAATTATCACCAATGGATTGAAGAGATTGAAAAAAAATGCTGGTATCGTAGTATTCGTAGTTTTCTTAATCTACAGGATGATGAGACATCTTTTCACAGCAGAAAATTAAAAATTGTAGTGCTATTTCTTGGTAGTCCAAATCTGTGACTTTTTTTTCTTTCTTTGAAGTGTATTGTTCACTAAACTGTTTTTAACGTTTGACTTTTTTGCATTTTTTGGGAAAAAGTAACACAAAAAAACTGTATGGTGTCAGGTATCAACACAAAGAAATACATTTCAGATGATGTATATCAACAGAAAATTTGACAGAACTGTTAGTTAATTGCATAGCAAGATATTAATTACATTTACATGACAAAATATTTACTAAGAATAAGATAAGGGAAGGAATGAGCATACAGATTACGTCATGACAAAGTAGGCATAAAATGATGAAAGACAAAGTGTATAAAACAAATCATGTGTCATGATGGCACTATAGCATTTGTACTGGTCAATATTGATTTTGATTACATTTATTTAAAAATGTAATGTTTTGAAAATAAAATGCTGTGAATCTGAAAAACACAATGCTGTGAGCTTGTTCCAAAGAAAACACAAGCTCAATTCTGTGAGTAGTTTATTTGAGCAGAACAAAATCATTGGGGTTTAGCACTTTGAAAGCAAGCTATTGTGTCACATTTTCTAATAATACATATTATTAGAGTTGAGACCCCTTGCATATATTATAATATTTATTTATATAAAATACATTAAAATATATTTTTATTTTATGTTGTGATGTGTTGGAGCATTACAGACTTAATGATATATTACTGTAATTACTTAAATTAATGCATCTTCAATGTAGACTTATTTCCTTGGGGAACTGCACTTATTTTCGTCAAGGTTCCAATTTGTGCAAAGTTCTAAGAATTAAAATCAACAGCTCTGAGGTTCACCTGCCTCCGGTTTTCACATGTTATGCATTAGTAATAGGATTCAATTAATTATCTCCTTGATTATGCTTCTCCCAGGATTTAATGTTATGTGTAATACCTTACGCCAATACATCTGCATAACTCCACTGAATGCAATGCTTGAAATTTCATAGTATGTTGTTTTGTCTGTAAAAATGAGTTTCGCCTTTTCTTTTTTTTTTTAAAGAGTATCTGTGCTGATGTGTGAAAACATTAAAATGTAAAGTAACTGAAAGCAATCAATGAGAAAGACAAAGCATCTTTCAACAAAAGCCATTCCAGAGGGGATTATCTCTTAAAAGCAAACACATTTCTAGGAATCATTTCTAGCACAGCTCAATATTTCAAGAACAAAAAAACTACTTGGGTTATTAAGCCTTTCTTTCTGATTTAGATATTGTACTGACTGATTGGCAAACTCTGTTATAGCATAGTCAGTGTATTCATATCATTGGAGGTTACATTGGTCCTTTTCTTATGGAAAACATGTAGAGCCGGATAGATAGCATTAACATCAATGATTATGGACTTGCAGTGTAGATTTACTTTTTCTTTACATAAAACACTTTTTTTATGTTCCCCCATGTCTAGCCTTTTTATTTTTAAATGAATCCACCCCATAGGTGTACAAAGTTCTTGTGGTGCACCTCAAGTTTTTTTTATTTGTTTTATTTAATTGAAAGGGGAAGACATGTTGAAAACGCATATGCATATCCATTTTTATTCATCAAAGAAACTAAAGCTTATTAAAACTATATATATATATTTTTTTTACAAAATTTCCAAATAAACTTTACTTATATAAATGTAGTAACCAAAAGTTCAATAGAACTGAAACAAAAAGTTCAATAGAGGAAAGCGAGGTTGTTTTGGACATTCATTATGCTGTGCTTGTGCACATCTAGTACACTCCTTGTGCATGCCTATAATCCATACATACATATAAACTCTCCAGAAATGAAGTAAATTAAATATCATACATTTTTAAAACAACATCTCCAAATGAGTAAAACACTGTGTAAAATCAACCATATGGCATTCTGCATATCTAACAGAATAGCCCTCTATTCACTATGCTGAGGCTACATTATGAATGCCAAGGCTTTAACTTGGCAGTAGAGTGCTATGAGAACGTGTAATAAGATCAATGCTTTAGAACAGTTGTTCCCAACCCAGTCCCCAAGTACCCCCTAACAGTCCAGGATTGCTCTGTTGTGTCTAAGGTGTTTTTAGATAGAAAAAATATCACTTGAGACACAACAGGGTAATCCCTAAATACTGGACTGGACTTCATGACTGGATTGGAAACACCTGCTCTAGAAGAGTTCCACAAAGTAAAAGCACTTTCAGACTAACCATAAGGGTTAGCTCTAGAGTAGAGACTAGGTCAGGTTGGCACTTTTCGCAGAAGGGCTTTATACCACCTATTTGATGAAACCCTTGGAGATTTATTTTTTTCAGATCAACTAAGTTCATTCTATTTCTCTAGGTGTTCATAATCACATATTGGTCTGGCTGAGCATGGCTGAGTATGGTCGCTGCCGTGTCAGATAGATCTGTGTGCAGGGGCGTATTAGCCGCGAGGCAAACAAGGCATTTGCCTTGGGCGGCATTTTCCAGGGGGCGGCAAAAAACGCCGCCCCCAAATGCCCAGGGCAAATGCCTTGTTAGCCTTGCGGCTAACAAGGCTGCCGGTCGGGCTGCTGGGCGGGTTGCTGGGCGGGCGGCTGGCGAGGGAGCTCTTCCTCTGAGCTCTCTGCTCAGCTCCCTCGCGCGCCGCAGAGTGAGGCTGGGAGCCGGAAGATGACGTCATCTTCCGGCTCCCAGCCTCACTCTGCGGCGCGCGAGGGAGCTGAGCAGACAGCTCAGAGGAAGAGCTCCCTCGCCAGCCGCCCGCCCAGCAACCAGCCCAGCAGCCCGACCGGCAGCCCCACTAGACCCCAGGGAGGTAAAGAAACCCCCCCCCAGCATTCCCAAAGGTAAGGAGGCTGGGGGGGTAGGTTAAATTAATGATATATATATATATATATATATATTATATATATATATATATTATATATTATATATTATTATATATATATATATATATTATATATATATATATATATATATATATATATAATATATATATATATATATATATATATTATTATTATATATATATTATATTATATATATTATTATTTATTTATATATATTATTTATATATTATATATATATATATATATTATAATATTATATATTATATATATTATTATATTATATATTATATTATATATAATATTATATATTATATTATATATATATAATATTATATATATAATATTATATATTATATTATATATATATTATATATTATATTATATATATATATATAATATTATATATATATAATATTATATATTATATTATATATATATATATAATATTATATATTATATTATATATATATATCATAATATATATATATAATATTATATATTATATTATATATATATAATATTATATATTATATATATATATATATATATATATAATATTATATTATATATATATATTATATTATATATATATTATATTATATATATATATATTTATTATATATATATTATTATATATATATTATATTATATATATATTATTTATATATTATATATATTATTTATATATTATATATATTATTTATATATTATATTATATATATTATTTATATATTATATTATATATATTATATTAAATTATATATATTATATTATATATTATATATATATATATTATATATTATATATATATTATATTATATATCAGAGAGTGTATGTGTCTGCTAGTGAGTGTGTGTCTGCTAGTGAGTGTGTGTCTGTTAGCTAGTGTATGCATATCTGTCAGTGAATTTGTGTGTGTGTGTGTATTTAGAAGGCGGGACGGGGGGGGGGAGGGTTGGGTGGGGGGTCGCGCACGGGGGGGAGCGCCTGAGTTTTGTCCTGCCTAGGGCAGCACAAAACCAGGATACACCACTGTCTGTGTGTGAGTGGAACAATGCAACAGGCATTACATGGTCCTTAAAATATGATCAGAAAAGGCAAATAATATAGATTACATGTTATGTTAAAGTATTTACTTCACTACTTCTGCAAAACTTAACTGATTCTATGTAATCCTTGGAATTTCCTGGTGAATTTGTTTGTCTGTAAAATGAATTGCGCCTTTACCTTTTTTTTACAGAGTAAATGTGCTGTCTGTCTGTGGCAGTCTGAGGGTTAATATTAAGTGTGCTGACTATCAATTAGTTACTTTTCTAATCACACTGTGGAACTAGTGGTAAACATTAATTTATTTATTTCATTAATATTTTTTTTTTGTAGCCCTTTGTTTGCTGACAATTATTGAAGGAACATTATAAATATAAATGCAAAATGGTATTCCTAATAACACTATAAGGTCCCTGCTGGCAATGAAAGGGTTTAAGAGGTACCTGAGAGGGACCTCGGAACTGGGTCAGGCTCCTCTTCCGTCAGTGTCATGGATATCTAGAAACCTAATTTGCATGCTTGGCAAGCACTGTATACACTTGCTAGAGCACTTCAAGTTCTGAATAGCATTGTCTCCAGTAAAACAATAAGGGAACTGGCATCCAGGAATACATTTTCCATACCTGTACCGCTATTTAAGGGAGATTTCAGTCAAGAGATACTAATTTAGGGTGATTTAGAAGTGATCCTGAGTAATAAAATGATTAGTAAAGCTTTATATATTATTGAGTTTCCTTTGAATGTTTGTCTCAGAGGCCATAAATTCCTTATTTTTTCTACATTTTGTTTAAAAATATGAGAGCTTAGTCAATTAGTATGATACTTGATTTTAGTGGAAATGTAAAGAGTAGATAAGTAGTACTTAAAAAAAATAAACAATGTGAGAAAAATAGGGTAGAAAGATAGGAAACCTATAATATACAATATGCAGAATAAACTCAAATAAAACCCTCAATTCTCTAAATATATAGTACTTGCCACAATGTATATAAGAACAGTGTAGTATTCCAAATAAAATATCATCAGATATAGGAAATTCAAATTATAAATTTAAAAAACACAAAAAAAACTTAACAAACATAAATCTTAAGTCTTTGTAGTTATGAATGAGTATTTAGAATTTTGTAATTTAGTCCTTTAAATTCCTTCGGTATACAGATAATCCCAATTAGCAGCTTATTCCACAGTGCAGATCCCGATATATGGCAATAAATAAAAAATTAAAGTGTGTTAAAAAGTATATATCTCCCTTGTTTACAAGCACTTTAAAAGAAACACTTATAAAACATATTGCATAAAAAGTATAATTAATATACTATAAAATTCAGCAGTCAGTGTCTCTATTCAGTGACACGTGCATAGTAAAATCTTGGATAAAGTGCAGACCTCAAGCGAGTTGCTCGGCGTCCTGAGATTTGTAGCAAGTTCCTTCTGCCCCAGGTTTAGATCAGGATTTTGCATAGATTGGATGGTGGTGATAGGAGTCAAGTCCTCTCCAAACGCGTTTCTCCGCGTTTTTACAAGATACAAATTATATATATATATATAATATTGTATATGTATATATAATAATATATAATATTATATATGTATTTATATATGTATAAACACTATTTATAATTAACTATACAGTCAGTGAGGAAACATAAGTTTAAGCTTAAACTGTATTTGGTGTAGTGCGATGAAGGGAAGGAGGTAAAGGGAGGGACCAAAGGTACCCACAGTAGAGGGTGACACGCTATTTTTTTAACACCACCAACTTATCAAAGTGCAGTCATCACCATGGTGTACCATTGCTGTGCTTTTTTCTGCTCCTTTAGGATAGCCTCTGATCTCTCTGACCCCTTTCTATTTATCCACACTGAAAATATATATTTCTAATAGAGTTACACTACAGAATTATACTGAATATATTATCCAAGTGGTTTCCTTTCTGACATTATTGTGGTTGATTATTGGCCACAAAGTGTCACTGTCTGCCTGAACTCATGTATCGAGCAGATTGGGTGTTTCATTCTGAACATGAAGATGAAAAACACATTATTATTATTATTATTATTATTGCCATTTATATAGCTCCAACAAATTCCGTAGCTCTTTACAATATTATGAGAGATATGATTTAACTATAAATAGGACAATTACAAGAAAACTTACAGGAACAATAGGTTGAAGAGGACCCTGCTCAAACGAGCTTACAGTCTATAGGAGAAGGGGTATAAAACACAGGACAGGAAATGGCAATTAATTAAGGTGGGAGTAAGGCAAAGCTGGAGGAAAGAGTAGAGTGCTGCCCTTTAGGAGAGGGCAAGAGACAGGTATGTAAGGTAGAGGTTACTCTGGGAGGCCATAAGCTTTCCTAAAGAGATGGGTTTTAAGGCACTTAAATGATTGAAGACTAGAGGAGATTCTGATGGTGGTAGGCAGGCTATTCCATAGGAATAGAGCTGCCCACAAGAAGTCCTGCAAGCGTGAGTTGGCCGTGCGGGTGCGAGCAACAGACAGGAGAAGGTCACGGGCAGAGCGGAGAGACAGAGAAGGGGCATACCTATGGATCTGTGAAGAGATATAACAGGGGCTAGAATTGTTCAATGCTTTATAGGTATGGGTTAGCACTTTGAATTGACTCCTATAGGATACAGGAAGCCAATGTAAGGACTGAAAGAGGGGTGAGGTGTAAGAAGACCGACTAGAGAGGAAATTCAGTCTGGCGGCAGCATTCATAATTGTATCACGGTACTAAACAATCTTGACAACTTTTAAAATAAATGTCTGCCCCAAAAGCAATGCATACAGTTAGGGCACATATACCAAATTGCTTAAGTTAGGGTAAATCTAAGTAAAATAATTGTGTGCTTTTTTACATTTAAATATAAACAAAACAATTTGCAAAACAGTTAATATGAAGTAAAGCAAGGATCCACCATACAAACTGTAATTACAAGAGCTTTCATGCAATTAGTATTGTGTATATATACAGTATAACATAACGTACCTTTACATATATGTCCCAGTATTTTCTGTTCCAGCTAACCCAATATTGTTACTTTTGTCTCATACAGCAAGGCTTAACAAACATAAACAAAACAGATTTTGAATCTTTCAACTATGAACAGTCTCTGTGTTGGTGACCCTTAACTGGCCTATAAATTAGTATTTTATGATGGACCATTAAATTCTTTATGGACCTTAGGGACAAACATCTTCTCTCTTGGAAGCTATTTTGTTCTATTAATTATATAGTCTGAAATGTTACAATGGACAAACTAGATAGGCAAATTGGTTATCTGCCTTCTCCATATGTATATTTCTAGTGCTATATCAAATCTATTATCTTCTTTGGCAACTTAATAAGGATACTTACATTTAATGATCCCCTGTTAATCAGGAGCTGCTCAGAATAAAGGCTACACACATAAATGCCTTGGATGTCCTTTCTATATAAAAGCATTGCGCAAGACAACTTAGTTGCGTGAAGAACAAAAATGAAGTAGCACAATCAGATGACAATTTCAAGGGCTTAATTTCCACTCACACCTATGGTGATGAAGCCAGTAGAAATTAAAAACCCTCCTACATACTAACAAAAGAGAAAGAGATGAAATAGGATTTTGTTCCAGTTTCACACAACGGTAAGTTTAAAGGGTCAAAGATAAATCTTGTGAAGGTTGCAATCTTGATTTTAGTCTCCATCATACTATATAGCTATGCTAATTTCCTGACATATTTTCACATTTCATGAACCTATAAGTAAGAGTTCTAGTGCAATTCAGTTGAAAATGGCTTTAAAAAGGCAATCCTAGTTCTTTGGACCAGGGAAAATTTTGATAAATGACATAAAAAGCCACACAAAAATGTTCTACAATAGATCATCTCTAATCCTATAGGCAGAACACAATCTGGGAATTCAAAGGAGGAAGAGACAGTGCAAACATTTTCTTATTGTGCAAAATATCTAAGGACCTCATACTTCTGAACTGTTCTCCATGTCCTATTTTAATATAGTTTATTGAGAAATACATTTATAACATCTCATCTTCTACACGGTTAAAACATTTTAGTGCGGGGGCGGAGCCAAGCAGCCGAGCAGCCCAGACGTGTCCAGCGCGAGCTCCCACGTCTGGGCACTAAAAACGGGGTATCACACCCGGCCATAGACACCCACAAGCCGCAGACCATAATACCGGTGTCCGGGAGAGGTTGCTGCATCGACCGGTACCTCTCTCGAGCCCCTGCGCAACTGTCCGGACTCACTGAGGCTTGCGGCCTACCTAAGATTCAGCCGCGGAGAGACGGCCGCTCTCCAGGCACATCAGAAAAGACTGGGACCCCGGTGACACCTCTCCCCCCCCCCCCAGGACCGGCGGGGGTCATCCCGGTCCACATATAGCTGCCTGACTCACCCAGCTGACAACGGGCTGCCGACACCACACAAAGCATAGCAGTAACTCCATCCCTCAAAATGGTGGATGCACTCTCCCCATGCAGCGAGCGAGACGGGTGCGCATCGGTAGACCTCATGCTACAGCACCTGGACGAGTTCTTCGCCAAGCTATGGCAGAAGCTGGAGGTACGTGCTGATGGAAGGGAGAGGAGTCAGAGGGGCACTCGGAGGCACACAAGAGTTGGGGTGCAAGAGGCCCAGCCGGGCGTGATCACTCACCAAGCACTTAAGCCGTACAAACTTAGCCCACCCAGGCAGCGTGCCGGCGGGGTCCTTCACCCCAGGAATCTCTGGCTGAAACTGCAGCACAGACTCTCCACCGCCACCGCTACCTACAAGCAAGGGGAGAGGGAAGCCTGGCAACGGCAAGTGAAGGTGCCTGCTGCCAGAACCACACAGAGGGGTGAACCCACTCGTCCCCCGACACATACAGCTACGAGACCTAGGGCACAACGCCTGCCCAAGCCGAGAGCGGCAGAAGCTTAATATCGAAAGCTCCAAGCAAGGAAACGCAGGGAGGCAAGACAGAACACGAGACCTGAACGACCGACACACAAAGCCCACTGTCCTCTCCCACCAGAGACAAGCCTGAAATCTGCCAGATCACAGACCTCTGCGAAACCAGAACTTGCTAGCCTGCGAATCTGGAGCCGGGACAGCTCCTTCTATAGGCTCTGCATTGTCAAGGAGACCAACGCTGACGACGTCCATGCACTGGGCATCAGCTGATGAGTCTACCTCTGTCCCTCTCAAGTGAACACACCACACTTGCATCTAGAGGACACACTCACGGCCGGCAACAACCATCGACATATGGACTACCCACACCTCGTAAATATAAATATCACTGTATGGACTAAGCGTTTTCAGTGGACAATGCTAGCCAACCATACAGCCTAGCTACATAGAGATGATGTAAAGTGTGCCATAGACTACCTCACGTTATTTTTTGTTTAGTCCAGGACCAGATAGTCTAAGCTCTCATCTGCAATTTATTATCACCTATGTGTCCACTTGTAGTTAAGGTGCAGCAGACTAGCATGTTACCACAAGCCCAGCAGACAAATAGTCTAATCGCAATAGCCTGAGCTACTAATTAGCATTTTGGTACAACGTTTAGGCCTCAAAATTGTTTCAATACTGTTTCATAGTTCCATAAGCGATAACTACACTGTTGTTTTAATAATGTTTTATAGCTCCATAAGCGATAACTACACAGGGATAAACGGCGGCTAAACGACTATTTACTGAGTACCTAGACTAGCCAGCGTTAATACTACCCATATCACATGTGTAACTCACTCTCTGCGTCACTGGTTTGACCATAGCCACCACTGCCTGACAATCCCTGAACCTGCTATAACATACTTGACTAATATAACGCACACCCGGGAGAAAGCTACTACATGACTTCAACCCAGATAGGGGACCCTAGCTAACTTTCAGCTCCTGAAAGTATCTTATATAAGCGTTAACTGCACCACTTGTTTAACTTAATACTCCAAGCAGTCAACAGTAGTCGCAGAGCTAAAGCTTTACACAGCACTAACTATCCTAACTATAAGATTTAAAGCGTAAATATGTGCTAATGTTATTGTGATAATGCTGGTTAAGAATGCTAAACGATTGGTAGGTTGTGGCTATAACACTTGTGACTAGTAAATCTCAACACTCTATATCACGGTTCTTCCGATTTAGCAAAGCTGCTAATTTAGCGCAGATTAAGATAGTCACTTTAACTGTAAAAGGCAACCGATGTTAACTCCTGTTATGTTTCTACATTTATATACAAAAATGTGAATTGCTCAAACGCCATCACTGTAATATTAATATGCTATGTTGATGCTTGCGAATGCTATTGTGGCAGAGTGAGCTGCTTTGTCTACTTATGCACTCAAAAATAAAGAATAAAAAAAAAACAAAAAAAAACATTTTAGTGCATGAAGAATTCTCTGCAATGAATCATGTAAAATCATAAATTCCATTTCATTATCTTAATCCCACCAAGATATAGTTATATTAACATACAAAGTCACCATGATAAATCAGAGACAGTGTAAATATAGATGAATAATATCCTATGCATATGAAAATGTATAAAAAACAAAAACAAACTAGAAATCAAGTCATTTAAAATTTCAGCTAAATAAACAATACCTTCCCGAGAGAAAAGGGTGCATAAGAAACATGCATAATAAAACATTCCTGCGAGGTATTTTAAAATTAGCGGCTGTATGATATTGATTAACTGTAACTTTTCTAATTACAACAATTATAGCTTACAATAATAATAATTAATAAATTATCAAGAGAGGGTAAATTTGGAAATGTGTGCCCTCATATTTATTGGCAAATATTGATTTCGTATTGTTTTTAACGTAGCATCATTTATTTTTTGCTTAGTGTAAAAAACAAACAAAGGAAACTATTTATTTAAAAAAAAAATCAGTATTGCAGTAACAAGAATAAGAGATATTCTTTCATTTACAATTTGTAACATAAAAACAAGATTATAAAAGGATATATAGTGACAGAAACTGGCTTAAGCACTTGGTGTTGTGTGGGAAGAAAACTGAAGCAAATTCATCACTTAAATAACAATGAAAACCTATTATAAATGTTCATCTGTTATCAACCAGCAACCAGCTATAACTGATTAATGATTCAGATCTTCCTTCACTGGAACTGTACTTGTGCTTTGGAAAATATCCTATTTTGCTATTGATCCCAATGTCTACTTTTTGTGTGCAGTTTCATTATATTGAACGTCTCTATTATATGAGCATATGAAATGTATGTCTAATTTCATTATAATGGATATCTTATGAAGTAAATAAATAGGAAAATAATTGAAAGTGCTTAGTTCCTCTATGAAAACTGTGAGGTATGTATGGCACCCTATCCTGCACTTTATCCTCAAGATCACCTAATAAACCTGCAGGGGACTTGTTAGTAAGAAGTCTAGAGCAGTGTTCCTCAACCCAGTCCTCATGGACCACCAACAGTCCAGGTTTTGTCAGAATCTCCATTGGAATAAAACAGGGAAATACATAATTCCTGCACTGTTGGTGGTCCATGAGGGCTGCGTTGGGGAACATTGGTTTCCCCAACCCATTAAGGGAACACTGTACGCACTATAACTACTTCATCTAATTGAGGTTGTCATAATGCCTACAGTAGATACCCCTTGTAAGTACCCCCAAAACATTTTATTGTAATAGTTAGAAAGTTTGGAAGCATGTCTTCAAACCATGCCTCCGAGCCCTCTGGTTAGCAGATTGTTAGGGATTGTTATTTCCCAGCTCCCATACTCAGGCATACCATGACATATTGTGCTCATTTGCAGTGCCGTTATGACTTGTCATTGTCAACAGTATTGGTTGGCTGAATGACAATCAATTGGATGTAAAAAGGTTAATTGACAATTTAATATATTTTGAAAGTACCACTTTCTATTGATATCTGTACCTTTTTTTAGTGCACATTCCAAATGTGTCCCTAGAATGTTTTTTTTTTTTGTTTGTTTCTGAGTACTTTTTGTAAAATGAAATAAAAGAGAACACACTGTAGTGCTTTATGGGTCTGGGGTGTCCCTTTAAGCCTGGCCATTCTAAGGACAGTAATATACTGCTATCCTACATTTCTTAAAACTGAGTACTTAATACTTTTCTTAAAACTGAGTACTGAGAAACTGTGTCTTTTGTTTATAAAACCTTGATAAACAGCCAGTCAGTAATATGGTCAAGGTGGGGGTTAGCAATCTATGGCACATGTGCAATGCACGGCACTCGAGGTGTCTTTGCAAGGCACTCAAGGCTGCCAGAGTCAAACAGGCTTTGGTCTATCAGGAGTCCCAGTGGGTCTTCAGATACTGTCTAGTGTAAACAGAGCTGTGATTGCAGGTGGTGAGGGACAATCCGCAATTTAATCATTGCAGCATTTAGAGGAGGTGATCTCAGATCACTGTCTTCCCGCACTTGTGAACAGGAATCCACACATGAGCAGAACAGGCCACAAAAGCTATCACAGCTCCTGCCCTTGGCCTGTATCCACCCAGCCCGGTCCTCACTGGACCCCAGGAAATCCACCCACACTACTATATATACACAGAGCTGCAGAAGATCCCTTTTCCTATACAAATAATACAAACAGACCAGACACAAAAACAAACAGTCCCCAGAAACACAACTACATGACAATCCACATACACACATACAACCCTACAAGCAACCTCTTACACACACAAGTCCACAAGCTCCTTCCATACAAAGCACACATTCATAGGTATCATGCATAATACCACAAACTACTCATGAACATATACAATATAACAGCCCACATACGGACAAAGCAACTGCAGCGACCATAAATAACACATGCATTCGCATGTGCATTAAGTCTCCCCCACCGGCTGACATCGGGAAGAGCCTTATCTGGCTCCGAGGATCATTGGTGCTGGATTCAGGTAAGTGACTGAAGGGGTTTTAACCCCATAAGCATCGCGGGAGGGAGGTCTGGGGGAGGGGAAGGAGGGGTGCCCGCAGGAGCCTATAGGGGAGCCTAAAGGGGTTTGTTTTCCTGGCACTATATAATCCATTTAAGAGCTAATGTACATGTTTGGAGAAGGCCCTAGAATAAAATACACTATATATAATAATTTTTTTTAAAGTAATTAAATAGATTTAAATCCATAAATGTTATGCATTAAAATAAAGCATTTAAAACAATATTTTATCATTAAATTGCTGCTTTCTGCAAGGCAGTAATGATTATATAAGAACGTTTAACATCAATTTACTGCTGTCTATCATGTTAATAGTTCTTAAAATGTATTTTTATTTTTAATACGACATATCAAAAGATTATTAGATCCAAAAATAAAATGCAATGAGCACCTATGGATATTATCTGACATTTTGCGCAAATCACTGTTATTATCTAAGATCTACAGGCACATACGAGATTAAAGATTAACTACACTATTCTCTGAAGCACTTGACAGACAGATGCTTCAGAGAATAGTAGAAAAGGAAAAGAGATCCCTGCCTGCAAGCCTAAAATCTAGCATGTATTGAACTTTTACACAAAGTGCAGAGTAAGACATCATGTGAGTTTGCAATCTAATGGCGATAATAGAAATTGATACAAAAGGTATCAGGGATTACTTTCAAGCTGCAAGATGTTAATGTCAGGAGACTTCCACAAACTGACAGTGTGTCTCCATGGTGGGCTGTCTGTAGCAAGATGTTACAATTTTGACCCTTTGGTTGCCATCTTGTGTTATGTAATGATACCTTATTTCCAATACAAAACTGAAAAAAAAAGTTCAATCAGGGTTAATCACAAAAGTGAGAATTGTCAGGAATTTAAAGTGAATTAAAAGAGATTTTCAACTTTACAGCCAGATTTGTCAATTTGAAAAGATTTTCGAGAGATTTTTTCTAATTCAGCCTAAATTTTGAAACTCACTCTAAATTCTCGCTTTAGTGAAAAACCCTGTAATGTCTTAATAATACATGTCTTAATAATAAAAAGATACCTCAAAAAAAGACAAAATCTAAAGTGATTTAAAGAGAGAAAATGTAATAAATGTATTTATAATATGATTCACAGATATTTCACCCATTATAATATAGCATTAAGAATATTTTGCTTTGCTGTTTTGGTATGAGTTTATTTAATGGAGAGCAGTACTGACCCATAACTCTTGACACAAAGCTTAACACGTAAAAAAAAAAAAAAAAAAAAACACATAATCAATTATATTGAGAATAGGATTTGTTGAAGCCCTAATTGTAACATCTAAATCTGACCCTAACATCATTATCTAACCCTAAGCCTAACCTAAACTAGGTATACTAATCAGTAATTTTAGCATTGCAACTGTTTTCTTCCCACCATATATTGATAGTCCTGAAGGCCAAGACTAGGAGATTCTTTCAACATGTGCTGCCTCACCAGAATCTAAACCTCCTCTCCGCATCAGAGATAGATACATTATTCCTTTTTAATTTTTCAGTAAAGGCCTTCAAGTCTTTTTATGGCATCAGTACTCAAATTGCATTAACCCGGACATGTTAACTATATTTCACACAGAAAAATAAGTAATTCCAGCAGTAGAATGCAGTTTAGATCCAGGCACAACACATTATTCATCTCACTCTGTATCTAGTTTATCTTTTGGAACCTGTCTATCTCTGCATATTTCAGTACCATGAGGGTTCTGTTCATAACACCAGCCCAAATCAATAATCCCCAACCTCTAATTCCTCTACCTAATTTTAAACCTAACACATATGTTCTTTCACCTTAACCCTAATTAATTCTTAAACATGTCTGTGGCAAAACTAGCCACTTAAGACTATTTTGGCATATGTATAGGGTTGCCCTGGATAGACTATATTATATGGTGTTTTATGTGTTAAAAATGTGATAGAGAGCATTCGTATGCTAATGGCACGAAAGCCGCTAGCATTCATATGGTAGTTTCACGAACAGTGACTTTCGACACTGTTCGTGAAACGAACAAAGTACCGAATGGGAGCCCACACACAGGGGGTCGTGTGGCTCCCATTAACCGATTGCAACAATGTATCTATCGGCTGCCAATTGATTCCCAGGGTGGCCGTCGTTCGGATACCGACCACGCGGCCATCTTGGATTCCCTTTTAATCCAGCGGTGTTTGGTCGTTGAGTGCCGGGAACTAAAATCAGCTACTCGACAGCACGAACACCGCTGGACTACCAGGCCATTCGGGAGCGCCGGTCTTTCGGTACTTTTTCCCCACTAATGCATTTGTGACTTTTATGTAGAGTTGATGTTACAAAGTATTTCGTGCTACGTTTGGTGAATTGTACTGGGATCTGAGTGGTACTTTCACAAAGTATGCGCTCAGACCCCAGCTATCTGCCGATCGGTCATTCGGTACATTAGCACGAATATTATACCAGTTACAGATTTTTATGTGAAAAGACGGTTCTGCTGTATGGAGTGATAATCCACTTAGCAGGATTTTCTTGTGGGATTATCCCTCTCATACAGCAGTGCATGGTGGGAGAAATGTCCTGTATATCCAGTTCCCCATGTGGTCCCCTACTGTATAACCCCTGTAAAGTAATTAAGAAAACCCCTTGCATGGGGAATCGCAAAAATACTGGAGCTTGTGAATAAAAACTTCAGTTGACTCCCAGAACTGTGTTTTGTCCAGTTACTGGGGGATTTGGGATATTGCTCCGCTACAATGTCCCTTGTCAAAAACTCTAACCTTAATTTCTAACCCTAAATGCAAACCCTAATCTAAAACCTTACTTCTACTATAACCTAATCTTAAATTTTTTAACAATTTTCCTTCCTATATCAGTCAAGCACAGTTTTTTTCTCTGGAGCATCAATAACACAACAAACAGTGGTGCCAGAATAGTAATTTCTCTAAAATAAATACATAGCTGAGTATATGAAATAATCTGCATGGTTTTACATATTATGCATTTGAACAGAGTAATCGTCAAACTTGTTCTCATGGCCCACCACATACCAGTACACAAGAGACACAGTAGGAGTAAATGTTCCACTAATGCTACTGCAGGGTATAAAGAAATTCTGGCCTGTTGGTTAATCTTCAAGACAAGTTTCAAGAATGGATTTTTAATACTACCTCCGTGTAGATGTTTCAAACAAATTCATCCTATCATTATCATGAAAAATGCATAACTTCATAAAATAGATTTCTACAACTGAAAAATATAGTTCAAGAGCTGAATTTTATTATTCACATATGGATACTTCATTGATGTGCGCAAAAGGAACACGTGCTTTAACTTGGTTTTATTAAAGGGAAACAAATAATACTTAATACTTAGAGACAAAATGCCATTAAGTTAAACATAATTAAATATAATAAATATTGGTTTTACAAATCTTGTGACAATTAAATCTACTAAGGTATACTGGCATCTTGTGGCCATTGAAATAATTTTTGGTTGTGTGTAAAATTCCTGTTCATTCCTCAGCATTTTTTCATTCCTTCTCCTTCATATAACATGAACAAATTTGGACTGGATAGAATAATGCATAAGAAGATTTATTTGAATAGTTTCTGAAATATACAGAAACACAGAGCAGTCGGTGAAATTTTAGAAGTCTGGCAGAACATGCAAATTATTGACATACTATATTGACATACCCAGGACATACTTGAAAACAAGAGAAATGTATCTTTCCTGGTAAAATATTTTATAATGAATAAATTGAGTCCTTTTAGCATTTGGTTTGGTACTTATACAGAGTTATGCACTAAACTCCAAATTCTTCTCAAATTGTATTCAAATGGCAATATGGAGGCAAAAATAGCCAATGGGGAAAAATTCACCTATTCAGCCATAGTCAAATTTTGCTGTTTATTCCTCTGTTTGCTATCTTGAATTTGATTCATGAAATTTTTTTTTTTAAATTATGAATTTTTATTGTTTTTAGAAAAAACAAAGAAGTAGGGGGGATGGGGATACAGAAAGGAAGAAGGGTGGGGGGGGACGTTGGGGGACAACAAAGTCTTAGGACACTCTGCTTTATTCACATACATTGCAATAGGGCAAGTTAACAACGTTACAAGGTGGTATATTACATTGGTATGCATTCATATGACCTTTTCACTATACATGTGTACCATGCAAAATTCAGGAGGCATACTCAGGTCTGACATGTAACCTTGGGTAAGATATCTATACGCCATTCACACAGGTTTGCTAACACATTGCTTGGTGCGTACTTTAGACATATCTATGAGTTACAATATAATATTCGAGACAGGTTCTAGCCGTAAGGGCATGATATACCATATTAAGCCCAGGAAGTATAATATTAGGTCTCATAGCTAGTGGAGTTTTGAGGCTCATATGGCCTAGCTTAGCGGAGTGATGCATTACCTCCGTGTGTATTCTGGATAATGTACCTGGGTTGTTTTCATGTTTTATCTCTATTGGTAGAGGTATGTTATTCGTATATAATGTCTAGTGCGCTGTCCCATGTGCGCCTAACTTGGTTCGAATATAAGCGTCTTATGTTGTATCGTTCGTCATGGGGGCCCATGCTGATCCCTTGACTGTTTATCGGGCAGTGTTTTGTTTAGAAGTGTAAGCCAAGGCAACCATATTTGTTCTGTTTTTTTGGCGGACTCATGTGAATCTGCGGAGAGCAGTTCATATCTGTAGAATTGGAAGGTTTTGTCAGACAGGTCTTTATGTGATGGCCAATATGTAGATTTCCAGTGTCTGGCTAGAAGATACCTCGTTGCTAGTATAATAATTGTTATCACTGTTTTTGCTGCTTTGTTCCATATTGCTGGAAACAGTAACAAAAGGCCTTCCCTCGGGGTGAGAGGCTGCGTTTTGGGTATCATGATTTTTATGATCGCTTGGACTCGTTCCCATAGAGGTCTGATCCTTTTACAATCCCACCACAAATGCATCATGGTTCCTATGTGTGATCCACATCTCCAACATGAGGGGTTTGCGTTAGGAAATATCTGTTGCAACCTTTGGGGAGTAAGGTACCATCTGTAGACCATTTTTCTATGTGCTTCCACATGGGAGAAGCATGATGTATTGCCTTTGAGCGCGTTGAGCGCTCGCAGCCAATCCTCATCTGAGAGTCCAGACAAGCCATCTCCTTCCCATTGTGTCACATAGGCAAAGGACCTCGGAGGTGGAGTGTGTAAGAGAGTTTTATAACAGAGGGATAGTGATTTAGGTTTAGTAGGGGCTGAGTGACATCTCTATATAAGGGACGTCACCATACGTTCTTGTGGTTTTGACGTCTGTTTTTGCAGGATTATCTTGTCATGTACAATACTTTTCAGTTGGAGATATGGAAAGATAAGGGAGTTCGGCAAATTATATTTCTCCTGTAGATCCGGGAAAGCTAAAATCCCTGAACGTGAGCACACATCTCCAACTCGTCGTCTACCATGTGCCAACCAGGGTTTTAGTGAAAGCCATGGTGAAAGTTCCTCTATTGCTTCCAGAGGGGCATGTACACTGTATTTTCCCCTGTCAGTTTTGGTGGTTAGGAATTTATCCCATATTTTCATCGTTAGTGAAGTGGTAGGGTACCACAATGACCCTTTTTTTCGATACATCTTCGGTATCCACAAGACAGTTTTCAATGAAGATGTGGAGACTCGATCTCTCTCCATGTCCACCCATTGGAACATGTGTGGAGTCGCGTGTAATCGTATTGCTGATTCGAGAATGGCTGCTTCATAATATGTATTGAGCTTTGGGAGGCCTAAGCCCCCTTCCGACTGAGTGGTTTGGAGTAGGGAGAGAGGCAATCTAGGTTTTTTGCCGTTCCAAATAAACCTAGTCAAGGTAGTTTGTAGTGATTTGAAGAAACTAGGCGGGACTTGTAGAGGCAACATGCGGAATATGTACAGGATTTTTGGTAGCAATATCATTTTAGTGGTGTGTAGCCTGCCTAACCATGATATTTTGACCTGTCTCCATTTCTGGAAGCTGGAAACGCAGGTGTGTTGGAGGGGGTTATAGTTTAAGGATATCATTGACTGCGTGTGCAGGGCTAGTTTCACTCCCAGATATGTGATATGTTTCTGTCGCCAGTCAAAGCGAAATGTGGCACGGAGGTTTTGTATGCGTGACATGGGTATGTGTAATGGTAAAGCTTGCGTTTTGGTAGTGTTCAATTTATAATAGGAGATGCGTCCAAATTCGTGTAATAATGTCATAAGCCGAGGTAGGGATGACTCCGGATCACCCAGGGTTAAGAGGATGTCATCTGCAAACATAGTCATGCGGTATTCAGAACCCTTGATTCTGATACCGGTGATGGTCGGGTCTTGTCTAATTTTAATAGCTAAAGGTTCCAGTGCGATTATATAAAGGAGGGGAGATAGGGGGCACCCTTGACGGGTTCCGTTGGTAAGGTTAAAGGGTGTGGAGAGAAAGCCGGATTGGGACACCTGGGCAGATGGTTTGTTATATAGAGTCATGATCCCCTGGATTAATTCCGGTGGGAACCCGTATTTAGCTAATACCGAGGACATATATACCCAATGGAGTCTATCAAACGCCTTTTCAGCGTCTAAGGCTAACAATAAACTTTCCATGCCTTCTTCTTCAATGTGGGAGAGTATATTCAAAAGTTTCCTGGTGTTATCCGAGCCTTGTCTGCCTTTTATAAATCCCGATTGATCGTTGTGTATTAACTTTGGAAGTATCGATGCTATCCTATTCGCTATTAGTTTGGCGTAAATTTTAGTATCGCAATTCAAAAGCGAGATGGGTCGGAAGTTGGCACAGTGTGTAGGGGGTTTCCCTGGTTTCGGTAATGTGGAAATGTGTGCCTTCAGCATCTCCGTAGGCATAGTTCCCAACTGGAAACACCTATTAAATAGATTTGTCATGTATGGCGCTAAAGTGTTTTTGAAGGTGTGATAATACAGATTAGTGAATCCGTCAGGCCCAGGCGATTTTTGTTTTGGCAATTGGTTGATTATGTCTAGGATTTCTTGATCCTGAAATGGTTGTGTCAACCTGCAACAATCTTCTGTTGATAGGGCCGGGAGGTGGATATCCTGGAGGAATGTATCAATATCAGCCTGATTGGGGGAATGTGTTTCGCTATTGTGTGCTAAATTGTATAAATCACTATAATATCTGCCGAATTCCTCCACCACGTCCTGCGGGTTGGTAATTTTTCGGCCCTCACGGTCATGTATAAATGCAATTTTAGATTGCGTCGTTCGCGACTTTAGTTGGGCCGCCAGAATTTTGCCTGCTCTATTGCCTTCTTTAAAGAATTTATGCTTCATTTTAGTCAGAAAGTAAGTCGTTTTCGCGAGTTCCATATCCCCTAGTTTTGCTTGTAAGTGGAGGATTCGTTTTGTTATAGAATGTGATGGTGATGTTTTGTTTGTGCGGGTGAGTTCCGTCAGCTCGGTTATAGTCTCTGTGTAATTTTTCATGCGTTGTCGTTTGTTGTAACTGGCTTGTTTGATGAATTGACCACGAAGAACCGCTTTGTGGGCTTGCCAAAGTGTGTCTATTTCTATATCTACCGTATCATTAGTGGCGAAATATGTCTCCAAATCCCCTTTGATCTGTGTAACAAACGTGTGGTCCCTAAGGAGCGTATCGTTAAGTCGCCACGACCTATTGCCAGAGGTTGGATATTGAGTCATGTATGATATCGTGATCGGGGCGTGGTCAGACCAGGTAGTAATCCCTATGGTGGCCTTGGTGATCCGCGCTAACTGTGCTGTTGGGATGAGGAAGCGATCGATTCTTGAATATGTATTATGGACTAATGAATGGTGTGTGTAATCTCTTCCAAGAGGGTGTAGGGCTCTCCATGCATCAATGAATCCGTGAGTGAGAAGAGTATTTGCTATCAACGTGGTGGTGCGTTGTCTCCTGCGTGTCGTTGCCTGCGCTACCTGTGAGGATGAAGTGGTATCCAAGAAAGGATCTATAAGAAAGTTGGTGTCACCACCAGCAATAATGTTGCCATATTTGTGAGCAAGTGTGAGAGACAAGACATGATCTAAGAAAATATGCTGGTCGTTATGTGGACCATAGAGGTTGACTAGTGTATATTGAGTATTATTAATTATACATTGCAGAATTAGGTACCTCCCTTTCTTATCGCTGATTTTTTTGATCAATTGGAACGAGACTTCGCTACTTATTAGGATTGTGACACCCCATTTCTTCTTCCTATATGTGCTATGGTACCCTATCGGAAAATTTTTGGACTTAAAAGTAGGTGTGTGCATTGATTGGAAGTGAGTCTCTTGATAAAACGCAATGTGTGCTCTATGTTGTTTGGCCTCCTTAAGCGCAAGGCGCCGTTTATGAGGGGAATTGAGGCCTTTGGCATTCAAGGAGAGGACATTAAGAGCCATATTCGTGGAGTGTATGATTATGGATATGATTATGATATATATACGGGGTTCCCTTACATGTCAAGGGTTTGAGCAGTTGATGTGTCTCTTCATTAGGCCTGGTGGTCAGCCCCAATGTTGTTTGGGTAATGTGGTGAGGCAATTGATATGATGTCAGACTAGTATCTAAGCCTTGCAGAGCGTGCATTAATCTGGCCTGTTGTCGGAAGGTTATCAGGGAAGTGGGACAAGTCAGAGGGGGGAGGGAAGAAGTAACTTGGATAGAACTATATACATTAAGATGGTCTCCATATTGGGACCTAAATGTCATATAGACAATTGAGCAATGAAGCTCGCATGGGGGGAGGAGTCTTTCTGTGGACCCCTTAAGGGGTTGTTCATGAGTGTTTTGCATAGGGGGAGGTGGTAGACAATATTTGAACTCTCCCACATAATACATATTGAGTTTGGATTGTAACCTTGTTTCATAATCACTCGGTACAATGATAGCTTTACATTCCCCAGTAGTAAATTATGAAATTATAAATCTAAACCACAATCTAGACATCAACCTAAACATCCCAAAGAAGAACCTTTTTCCCCTCTTAGAACATAAAGGACAAGTTCGTTTTTTACTGGGTAGTTCCCGTAACAAGGGAATTAATGATTCTCATTAGAGCCGTGCTCTCGTTTCAGAGGTATACGGGTCCGTTCCTAAACAGTAGGTGCTGTGTATTATTGGTTTTAAATAGTCCTTGGGACTGTGCACCATAAATCAGAATATTTCAATATAATGGGCGAGCAATAAAGGTCTTTAAGGAAGGGACCCGCAATCCGCGGTAGGATGCGCATAGTAGGTGGAATTTGTGCTCCCTAAGTTTGGCATGTTAGCCCTGGGTTGGTGCCTATTATAATTATAAGCTTCTCCTGGTGCAGAGAAGTAAACCGAATCTATCGGCATAACTGGGGGGAGAGTATATTATATCTATCCAGGGGCTCCATATCAGTTAGTAGGGCTGTGCGGTAAGCTTTGCCTTATGCCAAAAGCGGCACTGAGATAATCTACCACCTATGTCTGAAACTTTAAACATTAAACAATTTAACAAGACAGGAGTGGATGAACCATATTAACGCAGGGAAGGCCCCACGTCCTTGTTAACTTAAGAGTAAATGGCCCTATTGGGTCAACATGTTAGAGTCACTTAGCTGCGGCTACAGATTGCCATTCATGGGCCAGTGTCAGCGGCGAGGTAATAGTCTGGTTCTTGACATCATCCCCAGGCACAATGTCCTCCATCGGGATATTCCAGGCGTTCAGGAGCTTCTCTCCGTCTGCTGGGTTTAGCATATGGTGTTCGGTGCCGTTGCGCCGCACTATAATCTTCGCTGGGAAACCCCATTTGTAAGGCAGGTCGGCGTCTCTCAGGGCTTTAGTTATTAGTTTAAATTATTTTCTTGCTGTTAGTGTAGTCGCTGAGAGGTCAGTGAACAGCTGGACTTTACAATAATCCTCTGGGAGTGCTGGTTGTTGCCTGGACGCCTGCATTATCTGCTCCTTTGTGGTATAGTAGTGTAATCTGGCAACAGTGTCCCGCGGTATGGAAGTCGGGAGGTGTTTTGGCCTTGGTAGCCTATGAATCCTGTCTATCAGTGTTGCGCCTTCTGTGAGTTCCGGCACCAGTAGTAGGAATAGACGTTTGGCATAGGGGCCTAGTTCTTTAGGGCTAATGCCGTCAGGAATGCCCCGGATTCGGATATTATTCCGTCTATCCCTATCCTCATGATCTGCCAATTTAGCCACGATGGATGACATTTGCGTCTGCATGGTTTCAAAGGCTGTGGTCACATTGTTGTGCGCCGAAATGATCTCTTCTGTCTTGTTCTCTAAATAATCCGTCCTCTCACCGAGTGAATGTAGGTCTGCCCGGATTTCCTTGGCCATTTTGGCAAAATCAGCAGTCAGTGATGCCTTTAGGTCGTTGAGTATTCTTTGGATGGATGCATCCGTGGCTGGAATGACTTTAGTCGATACAGAGGTGACGTCGCTTCTGTCGGAGCTGGAAGCTGGCGATGTAGGCCTGTCGGCGCCATCTTGTACACGGCGTGGCGGAGATTGCATAGCTGTGATCTGCAATGATGCCGGTTTCAGCTTCGATTTTTTCATGGTGCGTTGTGCCATGGTATCGGGTGTCTTCCCCTTTGTCAGTGTAGAAGGGTAAGTGAAAATTGCTTCTCTAATTGCTGTGCTTTTCGGACTCCCGCACGGAGCTGATCTAGCAAGCGTCCGTCTCCATTAGCCGTCAGGCCACGCCCCATGATTCATGAAATTTTAAGGTTTAATGAATAACTTTTAAAATGTCTGGAATGAGTTTAATCCTCTTATTATTATTGTCTTATGAACAGTTTCTCATAGTCAAAATACTGGAATAATGTATTCAGTAGAGGCATTGATAAGTGAAATTGTGTAATTTGTTTAACACTTTCACTACCAAGAATTTTGGTTAAAATAACAAGTGAAACAGAAACCCTATTTTCAAAGTGCCATGGAAAGGAATACATAACATATATGTTAAACTCAAAATGCATAACAACAATGGAAATAACAGATAACTATTTTGGGTTACTGTTCTCGAGGGGTATCTAAAAAGTAATGGGCCTTTACAAATATTTGTTTTATTAATTGATTATTTGTAATGCAGCTTAATATACATTCCAACAGAATATTAAAATAATAACCGTAATTCCCACATACAGTAGATACAGTTACAACTAGCAATAGTACTACACAGGGCTTGCAGCATCTTACAAATAAGCCATATCCTTTTGTGATAGTGTTGCCCATTATGTTCCTTCAAACATTTTTGAAGGCATTAACAAAATATTTCAAACTTCTTCACTGGTAAGTTTATTTGCAATAGTCTGAACTGTAGTCAGTTAAAATCTGAACTGTAGTCATTTAACAAGTAAAACTGTACATTTGTTTGTCTGCATTTAGGCTGATCAGGGGTTCAGCCGAATTTCATATCTCCAAAGAGCTATACAGATGTATTACCAAGAAAACAACCAGGACGATGGATGTGCATATTTGTTTAATTCCCTGAATCAAAGAAAACCCCTGAAAGACACCATTGTCAGTCTACACTATTATCACTCTAAGCAAGCCTTAATAATGGATGGCCAGAAAGCTAAAGGCCTTCCATTACCTGTTTCAACATATCTCTATTAACTAACGCAGACCTGTCCACAGCCATGCTGGCCAAGTGGAGAGAATTTCTTCCTGTTACAAAATGTCTTCAAAACAACTCCATTCCCAAAAGATGGGGATATCTCACCAAACTTCTCATATGGCACAAAGCCTCACAACATGTCCTCCCATCTCTGAAAGAAAGTTTGTCTGACATGTTTTCAAGAATATTTTTCAGGAATAATATTTGAGTGAGCCGAATCATCAAATCAACAAGTTTTAGATGTCCCAAACTAAATGTAATTTTCAAAATAATGATTCAGTCAAACCAAATTTCCATGCCAAATTTTCCTGTCTAATAACAAATATATTAGGCATGTGCATGGGGAAAATTTCCAGTTTGGTTCGGCATTCTGAAATTCGGGATTTATGCAATTCGGGACTTCAAAACTTCGGCAACTTCGGAACTTGGGCACTTCAGCACTTCGGAACTTCGGCACTTCGAAATTTCGGACTTCGGCACTTCGGGACTTCTATTGGAGCCGCTCAGTAGATAACTCCCTAATTCCCACGGTATTAGGGAGTAATCTGCCAAAAGGCTGAAAGACCGAAATTGGTCTTTCAGCCAAATATACTAATACTAAGTAAAAATTACTTAGTATTAGTACATTTTGCCCCTACTTAATCCACCAATCAGAGAGTTATGAGTCAAATTACACAGCGTGGGAAAATTCCAAAGAACTTTCCCACACTGTGTAAAATGACACAGAGCACTCTGATTGGTGGATTTCAAACCAACAGATCAGAGTGCTGTGATAGGTAAATGTAGAGACTTACCTGTCAGTCCCTTCATTTACCTGTCAGAGCACTCTGATTGGATGGCTTAAACCCACCAATCAGAGTGCTCTGAGCCTAATTGAGCCAGAGTGCTTTATAAGCCTTCCCCCGCCCTGCAGAGCTCAGTCTGCACGGAGCCCTCGCCGGGTGTAGATGGATTTTTGGTGTTTATAGGCCCTAAAATAGATTTTCTTTTTTTCATTTAATTTTTTCTCCTTTTTCTCTACAAAATTTTTGTCTAAATTTACTTTCATTAAAAACAACTACAACATTTTCTAGAATGTTGGTCCATGGTTCACTTTTGTTTTAATTATGTAAAATTTCCTTTATATATTTACAGGTTTTTCACTAAAGTAAGAATTTGAGGTGAATTCAAAGTGAATTTCAAATTTAAGTTCAAAGTAACCAAGTTTGAAAAAAATCAGCTATCCTTTCCATTCAGGTCTTAATTTTGAATTTATCTATGAGCTCACTCTTAATTCTCACTGTACATCGCATTACAATTAAAATATACAAAATTCAATATTGTTTAGTGCAATATTTTCCATTTTTAGATTTATGCTTTCTGTACTTTTGGATTGCTTTATACAGTTTAGCATTTCTAATAAATATTTGTTCAGATTCAGATATTACTGTGAAGGAATGCCCCATCAATAATACTATTTCCTTTTCGAATGCTATCATTCCCTTGATATACACACTGTTTCGGTATCCGAACGAAGACCACCCCCACAGCTTATTAGAACGTAATAACCCTCCATTAACAAATGCGAAACCACAAGGGAAACAACTAATAAATGCTCTCCTGGGTGGCTGCCATTTCGTACAGCCAAATGCATGTGGTCGACAAAATTGATGGCGGCCATCTTGTCTTCCGAATGCAGGCAGCAGTACTTGGTCATTGAGTGCCTGGAACTGATTTAGGCTAGGCACTCCCGTGAACACCGGTTAAAATGGAACTGCTACCCGTTCAAGTTCCCGACCACCCATATAAACGGCGTTCGGGAGATACAAACCATTGAATGGTGGGAGCATTCAACACTTGAAATCATTCATCTATTGCGTGTGGTTTTCATATGGAAGTCTGTGAAGGGAGACAGGCTGTTGCCATGATTCCTCTGGTTACCTGATTACAATCCTGAACCACTCAATGACAATCCCGAACCACCAAACCGATCTGAGTGATTTTTGCATATGATAGTCACTCAGATCAGGGCTATCCGGGGATGTGACTCTTGAGGGGGTTTCATGTATTTTGGGGGTACTTTTGGGGTGTTTAAAAATTGTTATACTTTTTTGTACCTGGAAATAATTGAGCTTGTACAGCTCCTGACTCAATTATCTCTCAGGCACAGGGGAGGAGTTTAATGTATGTATAAATTCTGAAGCTTTGCCTGCATTAAACAAATCTATGCCCAGAATTCAATCTTGACTAATGTGTGGGGGCAATGCTATACTGGCTATAACTATTTACACAACTGGTTGGTGCTATTTTATGTTTCATATGGAAGTCTGCAAAGGGAGACCGGCTGTTGCCATGATCCCTCTGGAACTATTTTGTGCTTCTACCTCGTGGACGGCTAGTCAAATGTTTACCTCGATGACAATCCTGAACCACCAAACCAATCTGAGTGATTTTTGGATATGATAGTCACTCCGATCAGGGCTATCCGGGGATGTGACTCTTGAGGGGGTTTCATGTATTTTGGGGGTACTTTTGGGGTGTTTAAAAATTGTTATACTTTTTTGTACCTGGAAATAATTGAGCTTGTACAGTTCCTGACTCAATTATCTCTCAGGCACAGGGGAGGAGTTTAATGTATATATAAATTCTGAAGCTTTGCCTGCATTAAACAGATCTATTCTCAGCATTCAGTCTTGACTAATGTGTGGGGGGGAATGCTATACTGGCTATAACTATTAACACAACTGGTTGGTGTTATTTTACTCTGGGAAAGGAAATCCATGGTGGCGATGTACTGGCGGTCCGCCACAATTACTTTTTACCACCTGCTAACTCTCCTTTAAGAAGAAATAACATTTAATATGTGTGATCATTATTATAACATCAACCTATTCCACAGGACTTTCCAACTTTAAAAGACAAACTCCCTCAATAAATAATTTATGAAGAAAATAGAGCCAACTAAACAATTAGGTGAAAAGGGCCCTTCTCAAATGAGGAGAGATTGGGGTAAAAAAAAAACCACATATGCACATAACGTAGGATACATTTTATGTTATGATATATTAACATGACTTGATTAAGTCATTTTAGTTATCAAAGTAAGCCTATCAGAATTCTGTGAAATTTAATCTAAAGATAATCAAAAACTTAGAGGTTTCTAGAATAGATCATATGGTAAAATATTAATTGTGTTAATTATATAGTTGGCATGTGTTAGGTATCCATATTTGAATTCAAGAGTTTTAAGCAATTTACATTAGGCATTGATGGCATACAATATTATTAATCGTTCCATTACGACATATTCCACTTATGCAGGCAGTGCCTTGTTACATTATTTTCTATTAGTAAAATACATTACTGAAATTCTTGACATCTTGTAAAATAAATGGTGCACTCTATATCTGTATCCTACTGGCTGACTTCTAGAACATGTAAAAGTGTCATCTGTAAAGGCATGTTAGGTGAATAGGAATAAGTATATTTAAAAGAACCCCAATTCAGCCTACATACTAAGGAAATCATGCTTGCTTGTATGTTCTCTACTGGAAACTTTACTAGAGCTTTTATGCCAGCAAAAAATAAAAGTTTATTTGTGTCACTGCATTTTAAATAAATCAATGCATATTATGTTAATATAATTTGTTGTATCTTAATACGCAAACCGATATATTTTACAAAGAAAATTTTAAATGTTCTTCTTTGTTGTGATATGTTTCTTTTTATAATACATTTTATGTTCTACAACATCTGAGGTGGGTTACCCACTTATCATGCCTCAGCTAAATAAATAGGACAGTCAATTACAGAAATATAAGTAACATACTTCTTGATAGAAAAAAAAGTTAGGCAAGAAAGTTATCTTTGATATCTTCTAGGTCAAGACAAAATTAATTAAAACATGAATTTCATAACACACTATAAACCCCAAAGTCCAGTACATCCAATAAACGGTATAAATAGTATTATTAGTTTAGGTCTTATTTAACTGCTTTCAAGTTACCTTATATCGGTACATTTAATACAATATTTTCACTAAGATTTTGAAGATTTTAACCATAAAGGTTTTTACCCATTCATTCCAGAACATTGCATTTGTAAACCTTTTAACAAAATAATTATCAATCCCCTTCTCTATCTTTAATTGTTAACTTGTAATCTTAATAAATCCCAATGTATTAAATTAGTTGACTTCCAGTTAAATGCAATAGATACTTTTATCTTTATCTCAATAGATTTTTTTACTACCATAATAATATGTATTATTATTATTTGATTCTTTTTTCTTAAAGATGTTGACAAAACCAAATAAAGTAGTGCATTTGCAAGAGTACATTTACAATTGAACTCCATAAGACTTGTAGTTTCTTGTAGTTTCTTTTTCAACTACAAGCCATAAATTTAATTCTCTCTATTACGGGGAGGGGGGAGGGGAATTATTTAGTCTCAAGGATTTATTAATTACATTAAATATCTCTTCTGGGAGATTTGTGCTACTTTTATCTTTATCGCAATAGATTTTTTACTACCATAATAATATGTATTATTATTATTTGATTCTTTTTTCTTAAAGATGTTGACAAAACCAAATAAAGTAGTGCATTTGCACTAAGAGTACATTTACAATTGAACTCCATAAGACTTGTAGTTTCTTTTTCAACTACAAGCCATAAATGTTGGATAACTACACAGGACCACCATATATGTTGAAGATCTGCCATAGGTTGACCATATCTCCAGCAAAAAGGTGAACTGCGCTTATACATCTTAGTAAGTCTCATAATGTCCCAATACCATCTGTTAACCAGTTCATAGTGTGTCTCTACAAAATTAAGTCAGTGTATTTCTCCATATGTATAATTCAAGGCTTTACACCAATCTGAATCCATGATCGTTATCATTAAAGCCTTTTCCCATTTATTAATTACAGTGGGTCTCATTTCTTCCCTAATAGACAAAATTAGTATATAGTAATCATTTTTTCTATTATCCTTATTAAATGTTGTATTAGTTCTGAGTAGGTATAACAAATTAAATATTTGTCTAAAACAGAAGAAATTCTCATATAGCTGAAATACTCCTTATTTGTTATTTCTACCAGAAGCTTCCACATAGGGATGCACTACACCCTGGATAGGCACCCTTCAGCACTCCAGATGTTGTGGACTCCATCCCCCATAATGCTCTTACATCCATAATGCTGGCAAAGCATCATGGGAGGTGTAGTCCAAAACATCTGGAGTGCCGAAGGTTGCCTATGCCTGCACTACACCATGACCTTACTTGGTTTGAAGGACTCTGCAACAGAAAAACCAACCTATATAGGGCAGTGTCCCTTATATACTTCCACCTCCTCATGGGACACTTAGAGAGTAAAGATACTTTCCGCCAATGATGGGAGCATATCCAAGATACGTTTTTTACTGTGGCTCAGATACTGAAGATACTGATACTCCACCACAAATATTCCCCTAGTTCCAAATATCAGGAATCCGATTATGAGTTCATGGCCTTCTGGTACAGAACACCCAACTGTTTACACAGAATCTTTCCTGGCAGTGCCTAATGTCTGCTGAAGATGTGGAGATGGTCCAGGAACAACAACACATATATGGTGGGAATGCTCACACAATGTGCCATTCTGGGTAGCAAAGCAGCCTCTGTGACACGGGGCGTTTCGACATGGAACATTTCCTCCTACACTCCACGCCAACTAACGTCACAGCCTACAAAAAATCAATCTTACAACATCTGTTGAACATATGTTGAACGCTGACAAAACCTTTATCCCGCTACATTGAAAGCAAGACATGACTTCTTCAATGGGACAATGGATGGACAGGGTAGAGGAGATATACAAGGCGGAGTCTGTACAGGCCTCACTGAGTGGAACTGATGAAAAGCATGTGGAGTGTTGGCGGCTGTGGCTGGCATATGTGGCAGTGTAGGATGCGCGGGCGTGGGAGGAGGTGCAGTCATAAAGGATGAAGTTGGACTACTCAAATCCTGCTTTTGGCCCGCCTTCCTATGCGATACATCCTAGATACCTCAATCTCCACATGGATCACTCTCAATTACCGTGTGTGCTGCATACCCTAGGCAACTGGGCTTGCTCATGACTTCTATCCTTCTTTATTTTTTTATCATTTTTCTCCACCCTACCCCTCCTCATACTCATCTTCCTCCCTTTAACTTTATGCCTTCACCTCTTACTTTCTTCAGCTCTCTCATTTTCCCTACTACAACTTCAACCTTCCTTTCCTTTAATAAAACCATACAATTGCCACCTGCAAAGATGGGAGGGCTGGAATTCTATGTTCACTGACAAGTAACTAACAGATACTCCACATACCCACTATCACATTTTGTTCACATTGCACACTACATATCTGCGAGCTATTAGTCATGGGTTATCGTCTTACCGACTGCGAGTAACCAACCCATTTACTGGTGCAAAGAGTTTGCCTTGGTAATGTCTGGGCTATAATTAACGCACGAAATCCAGAGGTCGTGTCTTAAGTATATACCATGCCCACATTATAGATGTATGTTTGGCTGAATACCCCTAAATACTTTTAATATATTGATATTGCTGTTTGGACCTATGTGTCCACTCTGTTTGATGCAAACAGAGCATGTATCTGCTAATTTCTGCTGTGCTCAATAAAAAGCATTATTTAAATTAATTATTCCCTATTTGTTATCTGAAATTCCTTTTGCAGAACTTGACATTTTTTTTAACTATTACATTCCATGAGATCAGAATTTTTATACGACACTTAATCCCCCTTTCCCACTTTGCATCCTCTAATTGTGTCCCAAACATTAATTTATTATTTCTGTAGTTCCATTGTCTTTATTATTATCCAATAATAGCCATAATAAGAAAGTGGAGATTTTCCATGTAACAGTTTATATTGTTCTTAATTATCCAGACTTTCCAATATTGCTCTATTTTTGTGCAGCATTTGCATGTGCCCATAAATTTGCTTGTGCAATGTCATACATATTTGGTACTCCTTGCTCATCATCTTATTTTTTGTTAGCAGTTATAAGAAAAAAACTATTGTATAAGATTTAACCCGCTATCATGTATCTGAAATTGCATCATTCTAAAAGCAAAAGCAATTTTTGAAGTAATATATGTCTTCACTGTATTTATTCTCCCAATCCAAGATTACTCATATTTTTTATATTTCTGTAAAATTAGTATCCTTGTTTTTAATTAATGCCAAATTGTTAACGTCCTTCCAATTATTTGGAGACAAGTAGATATTAATTTTTTTTTCAAGATCCCTTTGTTTAAGATTGATTGCCATCACTATGGATTTATTTGTATTTAATTTGCAGTTTGTATTTAGGCTATATTCCTTAACCAACTTCATAATTTCTTCTAGAAAACAAATTGGATCTCCCACAGTGAAGAGGGTATCATCCACATATAGTTTATTTTTGGGGGTTGTTATCCATTCTAAACCCCTTAATTTTAGAGTTGATCCAAATTTCTCTTGCAAAAATTTCCATGGAGAGAATATTTATCATACTCACATAGAGTTTAAAATCCACATTCAACAACGATATAAGTCTATAACTGATCATTCTCTCAGGATATTTCCCTGATTTTAAAATGGAAATTTTATTATGTATTTCCTCCTGGATTATGCTTGTGTCTGCAAGCTCATAAAAGGTATGGTGGGGCCATCTCAAATTTAAATAATTTATTTAAAAAACAAACAAAAAAAACCCATCAAAGCCATCAGGGGAACTTTTTTTTTTTTAATTTAATTCTCTCTATTACGGGGTGGGGGGGGGAGGGGAATTATTTATTCTCAAGGATTTATTAATTACATTAAATATCTCTTCTGGGAGATTTGTGCTACTTTTATCTTTAACATATATCTTTTTAGTTCTTCTTCTGTACAATTGTTTGGTAAATTATGTAGATCCTGGTAAATTTTAAAGGCTTTGCCAATTTGTTCAGGTGATAAACGTACTCTTTTATTTATTTGTTTGAATATTTTGGCCCTATTATCTCTATGATGCCAATTATATTTCAAAATCTTTAACACTTTACTTGCTCTATTTATTAATTGAATTAATCTTTTTTTTATATATATATATATATTACTTTACTTTATATTTTACTTTCTATTATTGGGTATTTCTTATTGTTACATGTAATTTATTTAGTTTATTTAACTCATATAATTTAATTAAGATCATGTAAAATCACTTAAGTTAAAATATAAATATAATTGGGATTCACAAACAATAAACTACCTTGGAACTATAATTAACTTTGATATAGAAACCTGGGTAAATTTAAAGTATCTTAAACTATTAAAAGATTTGAAAGACCAGATTTAAAAATGGGAGAACTCAATACTTTCTTGGATGGGCAGACTAAATACGATAAAGGCATATATGGTGCCTAAAATAGAATATCTACCTAATATTATTTTATTCCTTTGTGTGGTCGGATAAAAAGCAAGAATCAATAGAAGAATAATGACAACACACTTAAGAGAGGGAGGACTGTCCTTCCCCAGTGTTCAGCTGATCGACAACTCAGTTATGTTCTCCCATTTTCTAGAATGGGGATGCAAAAAATCCAGAGAGAAAACATGGTATAAGATCGAGAGGGAACAGTGTGGAAGGATAGATCCCTTTCTTTTTTTCTGGCTCGATAATAAAACATAAAAAAATCTGTAAATAGATAATTTGATAATATTACAAATGTTTAAATCAATTGATCGGATAAAAAAAATATTTGTTGCTCAAAACCAAATTTTGTGTAAAGCTCCACTTGAAACGATTAAACTGTTCATACGAGACCTTGACTTAACCAAGTTAGAAAAAAGCATAGTAAAAATTGCTCAATTAGGATCTAATATTTCTCCCAATACCTTTTTGGATCTGCAACAAAAATACGATTTGAAAAATGAAAAATTTACATATTTTAAGAATCGTAAATGTAACGGACCGTTTCAGCATAAAAGGGGAAAAATGCGTTTAGGCGATAATCCCCTTTTCCATAGACAGGCACAGCTACTGCAGAACATCAGAACTCACGAGCTGGATACGAAATGACACTCCGAACTGGAACAGCTGAACAAGAAAAGCATACAATCGGCTTACACTCTTGGCAGTCAGCTTACAATCCAATCCCCCCCAAGAACGAGACGACACTTCATTTTGAGGGTTAAGCAGGAACTCAAGACTGGGACACCCAGTCTGGCTTTTATTACCAACAAGTACATACAGGACACTCCCAGGGGGAGGATGAAATTAACCAATCACATGGATGTACCTCCCACACATTTCCTCCCCTTAGATTAACACTTAACACAATTATACTGTACACCTTTTTCCCCAATTCCTGGATGTACCCCAAATACATATGCTACACCTCCAAAACAGGTATCCCCTGATAGCCCTTATTCAGGGGGACAACATATGCAAGAATCAGCCCATTCGGATAAATGGTTCAGGAGTTATGGAACTTTAAAGTATTGACCGACCGCATGGGTAAAGTATCCGAAAACAGTTCCATGCATTTTGGCCCTGCGGTCGGTCACAAACAAGGGAATGAAAACAGACGAATTGCCTGTGTTATAGAGCCTGGAGAGGGTTTGAATGAATTCCCTTGTTTGTGGGGTTCTTTCTACCGAACGGGGGGTCATTCGGTAGTTTCCATACGAATTTCTGGAAGTATGGAGGTCTCAGCGGTGTTTGCCTAGTCAAGTGTCCGATTTCAGTTCCAGACACTCGACGGCAAAACACCGCTGTTCGGTAGTTAAAGATGGCCGCCGCCACGTGTTGGTTTCCTGAATGGCGGCCACCCAGAGGACAAAGACCACACTGCACTGATTGCCAATTACCCGTTTGCAACATTGTTGCAAACGGTAATTGGAGGCACACTTAGTCCTGGGTGGTCTGGTTGTTCGGTAGTTTCCTCAATACAAGGAATGGAGGGATTCTACCGAACAATCAGATGAAGGCTGCATATATATATAACCCAGGTTAACTGCATACATAAATACATATACAATATACAGGCAGTACAATAGGATAGGCTTCACAGTCTTAAAGGGACAGTAGTCCCAAAATGTCCATTGCTGATTTTAAAGGGCCAGTAGCAGCAATATAAATTAGTACATGCCCAAATATAGTCTTTAGAGTGCAATATGTCCAGGGGCCATAGTCAGCGGGCAGGAGGCTAGCAGCCAGGCCTCTCCAGTTCACAGTGGCGAAGCTGGTTTCGCCACAGTAAATTTTCTTTAAAAAATATAATTAATAGATCAGTCCCCATTAGACACAGCTTTATATGGATTGAAATCTAAAAAACCTTGTAAATCAGACAGATTATTAACAAATCTACTCCAGAAACTAAAATAAATACCATTTTAAAGTGGGAAGAAGATTTAGACTATTCATTTTCTTATCATTTATGGATAGAGTATTTAGACCATCTCAGAAAATATGTACATTTTACAAACATTTAAGAACTTTTTTATAAAATCTTCAATAGATGGTATCTGGTTCCCACTAGACTATGTAAATTTAAAGCTCAATACTCAAATCAATGCTGGAGATGCAATAAGGACATTGGGACATTAAAACACATATGGTGGGAATGTTCAAATTTAAGTTCGATCAAGGAATTTGTATTACATCTTTTTAAAGACCTAGACCTAAAGATATTAGAACTGACTCCTGAGAAGTTTCTTTTTCATTTGAATATTACTGGTTTAACGAAATTTGAAAAGTACCTGCTAACAAATATATTAATGGCAATAAAGATCTGTATTTCCAGATATTGGTAGAGCGCAAATATTCCTTCCGTAACTGAAATTACAACTCAACTCAACAATGAAAATATTCTGAAATACAATAAAATCTGGTCCAGATGGTTTGAATATTATAATAGGAAAAACTGACCTTACTGGGCATGTTACAAAGTAATGTAAGACTGAATGATGGACAGATCCCAAAGCTATGTCTGGATTCTCAAAACCAACATTAATTATTTAATGACAGCTCTAACGACCTCTGCTCCCTTCCAGAAACACCCCCAGCTCACAGATAGCCTCCATAGTATCTAACATTATATTAGTCAATAACCATACCTATATTGATTTTTGTATGTTGATTTTATGTATGTTTATTGGGTAATGCAAAGAGTACAATTAATTGTAAACTTAATGGTTCTCTATTTATATGAGACCATGGAAAGGATATGCAACGTGGTCTATATCCACTCAGATGGGAAGACTACAACATAAGTCTTTGTAATCCTTATGTATGTCATTTCACTTCTGTTTGTGTATAATAACTTTGAACTAATATATGAAATCTTTATGCTATATGACTTTACACTTTCAATTGTTATGTATTTTTAAAATTGAAAACGAATAAAAAAATAAAGTAAAAAAAAAACATATATCTTTTTAGTTCTCATTCTGCACAATTGTTTTATACATTATGTAGATCCTGGTAATTTTTAAATGCTTTGCCAATTTGTTCAGGCGATAAACGTACTCTTTTATTTATTTGTTAAAATGTTTTGGCCTTGTTATCTCTATAATGCCAATTACATTTCAAAATCTCGAACACTTTACTTGCTCTATTTATTAATTGAATTCATCTTTTTTATATATATTTTACTTTATTGGATATTTCTTATTGTTACATGTAGTTTATTTATTAACACATATAATTTAATTAAACTGGCAAATTACCTTAGATTTTGTTTATTGGTCGTGCACCTTCTTTTATCAATAGTAAACTTACAAATGCTATCAATGCGCACCAAATTAAGACTGCAGAACATTCTTCATTTATATATATATATATATATATATATATATTTTAAATTGGGATATTTCTTTTATATAATCTCTATTTTACGTGTTATTCAGGATGGTGCTAGTTCAATCTCCAGTCTGGTTTGTGCTTATTATATTTATTTTTTTAATCCATAATAATTTTATTATGGTCCGACCAAGTGGTTTCCTGGATTTTTATTGAGTTAACCAGACCTATGCTTTCTGCCTGACTCAAAAAAATTATCTATTCTCGATTTAGGTTTCATGTGACCTGGAATAACAAGAATAATCTCTCTCATCCATATGTAATATCCTCTATATAGCATATAATTAATCATAAATATAATTTGAATATCCTGGCTTGATTTATTGTGTTCCTATCTCTAACTGTTACCTCTTTGTTTTTGTTTTTTATCCATTTTATCTATACACAATTAAAATCACCTGCCCATAGCAATAGTCCCCATTTAAGTCTTTCAATTGCTTAACTAATTTTGTCATAAAGTATGCTTGTGAAAAATTAGTGTGTAAAAGTTGACTAACCTATACAGAACACTTCTATATTGTGCAAACCAAAATTATGAATCTGCCCTCTGGATTCAATATATTTAGTTTTAATATCCAAATCTTTAGAGACTAAAATACACACTCCTTTTTTTATTTTTTATATGTAAAGAGGCCATGTGAATCTTTTATATACAATATACAATATAATCTATATTGTCCAAGGACCTTCAGTGGGTTTCTTGAATGTTACATATGTCTACATGTTGTTTTCTTAATAATTCTAGCATTACAATTCCGTATTCTTTGTCTTTCTTTCTTCCTTTCTTTCTTTTTCTCTTTCTTTCTTTCTTTCTTTCTATATTTAGAAAATTTGTACAATGAAAGAGTAACAAGAAGGACATGAGAAATGAGTTGTTAAAGCAATGCACAGAATGAATGCAAAGAACTACTCCCTGTAGTATGATATTACACATGCAATCATAATAATAAGACAGAGGGCACAACATTAGAATAATCTAATAGTGCTCAACTGTGTAATGTTCCAATGTTAAAAACTTTGTTAGTCTTTTACCAGAATTAAGTTCCCAGAATATAATCAGCAATTATCTGGTCGATTTCTGACATCTCCACCAGAGGAACAAGTTGTCAGGTAAACTTTATAAAGTCTCTGGGGATGCCAGTTTTTAAGGATTTTATAATGATTTTATTTTTGGTATTTAGAGCATAGCAAAGCTTTGCTGCGTTTGTATTAAGATTTTATCCACTATTCTTCTATAAGGGTCATGTGTAAAGATTCTTCCCAAAAGGACATGAACTTGAGCAGAGCTGTACGAGCTCCATGTGGAAACATTTGTTAGGGAGTGTAAATGCATCTAACCAGCAGCTCAGCACGATAGCTGAGCTTTTCAAAAGACGCCAATTGTCTATAAACTAAGAGCTAAGGGCATATGGATGTATAGAGGAATTGAGGTGTATTTGTAATTATGTTGAGTTTGCAATGATATGTTTTAAAATATATGATTTTGGTAGAGAAGTGTGGCTCTGGAGAATGTGAGCAAGCATTTGCTTGGTGGGGTGGGATGATGACATGAGGACGCACGCAGATCACATCACACAGTGTATGCAAGGTGCAAACTGAGCGAGGACCGGGAAAGACGGCGGGAAAAGCGGCATTTGAATGAGACAAACGCTGAAGGGAAGCAGACAGACAGGCGGAGAAGGGGAGCTGCTGAGAACCGGAAACAAGGTGTAAAGTGCAGGGAAGTGCTGGGAAGTCAAAAGCAAGGCAGGAGATCTCAAGACATTGGAACAACGGTCTGGAATCTGGCAGGCAATAATTTTGGCACCTGAATTGAGAGAAGCCACATGCAAAAGAGATAACTGCAAGTACTTGGTTAAAATTTCAATTGTGCTGGGAGAATGGTTCTTTCCTAATATAGTTATCTTCATACCACCTAAACTGAAAGATCTATATGAGTACAAATGTATACTTTTTCAAATACTCCTGTATAAATTAAAAAGGAGTAAAAGAGAAGATAAAGGAAGAATGCAAACCATGTCTCATATAAAATTATTTTATTAAAGGGTGATTTTCACGAAAGAGGTGGAAGAGAAGGAAAATAGAAAAAAGGAAGGAGGGAAAGGGGGAGAGAAAAGGGGGAAATCCCTTTGGGTTTTTCTTCTTTTATTTTTGTGTTCTTGGTGTTTACCACTGATAAGGATATATATACTGCCTCTGCCCACCCATGGCATCCAAAAATGAGCCAAAGCAAGGTGGAAGAAAGGAGAAGGAAAAAAAGTACATCAAAAAACAGAAATGCGGCTTTCAAGTTTCTTCTCACCACATGAAAAAATGGAAAGAAGAATAAGTCATCACGAAACATCGAGATATGGGGAGGTTGAAGATATTAATGATCAATCCTAAAAAGAATCTGAGAGAGAGACACAAAGTACTCCAATAACTGAGTCACAACATACGGAGAAATATTTTTTAAACACGTGTCTAAACACTCAGTTTGAAAAAATGAAGCATGAAATGCACGCTGTATCTGAAGAATTTAAAGAAGAAATATCCAAATTGATAAACAAAGTCAGTGCTTTAGAAGAAAAAGTAGAGCATACAATACTACAACATAGAATACAGCAAGACAAAATCTTATCTCTGGAGAAAAGAACAGATCACCTCGAATCATAGATCTAGAGGACAGATTCTAAAGAAAGAATTTCAGAATTAGAATTTGAAAAAGACCCAGCAGGGTTGAAACATTGATTTAACCACTGTATGGAAATATAATACAATAAACCACAGTTTGCTAATACAAGACTTGTGAGTGCCTCCTGGATTTCCACTGTTAACATATTGAACACAATTGGAGTTGCACCAAGGCAAGTTTTGCTCATATATATAATTTTTGTTAAGGAGCTGTTATTATATATATATATATATATATATATAAACAAGAATGAAGAGATGCACTCCAAGGACTTAATGAATGAAAAAAGAGGTAGTTTATTCCAATAGGTATAACATCAAAAAATAGCTGACGTTTCGACCCATTCAGGTCTTTCTCAAGGTCAATGTACCTAGCTATAAAAGTTATATATATAAGAAATAAGAAAATGTACCCACCAAGCGTGAAGAAACCCCTGAATCCCTTCGTGCACACCTGTAAGTGAAACCGAAAGTGAAACCCCGCGGTCACGTGATGCGTGAGTGATGACGTGGTGTTACTAGGATACCGATAAACAAACGCAATTACAAGATCGGTATAATGATCTGGCGTGTATATATCGAGTGTGCCAGTTAAATGCATAAAATATCACCATAAACTATCTATATTTTATATTGTCATAGACAACAACTTAAGAAATCATTACCAATCTCCCAATTTTTAAGAACATTGAGATACAATACAGAAACAGAAAAACGCAAAATTCAACTTCATGAGATGTGGGATAGATTTTGTGTACGTGGTTACCATCCACATACCCTTCAAATAGCACAGACCAAAGCCTTGGAAATATGGAATCGAGAAAAACCGAATGACAAAATCGAGAAGGCACCCCAAGAACCAAGAATTTACCTTCCCATGACCTTTCATACAGGGACATCGAAAGTAAGACAATCCATTCAAAAACATTGGGACATACTACGATCAGACAAGTCATTACCCAGTACATTTATGGACACTCCAGTTATCAGTTATAGAAGGAATAAAAACTTAAAGGACCTGTTGGTGAAAAGTGATCCGATAATTTGCTATTGAAAACCTGAGATTATCACTAAAAAAGGCTGCTACAAATGCAGTGGATGTGGGACATGTAGTCACATGGTCAGTGGTACGACCTTTGCTCATCCCCATAGTGGTCAGAGAATCTAAATATCACACTATATCACTTGTACCACTGACCACGTGATATACATGATCACATGCCCCTGTGAACTCTCATATGTGGGTAAGATTGATTTGACATTAAGAGAATGCATAAGGAGACATCGGTCGACTATAACTACAGCGTTTAGGGATCAATACAGCGATAAGCTTGTTGCCAAACATGTTTTACATATGCAACACAGACTCCCTATGCTACGTTTATGGCCATTGACCATGTCCCCCCGATGCCCAGAGGAGGCGATAGATCAAAGAAGCTACTTCAATGTGAGGCACAGTGGATTCATCGATTAGACACAGTGACGCCAAGAGGACTTAACGGAAATATTGTGCTCTCCATGTTTCTTTAATATTATTTTTGTCCTTCTTTTTATTTTATTTTTTTCTATTGTTATTTTTATTTTTATTATTTTTTACTTTTAATTTTATCTTTATTGGCTTACTTTAGTCCATTTTTGATAATTTTTTTGTCTCTCTTCTAATTATCTTTGGTAATTTTTTAATTATTTAGATTCTTAAAAATATTTGCTAAGTTGTATATTTTTTTCAGTTTAGATATGCTTTTTTGATTGCTTTAGTCTTAACACTGTGAGCTTCTGAGATCTATGAGATCTATTATTTAATGAGATGTTTATAATTGTATACAGAGTGTACTCTGACCAGAGATATTTTGTCTGTGACATCTATGTGATAGGCTGTATTTGCCCTTTGATTAAATTTCCTCTATTTGCATGCTTTCTGCTCTTTTCTGTGTTATGAGCCTTTGCCTTTGTAGCTTTAATCCTCCTCTTTAAATTGATTAGTTTATTATCATTATAAGATTTCTTAAGCAATGCCCATAATCTTGACATGGTATGTGAAATGCTTTTAACACACCTCATCTTGGGTCACCCTTTTATTGGGTATAAAGTGACACTTTTCATAGTATATATGATAACACGATCTTTTTTCACATTTTGTGTTCACATCTTTTTATATTTTAGCTGTTTATTGCACTCTGCACTTTAAATATTTCGATATGTCTATGACAATATAATATATAGATAGTTTATGGTGATATTTTATGCATTTCACTGGCACACTCGATATATACACGCCAGATGATTATACCGATCTTGTAATTGCGTTTGTTTATCGGTATCCTAGTAACACCACATCATCGCTCAGGCATCACGTGACCGCGGGGTTTCACTTACGGTTTCACTTACGGGTGTGCATGAAGGGATTCAGGGGTTTCTTCACGATTGGTGAGTACATTTTCTTATTTCTTATATATATAACTTTTATAGCTAGGTACATTGACCTTGAGAAAGACCTGAATGGGTCGAAATGTCAGCTATTTTTTGATGTTATACCTATTGGAATAAACTACCTATTTTTTCATTCATTAAGTCCTTGGAGTGCATCTCTTCATTCTTGTTTATATATTTTCAACGTGGGATTGCACCCAGGCAAAATTTAATTATATATATGAAAGGGTGAGTGCCAAGAAACATTTTTGCATATATATATATATATAAATATATATATATCTTGATAAAGACCGTATGGTCGAAACGTCGATTGATTTTTTCACCGAATAAATACCTTTGAATAAGAACTCTGGAGTGCTCTTCCTATGTCCTGTATATATATATATATGACACTATATTGGGGGGGGAGTGGGAGTAGAGGGGATAGAAATAACGGGAAAAAAGGGGAAACACCTACATTTTGGAACATTTTATAAGAACTGAATTGTAGTTGGGATATAATTCACATAAAATTACAAAAAGAAAAAAGAAATAAGACACATAAGATACAGAGGACACATAAAGACAACCTATGAAAGTACTGTAGATTAATAGAGTGGATTTACATATATATATTTCACAAGGAGTAGCAGATAAAGGTACATATGGGGAATATTTTTATAAGATTTCAAAGTGCTGGATGGTAATATATAATATGGGTTTTTAGTTTTAAAGGTATATTATGTTTTTTATGGTGTTCCCCATCATATGACTTTAAAGATATGTTGTTAAGCTTTTTTAAAAAGCATATAAGATGCTTAGACACTTTAAGAAAACATTCTTCTTGTTTTTTGTCAAAGGAACATAAGTTCCAAAATATGTCAAAAGTATAGGATTCGAGGGAGGAGTAAAGTTAAGACGTATACGCTATTATATAGCTAAATCTTTTTCCCCTCAAGGATTTGCTATAAATTATGATATAAATGTATTTTGATTAACCACAATGGGCGGTTAAGATTAAACCAGATACACATTAATTATAAGATGATGCATCTTTTTGGAGGTCACTTTGTGGTCCTTTAGGATGGGGAGAAGGGTTTTTTTGTGGTGCTTGCATACGTGTGTCTCAACTACTGAAACTCTGCATAATACTGTAAGCAACCTGAACTATATTATACTGAAACTATTTACCAGCTTTAGCTATTTCAACCCTGTATCATCCTGAACCTGACTTCATTGTGACATTCCACAAACTTCTAATCTCCTTGGAATCACTTCAAACCTACTTGTATATAAAATACTTTAATTAATTTACTTTCAAGATATGCCATTTGTGGCATATTGCCTTTATTCTGTTTTTCTTACAAAGTATCCTGTTTTTGGCAGCTTGCCTTAATTCTTTATTTCAAGTAAATTGTTATGTCTAAACAGACAAAGTTTCAACCAACAACCCTGGCAATCGCCTCCTCTCTGACCTGCTCAGGAACATGATAGAATGTCAAGGCCTTAAACCAGAGACTACAGGGTTAACCAGTGTTCTAACAATCATTGCTGAAAGCCTCTTAGAACTCTGCAAATCTATTTCTTGCTTGTTGCAATCAAGCTCCTGCATATCACCTGTGAGAAAAACTAAGAAAAAGTTAACCTCATCTTCCAGGAAAAGCAAGAAAAGAGAACCGCTAACCAAACTTGAATTAGAAAAGAGACGACAGGATGATTTATGTTATTATTGTTGTGATACTGGACACCAAATTACCTATTGTCCAACAAGACCTCCTAAATCAATGACCCAAACATACAGACCTCTCAACCTGACTCTCCTTTTTACAAAGACCATAAGGACTGTGTATTTTACCCACAGAGAACTACATTATTTTCCTATTACTCCTCAGATTACTCCCTATCATCTTACCTAGTAGATGAAAATTATCTACATGATGAACTACCCTCTGACAAGGAAGAGACTGGAGAAGAACTATTCATGGAAGAACCTATGGTGACTACTATGACTACTACATTATTTCAATCTGAAGAGACTTACCTACTTGATCTACCATATTGAAGATCCTTAACTGCTTCAACTGCTGCAACACTGCATGATCCTGTAAGCAACCTGTATTACTTTATACTGGAATCTACTTACCTGTCTCAACTACTGAAACTCTGCATAATACTGTAAGCAACCTGAACTATATTATACTGATACTATTTACCAGCTTTAGCTATTTCAACCCTGTATCATCCTGAACCTGACTTCATTGTGACATTCCACAAACTTCTAATCTCCTTAGAATCACTTCAAACCTACTTGTATATAAAATACTTTAATTAATTTACTTTCAAGATATCCCATTTGTGGTATATTGCCTTTATTCTGTTTTTCTTACAAATTATCCTGTTTGTGGCAGATTGCCTTAATTCTTTATTTCAAGTAAATTATGTCTAAAAAGACAAAGTTTCAACCAGTAACCCTGGCAATCGTCTCCTCTCTGACCTGCTCAGGAACATGACTAATACCCTCACATTTTCCTTTCTTCTATGCCTAGTAAAACATAAAAACGAGGGGTTGTAACTCTTATATTAGTCAAGGTTGCATTTAAGTTGATTTATCAGGAAACCGATAAAGAAGGCAGGTATCATATTCTTATGGGAGAAATTAACAATCATATATACACCATAGACAATCTCTCCCAATAGGTATATACAAAAACAATTTAATAAAGTAGAAAGAATCAGACAAGGAAGGATTATATATCTTGGAGACTTTAGTACATTAGTGAATCCGGTCTTAGATAGGAATAGTTTAAGAGGAAAGAGTTAAAGACTCTGCTATGGAATCACCAGGGACCTTTGGTAATATCCTGAGGAAAAGTGGCATGTGCATACTATGGAGGGAATGGCATCCTAAAGAGAGGGACTATACCTGTTTTTCTTGTACACATCAAGTATATTCAAGAATAGATCATTTTATAGCGGATGTGGAGACAACAAACAGAGTAAAAATAAATCTTTATTACCAACATAACTTGGTCTGATCATAATGCCTGATAATGACGATCAAAGAGGACTTCATTAAAGATAGATTAAACTGACGATTCAATGAACAAAGTTTTTATAATGAACAAAATTTAGGTCAATTAAAGAATGAACTAAGCTTTGTTTTAAAGAAAACAAGAGTAAAGAAATTTGATATCCACAGTAGGATGTGTGTATAAATGCACGATAAGAGGTCATCTAAATAAACTAGGATATCAAGGAAAAAAAAAGAAATTCAAGGAATTTAGCAGAGTTGTATATAGAGTTAGACCGACTTGAGAAAATAAGATCAGTCTCTCTATAGACATCGGTAAAAAATTTGAGCAAGATTAGAGAATATATTAATGATCTGCTGATCCAAAAAGCAAACTTTTCTTTAGAGAAAATTAAAAGAATCTGGTATTATAAGGGGAATAAGGCAAATAAGCTTCTTACCAGTAGATTAAAAATGAAAAACTAGAAAAATAATCTTTAAAATCATTCAGGGAAATAATACTATTCTTGTACCTTCAAAGATAGTTCAAGTGTTTCAAGATCTTTACTCTAACCTATATAATTTACCAGAAATAAATTCACCAGTAAATATATTAGACTTCTTGAATAAATATAAGATGCCTAGGGTCTCTCAAGATCAATTAAATGTACCTTTTTCTTCATTGGAGGTCTGTAAAGCAATTAAAAAACTAAAAACAGCAAAGTCCCCAGGCCCAGACAGCTATACTAATCTATTTTACAGATTGCTGAGTGGTAATTTAGCGGGAGTTCTTACCATTATGTTTAACTATTTTAGGGAAACAGGTAACATTCTGCAAGAACTGCTTAGATCCTTTGTAGTACCTATCCCCAAACAAAATAAAAATCCAGAAATATTTGCGAACTATAGACCTATTTCTCTGTTAAACACAGATATAAAGTTATATTCTGCAGTAATTGCAAAAAGAATAGGTAATGTAATTCCTGCAATTATACACTGGGATCAGGTGTGGTTTGTTGCAAGCAGATCTCCAGTGTATAATATTAGAAGATTAGTGGATGTGATGTACTCTGTTGCGTTTGGTTTTAGAGGAGAAATTAGCCGATCTGTAATGACCCTGTATACCTCTCCTATGGCTCAAGTGGTTTGTAGTGCGTTTTTCCTCTGAATAGTTCCAATTGAAAAATGAGACCAGACAGGGTTGCCCGCTATCACCACTGTTATATCTTATTGCTATAGAACCATTAGCAATAGTGATTAAGGTTACTAGCCAAATTAAGGGACTGTGCATTATGGAAGATAGTGTCAAGTTAACAATGTACACTGATGACATAGTATTCACGCTTACTGATCCAATTAATTCTATGAGAGAATGTATCCCCGTATGCATTCATTTTCAGAGCTACCAGGCTATAAATTGAACTTAGAAAAAACAGTCGCACTGCCACTTAATATGACTCGGGATGATGTTGAAGGTCTAAAGAAGGAATTTTACTTTAACGTTCAATGATCATTTAACTATTTGGGGGTAGAGATTACAAGAGATCCTTCTAAAATAATGGAACTACATTTTTTGTCTTTATTAAAATAAACTGGTAGAAAGCTAAAGAAATGGAGGAACACTTAAATATCATGGTGGGGGAGAATAAACACGGTGGAATCGTATATACTTCCCAAATGGATGCAGGGAGGCATTTTCAAAATAAGTAACTTAATGAGGCTTCTTGAGAAGCAGACAGGCGAAACATGTTAAGTAGGACTATTTTATATATTTTTATATATTGATTTTATTTGTTTTGGTTAATAAATAGTGTATTTTTTATATTCATATATATACCTTTTTATTCATTCACCTACTGCTTCCTGGTAATATTATATCCCTAGGTGGGGATTATACCACCCATGATATTCACACTAGAGCAAGTTCTGCTCTGGTAAATGTAAGTACAATACTTTATTTATTCACTCAACTTTTCACCAGTACTTACTTTACCATTGGAGTTTCCTTTTTTGCATTTACCTCTATACATGTCCTGCACATCGCACTCTAATTGAGGTATCCATGACAACTATATAACCACGCATACTTAGACGGGGATTGTTCCATCTATGCATAATACAGCAGAGCTCTGTTAGCTCATTACAATATAAGTGGAAACTACACAACATTATCCACCATATACTCATTGTACATACTGTACTGCACTATTATTTCTGTCTTTATCTTTTTTTTTAGGTCAATTATGTACAAATCCCTAAAGACCTGTGTACATATATTATTTTGTACTTATATTTTGGGTGCGGATTCCCCTATTCTCTCTCACATTTTATCTCACTAGGTTTGGGAATCCTTGAACAAGTTATTGCTGCATATACCTATCTTTTGTTTTATTTTATTGCTAGCGCCTATTACCCCTCTTTTACGATCAGGCTTAGCTAGCCTACTCATGCTGCAGTGTTCCTGAATTAATCTAAATCATTTGTTCTTTAAAATGCTAATTATTAACTGTGTAGAAGAAAGCTTTCAGCACAAGGAAAGGAAATGGGATATGTAAAATGCATTATAAATTCTTGTTCAATCCCATGTGTAAAACAAAGTTCCTGCAGGTATCCTCTATTCATTCATAGAAAAATTAAAACTGATCAAAATGTAATCTGGGTGAAGAGTGTGAACAGATATTTAGAAATCCCTGTGCTCTTTCAGATTATTGGTGACAATATAAATCTTGGAAACATGGAAACTCTGATCAATTTTGACAAACCAAGATTTTTTCATAACTTTCTAACTTAAATTGATATTTGAGTGTTTCTTTACTAAAACTCAAAATTACAGTGGATTTTAATGTGATATAAAACCATTGAACAATGTAATTGAAGAATAAAGGAAGAACAATTATTTTCTTCTTCTATTGTTATTATTTTGTTTGGTTCCTATTTATACTTTGGTCCCCTATTCTGGACTGGACTCCACTTAAATTTTGTTTTCTGGTCTGGTATTTTGTATTTTTTCTGGGTTTGTATTTTTTTCCTAAACTTAATTTTCTGAACAATTGACTTTCCCATGTTTTCTGACTGTTGACGTTTGAGGCTAGCAAACTGAGCAACAACTAATACACAAAACATAAATAATAGGTGAAGCCCAAAATACTGTAATTTTAGTAACACAACGAGATTATGCCAGCAGACATTTGCCTGGCTAGAAAGCATAGCAGAGGTTCCCATCTTAAAACTGACAAGCTTAATAAAGACCCTAACACATAACAGTTTTTTATCCAATACAATAGTCAATGTATGAATAAGTATTTCATGTAAAATAGTCATGACAATGGCTAAAATAAACAGAATATAATGCAAGAGTACCAATGACCAAAACCCCCAAATATGGAATGAAAAAACAAATCCTATATATTTTTTATATACCGGTAACTAATTTTCCCCAAACTCTTTGGGATTAAGTTGTGTGCTCTCATTGTTTGAATCATGACTTAATTGCATGTATATTCCACTCATCACATGGCACATTGACCTCACTCCATATGTGTTCACTCATCCTCAAATAAGGATAGAATGCTGTTATATACAATAGATTGGATGGGATGATGCTATGCATCTAATGCTTACCTTGCATTGCTGTGATTATTATATTAAGATTAAAGAGCAATCATGAAGAAGTGCAGTAGAGGATGAATTATATGGATATATAGGAAATAAAAGCAATTTCCATTAAGCCATGGATAGTAGTATGGGAGTGTAGACATTTGTCATTATATTGTGCATCCATATTTTATTTTTTGTACTAATTTCTTATCTCTTGGGCCTTTTTTCTGTATTTGGTTAATCCACTCTATCTACATCTAAAATGGTGACAGAAAAACTTACATGCATTGGCTTTATCCTGTGCATGAATAAGTTAGAATTAATCATGTTTAAAAATGGACACTTAAGCCATGGATATATATATTGCACATACTTAGACTCTTCAAAGGAATAATCACTCTAGACATCATCAAAAGTTTATTTTATGTCTTGGTTTACAATAAGTGTCCACAGTTCATATTAATATATTAATTAGCACTGTATTTAACATTTTGTGTTGATAAGTTTACACAATTTTGGCAGTGATGTCTTTAGTCAGTTGAGCGGTATTTTGCACACTTAACCAATTTTACCAAACTAGCTGTCCCTATTCTTATTCTTACTATTGGCATTTATATAGTTATTCCTCAGATTAACGAGACAAACTATTAAAAACATTTACCATAACAATAGGTTGATGAGGACCCTGCTTGAACGCGCTTACAATCTAGAAATTAAATAATGAGTTCTAACTATAATATGACAAGCAGACCATATTAGAATGTTATTTCTCCAAACATTTTAAAATAAATGCAATATTTTTTTATAAACAAACAAAAACAATTAAAACACCGGCAACAAACTAGGTTAACAAAAACTAATGATGTAAATGTATTACCAACAAAAAAAAAATAAGATACTACAAATACTATATAGCAATAAAAATGTTTTATTTATAATGATACACACATTGCAACAGTTAGTACCTAAACAAACAAGAAGAAAAAAAAAACAAGAAAGAACACTGTAAAAATTCATAAACTTGAAACTAAAGATAAGAAGGATATAAACAAAGAATCATATATTGAAGGTTTGGATTTAGATGGAGAAGTCTGTGTTTAACTTCTATAACTATGAAACATGTCAACTAATGGCATGTCTAATCATGTTCCTATAAAATCTATTTTCACTTGTGTGGCAATGCTAGATTTGGGAAGTTCATCTGCATTTTTTCAGATTATATAATTTTATTTTTGCATTTTCTGTTTGATATGGTTCTTTTTAGTGAAAAATAGTACTTCTTATACATTATTTTCTTCTGTTTAGTTTTTTGATATTGCTTATAATTACATATTTTATAATTACTTACCATATATCCATTTTCTTCTATGGACTATTATTTGGATGCATTCTTTACTCTGAACATATTTAGGTTTTCAGTTTAGTATAATAATTTAAAGACTCCGGAACAGATGAGTTTTGAAAGATTGTTTGAAAACGGCTAAGCGTTAAAATAGTAAAAGTTGATGTGTGAACATATAGGGTAGAGAAGACAACCTTATTTATCCGTATAGAGAGATGTGAACAGAGCTTATGGGTTTGTACATCAGATAAGGAGTTTACAATTTATAGAAGGGAAATATGTAAGTCTACACTGTATAGAATGGATATGATGATCCAAGTAGTTATATCTACTTTTAATGAAGAAAAGATGGTTGGTTGCTAACAATGTCATTAGGAAGGTCGCTGAATGCAGGTGATAAGAGAGTGAAAAATATCTTGAGTAAGAGAATGCCATCATTTGTCCGAAATATATTTTAGTAGAAGTGCAAGACCAATAATGGATTTAATGTAAGGGATAAAAAAAGATTCAGGGACCTTTCATTATTCTGGACAAGATAGTCAAAAGAAAAAAATATAAAATGGAGTTTGAAAGCAGAATGTTTTAGTTATTTTAATAGGAATGTGTAAGTCATCCAAGAAAATACTATTAGCATTATTATTCAACATTTGAAACACATAGGTGAGTTTGATACTTTGTTCCATACAGAGACCTCTTTGCTTTCTTCATGTTATAAAAATGCATAGTTTAAAAACTTCTTAATGTCATTAGGGCATTCTATGCAATTTTACATAAAGTGGGCTTTAACCCCTTAAGGACCAAACTTCTGGAATAAAAGGGAATCATGACATGTCCCACATGTCATGTGTCCTTAAGGGGTTAAAGCATGTAGGGTGGCATAGACCCCCTTCATAATTGGTGCATGCAGGGTTTAATCCCTGCTCACACCAGGAAGCTCTAGGTATCAATGGATATCTGGAGCTCCCCTCTGCCTGCTGGGGCCATTTTAAGCGCTGTAAGCCAGTGCTGCAAACAGCTCTTTAACCCCTTATGGACCAAACTTCTGGAATAAAAGGGAATCACGACATGTCACACATGTCATGTGTCCTTAAGGGGTTAAACAGGCATGACATGCCTATTAAAATTATCTTGGTTTGAGCAGGGTTAAATCCCTGCCCAAGGCACTAACCTCAGGTAGCAATGGACACCTGGGACTCAATAAAGAAAACCACAGATGAGCAATCACACTCTGGGACCAGTGTTCCCAGCACCAATCTCTATATATTACGCTGGGAACCATACCAGCATCTACTGTGTTAAAAACAGTAAATCCATTAAATTGATGTTAGCAGTTGGTTACCTGAAGGTTAGGTTTGGGGTTTGTGGTTGGTTTAGATTAGGGTTATATATAGGGGAAAGGGAAGGGTTGCACTTAATGTTGAGTTAACTTTAGGGTTATGGCAAGGTAAGAGTTAATGCTGTTTTAGGGCTAAATATTTGGTAGGGTTGAAGTTAAGGTTAAGGTTAGGATAGGCATATGGTTAGAGTTAGTGTAAAGGTTGGTATTCTAGGCATATTAGGCATTTAACAATCGGGACTAATATATACATCTATTATGGGGTTTTTTCAATTAGTTGCACTGGATGTGTAAAAACTATTATAAACAAAAATGTCATTTTTTTTATTAGTTTTTGCTTTACAATTCTTAACATTTTATTCCCACGTAATGTTGTGCTAGGTATACATATAGCATGTTAAATGAAAGCTCTGTCTACCCTTTAAAAATATGATATAAAATATGTATGGGTCACTTAAAAATAAACCATTAAACCCTTGGAACAAAGCTGTAGCTTAAATTTAATGTTTTATTTTGGTTCAGAAAGTGGACAATTGCCTTAAGGGGTTAAATGTTATTCCTGATTATGTTTTATCTCTTCATCATTTATCTTTCTACAATCAATGATTTGATACAGACTACACAGCTGATACCACTGGTTGATGCCAGCAGCTCCTTTGCCTCCATAATAAGGCATGTAGCAGCATCCCATAATACTTAACCTACAACCAGTGTATATATTAAAGTATATGATTCTGGTAGATCATGTTTCTATATATGTTTGCTGTTGATTTAACAAGTGCAATTCATAGTTTACAGTGAAACTTGACATCAACGTTTTTAAGGAATCTTAGGTTTTACAAAAATCTAAATTAGCTGTACTACAATAATTATTTCATTGAACTATTATAATATGATAATTCATGTATGCAAGTCATATATTAATTACAAAATTATTGTATTTGAAATGATTTCATGAACTTCTATATTTTAGAGAAACTATTACATCCAAACATTTAGAAAATATCTTTTTTTACATAATAACAACATCAAATAAATAATTAATTGTAGGCACTGTTTAGTTTACTGTTTTTTTTTTTGTTTTTTTTTAATAAAAATCTGTCATTTTTTTAGGTGTATTTATTATTTAGAAATCTATAGCAGTTTGTATTCATGTTTAGTAAGGGAGTTTGGTCAGTTTCATTGAATGTTTGTACTATCTGCAAAATGCTCATTCAGCAAAAATACTAACGTCAGCCAGTAATAAATCTTGGTCTGCTTGATAAATGATACACCTTGGGTAATATTTATGGACGGCTCTGCTAAATCTTGAGAGATACACATATGGTTTTATTGGCTTTTTTTCCAATGTATTTGTTGTATTTTATTTAGGTGAAGTCATACAATACAAGTAAATCACTAGGTCCGATGTCTACAAACAGCCACCCAAATATGTGGGAGAGATAAACAATGAGTAACACAAATATAGACAAAATAAAATACTATATATGAAACTGCTTTCTTTTTAGATTATTCCGTAGCTTGATTGCTATCACCTAATGTGAACTTTTTCTAATCACCCTTTGTGCACTTTGTAAATCTGCAGGGATTGGGGATGGGGTGGACAAAAGCGGGGTATTAAGGTGCTTGCAGGAACTGTGGCTGGGTCGTGTATCTTCATTTTGTAAAAAATGTCCCAGTACAGCCAGATTTGTGAGAATTTTTGTGCTATTTCTTTTTTTTTAAACTCTTTTTTGTGTTTTGTTTTGTGCTTGGGGTAACAAACATGATTGCACTACCACAACAGCAAGAGCATGGATATGCAAACATTTCAAATAGTCAACATTATGGCATATGATAAGGTTGCCCAATTTTTGTTATATTTCACAGATTAAGATAGCATATATCAGCTAGGGAGGCATAGAGGAATAGGAGAGTAGAGATGTCCCGAATAGTTCCTGGCGAACATAGCTTGTTCGCGTTCGCCATAGCGGGCGAACATATGCGATGTTCGGTCCGCCCCCTATTCGTCATCATTAAGGGCTATATAACAGTGTGGGTTTGCAGCGTCCGGCGTCCACCGGCATGTCTCAAAACCCCGGTCTCATGATACAGGACCGCCGAGCAGCACCCCTCTTACTTCCGGAAAGGTGAGGATGTAAACATGACAGTAGGTAACTGCTTACAGATGGGGCAGCTCACCACTGATCTGAGTCTATGGTGCTGAGGCTTTCATCAGGTCGCTCGCCTTCTCCTCCTCGCCATCCAATCTGCACCAGGGCCCCATCTAGGAGCTGCAGGCTGCTGTACAGTAACACGTGGGACGATTGCCTGTGGAGCCTTCTCAATAGTGCCCCCATGCTGAAAGAGCTTGGCCCAGAGGGAAGCAAACAGGCGATCAAGCCTTTCCGAGAGAGGGGGTAGTGGAGAGCTGGTTGAGGGGGTTCACGTGGCATCCGCCAGATGTTCATTGCTGGTTTGGCAGTGCGGGTAGTGAACTGCTGGTGCTTTGTGTCTGAGTCGCAGGTTGTGATTGCAGGGATATCCCACATCGGCGGGGAGAGTATACTGGGGAGACTTCCAGGTAAGGGGGTGGCCACCTCCCTCGCGCCATCTCAGTAGGTCTTCTGTAGCATCAGGTCTATCCCCGTGAAGAAGCCGCCAATTTCAGTCAAGGAACCTGTCGCTTATTGCCACAGTGTTAGACCCTCATCTTCGAGGCTTGAGAGCCAGCAAGATTTTGCATGAATTTCGGCTTGATTCTAACAATTAAGCACAGAGCTCGCATGATGTGCTGCTAAACACCGCCCCCTTTCTTTGTGCTATTTGTGAGTCGGTGAGCCATCTCCTCATTATTTTTCATTGTTTGCTGGGCTTGAAGCAGACTTTCTATTGAAAGTGTTACTGCAGATTTCCAGGGCCTTCTTATGTGTATTTTAGCTGCTATCAGAATATCGAGCACTGTTTTCTTAGGGTCTGTGATGTGACTAGGCAGCATGTCTAAGAGACAAAACTATTACGAGTGTGGCAGATTGACTTGCATGATATCCTTATAGGAACAATACAATGTTAGAAATAAAAAAAAATGTATTCTCAACACTATACTTCCCTCTGCACCCCATACTTCTTGCCCCGGCTTGGCTGTTTACAGGTTAAAACTGTGGAACAGCATCTCTAGTGGATACCTGGGAGACAAACACCAGAGGAAGGCTTAACTCTACAATATAAACATTGCAGTTCCTCTTCAAGGTGTATGTAAATAGTTAGTGTGAGTAATTCTGGTATGGGGGGACATTTGTGATGAGGCAGCCACAACAGTTGACGGATGCATATGAGGAAACCTGAGCGTTTTCTAGTTTTACCCATAATGGCTCTTCTGGGTAGTTAAACAAAGTTGCTGTCTGAGAAAGAAAAGATGCATAATAATAATAATAATAATAATAATAATAACAACAACAAGTATCTGGCATGCCTAATTCTCCCTGATGAGGGGTGCATAGAATGAAGTGTTGAATCCCAGGGGGCGTTTGCCAGGTGTATGCTATAATTATATTTACATTGGAATTGGTAGAGTCCTGAATAAATTTCATATAAGAGGGAGTATACTCATTTTAGTTGAGTTGATTCAACCCACCCTTGAGAGATCAATATTTTGCCACATATTAAAGCTCGTTTTTGATTTACTGCGTAGTTTAGAATAGTTTGCTTCAATAATTGTTGCTTTACTATCCGGGTTGACTAGCTGGATCCCAGATAGTTTACTTGTTTTACTCTCTAGTCAAAAGTATAACTCCTCTTGAGAGCACTGACAGTTTAATTGGACATAGAGGTAAGATTTGTATCTTATTAATATTTTCTAGTATGACATCTGGCCATATTCCTTCAACAGTGTCATTAATGAAGGGGTAGACTCCTCTGGATTGGTTAGTGTTAGTGGATTTAATCAGCAATTAATGAAAATTTCTGAGGCCCCATAAGAATGTTAATACTGGCCACCAGTGAGGAAGTTTTGATCTTATAGACCAATGGCTCTAATTCTAATACAAATATGAGCAGGGATAATGGACACACCTATCTGGTCCTATTAACGATATTTAGGATGCTGATCTAAAAGCCCAGCGTTAAGAATGGGAGTGGATGGGGAAGAATATAAACCAAACACTGCCTGGAGAAATGAGGTATGGATATCATAGTTATTGAGTGTGTGGCTCATGTACATCCAGGTGAGGTGAGCAAAGGCTTTTTCTACATCAAGGGCTACTTGTACACTGAGAGTCCTGGTCCCCTGCATGAGTTCTATGAGATCTACTATTTGACAGATGTTATCTGACACTTGCCTGCAGGGAACAAACACTATGGAAGTAGAGGGCTCAGTCTGGCAGTAAGGATTTTTGCATACAATTTGATATATGCATTAAACAAAGACAATGGGAAAAAGATTAGAGCAACTTTTGCCTTGTTTGTGTAAGGTTATTATATGAGTGATTAGCATCTCCAAAGGATTAAACTCTGTATCTTTAAATGCATTAAAGTGGGCTGTGAAGTGTGGCACTAAAATAATGCCTTTTAATATAGATTAGGAAGGCCATCTGATCCTGGTGCCTTTTGTGTGAGCAGTGATGTTATGGCTTTAAGGATCTGCTCACAGGAGATAGAGAGTTCAAGTTGGGCGGCTTGAGCAGAAGTTACTTGGGGAAGTCTGATTCCTTACATATGATTGTTGACAACCTATGGAGATGGTATGTGTAACGGACCGTTTCGCTCAGAAGGGGATAAAAACCATTTAGGCGATAATCCCCTTTCCCATAGACCCACAGATACTGCAAGCACCAATCTCCCGAACTGCAAACTGTAAGAATCTTCCAACTCCCGAACTGGAAACACACGAACCCTGGAAGAGCTGAACAGGAAAAGCATACAATCCGCTTACACTCCTGGCAGTCAGCATACAATCCAATTCCCCTAATAACGAGACGACACTTCGTTTTGAGGGTCAAGCAGAATCTGAGGTGCTGGCACACCCAGCCTGTTTTTTATTACAGTTGTTGCAAATACAGGTCCGCCCACAGGGAGGTATAAAATAACCAATCACATCACAGTTACATCCCACATATTCCCTCCCCTTATCCTGAGAGGAAACTCAATTACACATACAGTTAAAACATACTTTCTACCCAACTTTCATAACTCTAAAACCATACATCACATTCACATAAAAATACATATCCACAATCAATCCATTCAGGGGAACAACATATTAAAAAAATGGCATGAATCAGACCAGGGGTTCAAAAGTTAGTAAAGTATCTTTTAAAAACCCCTGCCAGCATGGCGTTCCGGCTCAGACTGGTTTTACAGAGCCCTCTCTCCTGGAGACAATGGAGAAGTAATCCAATTACCTCCCAGGACAGAGACAAGACTCCATTATGCACATGGGGAAACAAAGACAGTAAAAAACTTTAAAATACATAAAGACACCTTTTACACATAACACACAGACATTTCACATATCCCCAGATAGCTGGGATCTGAGCGCACAAAACTACCGAATAGCGCTCAGATCCTATTCACACAGTTCAATTGCCATGGAGGCAAAGTCTTTCCTATAGTCTTTCATTATATGAATGGGCTCCATGGCATAGCTATCTGGGGTATCACCGCTCACACAGGGCAAGTACCGAATGACCCCACTGTATTTAAAGGGCCAGAATGAGTGACATGCACTCTGTTAGGGTCGAATACGTTTTTTAAAGGGCCCAATCTCCCAGGGCCATCGTCCAAAGGCAGCAGGCGGGCAACCAGGCTTCTCCAGTTCATAGTGGCGAGGTTGGGTTCGCCACACTTCTCCCCTTTACCAATTAGACTAACAGGGTACCTGACCTCCTGCTGGTCAGTGCCCTGGTTAGTCCAGCAACCCACCCACAAAGCAGAAACTGCAGTACAGCCCGCCCACCATAACTGGTTACTACACCTGGGTGGAGGAGAACTTTGTCCAGGTCTAGGTGTCTCACCACGGCTGTTTGGGGGACTGGTAGTCTGCCTTGGTGGGTTGCTGAGTGGGCAGAGACCAACGGTACTCCGCCCTGGTGCCAGTACTACCGCGGAAGTAGCCTGGTTGGAGCCTGGTTGAGGGAGGGAGAGACCAACTGTCTCCCCTCTGGATACACCGCTCTGTGGCTGGAGGACAGGACCGACCGTCCCTACCCCTTGTGCTGTAAGTGCAGAGACTACGGTCCCATCTGCACAGTTGTGGGGCTTAACATCTCCCTTTGGTGGGTTAGGCTGCCGCTGGAGAGAGGGTGTAACAAGCTCCTCTCTCTGGACGGTTAACTGCCGCTGGGGAGAGGGGTTAGCAGGCTCCTCTCCCTGACACTCTCTCTGCTGGTGGAAAGGGGGACCAGCTGTCTCCCCTTTCATTATTTTGTCCTGCTGCTGGGGTATGAGACTGACGGTCTCTGCCCCCTGCAGGACACTCTGCTGCTGGGGCGGAAAAATGGCACCTTCAGATCCCTGGGGTGCACACTGCCGCTGGGGAGGAAGGACGGCACCTTCAACTCCCTGGGGTGCACACTGCCGCTGGGGAGGAAGGACGGCACCTTCAACTCCCTGGGGTGCACACTGCCACTGGGGAGGAAGGACTGCACCTTCAGCTCCCTGGGATACACACTGCTGCTGGGAGGAAGGACAGCACCTTCTGCTCCCTGGGACACACACTGCCGCTGGGGAGGGAGGACGACACCTTCAGCTCCCTGGGCTACACACTGCCGCTGGGGAGGAAGGACAACACCTTCAGCTCCCTGGGACTCACGCTGCCGCTGGGGAGGAAGGACGGCACCTTCATCTCCCTGGGATACACACTGCCGCTGGGGAGGAAGGACGATACCTTCTGCTCCCTGGGACACACACTGACGCTGGGGAGGAAGGACGATACCTTCTGCTCCCTAGGGTACACACTGCCGCTGGGGAGGAAGGACGACACCTTCAGCTCCCTCGGGTACACACTGTCACTGGGGAGGAAGGATGGCACCTTTTGCTCCCTGGGACACACACTGTCGCTAGGGAGGAAGGATGACACTTTCAGCTCCCTGGGGTACACACTGTTGCTGGGGAGGAAGGACGACACCTTCTGCTCCCTGGGGGACACACTGCCGCTGGGGAGGAAGGACGGCACCTTCAGCTCCCTGGGGTGCACACTGCCGCTGGGGAGGAAGGACTGCACCTTCAGCTCCCTGGGATACACACTGCTGCTGGGGAGGAAGGATGGCACCTTCTGCTCCCTGGGACACACACTGCCGCTGGGGAGGGAGGACGACACCTTCAGCTCCCTGGGCTACACACTGCCGCTGGGGAGGAAGGACAACACCTTCAGCTCCCTGGGACTCACGCTGCCGCTGGGGAGGAAGGACGGCACCTTCATCTCCCTGGGATACACACTGCCGCTGGGGAGGAAGGACGATACCTTCAGCTCCCTGGGACACACACTGCCGCTAGGGAGGAAGGACGATACCTTCTGCTCCCTGGGGTACACACTGCCGCTGGGGAGGAAGGACGACACCTTCAGCTCCATGAGGTACACACTGTCGCTGGGGAGGAAGGACAGCACCTTTTGCTCCCTGGGACACACACTGCCGCTGGGGAGGAAGGATGACACTTTCAGCTCCCTGGGGTACACACTGTCGCTGGGGAGGAAGGACGTTATTATCTCGTGCTAATAACCCACCAGAGGCGACGCGTACTACTTCTATTTCCCCTGTGAGTTCAGGCCTAGAGGTAGCCACTGTAGGTGCCTCTTCCCGTATTACCCCACCAGTACGTTATGGTGGTTCACCTGAGAAGTGTCGTGGTTTTTTAAACCAGATCAGTATCCACTTTGAATTACAACCTCGCTCCTATCCTACAGATAGGGCGAAGGTTGGATTTATTATCACCTTACTCATTGAGAGAGCTCTGAGATGGGCCAACCCATTATGGGAGAATGATAACCCGTTAGTATATAATTATAATGCCTTTGTAGCTGCCTTTAGAAGAACTTTCGACCCTCCTGGTAGAAGGGTCAATGCAGCTAGATTACTTTTGCGCCTGAGACAAGAGAACCGAACACTTGTGGATTATGCACTAGAGTTCAGGTCTTTGGCGGCAAAAGTTAAATGGAATGAGCAGGCTTATATAGATGTCTTTTTGAACGGGCTATCAGATGTAATCCTTGACGAGGTTGCTACTAGAGAGCTCCCTGAAAGTTTGGAGGATTTCATTCCGTTCATTTCTCGTATTGATGAGCGTTTAAGAGAGAGACAGAACACGAGAGAGAGGAACTTTAGACCTTCCTTTAAATTAGCTCCCGCATTTCAAAGTCCTGATTCCACTACCTCACTGTTTCCTGAACCTATGCAGATAGGCAATACTCGCCTCTCAGAAGAGGAAAGACAGTACAGGAGAAGGGAGGGATTGTGTATGTATTGTGGAGTCAGAGGTCACTTACGCCTGAATTGTCCTAATCGCTCGGGAAACGCCCGCACCTAAGTTTCTTTAGAGGACAGGCCTTGGGTGTTTCTATTTTGTCCTCTACTCATAATTATAAAGATCACAGGCTTCTGCTACCAGTTTCTTTAACTTGGGAGAAGGGAGTACTAAAGACCATGGCTTTGATAGATTCCGGAGCTGCTGAGAATTTTATCAACCAGGCCTTTGCTACTAAACACACTATCCCATCCCAGTTAAGGGATACACCCTTGGCCGTTGAGGCCATAGATGGTAGACCTTTACTTGAGCCTGTTATCTTTCGTGAAACCATACCCGTTAACTTAACTGTTGGTATCTTACACGAGGAAAACTTATCGCTTATGCTTATTTCGTCCCCTTCTGTTCCCATAGTCCTGGGTTACCCATGGTTAAAGAGACATAACCCTATTATTGATTGGGAGTTAGGGGAGATACTCTCATGGGGCCAGGGTTGCCAGGAGAAGTGTTTACGGAGGGTTTCTCCATTGGGTGTAATTAACACACCAGGTAGTTCTACCCAGTCTACAGATATACGGATACCGCCTCTGTACCTGGATTTAAAAGCAGTATTCGACAAAAGGAATGCTGATACTCTACCTCCACACAGGACTTTTGATTGTAAAATTAATCTACTACCTGGTACCATGCCTCCGAGGGGCAATGTATATCCTCTATCCACCAAAGAGAATTCAGTTCTAGAGGAATATATTCGGGAGAATCTAGACAAAGGATTCATTAGGAGATCTTCTTATCCTGCCGGGGCTGGTTTTTTTTTTGTTAAAAAGAAGGATGGTTCCCTAAGACCTTGCATTGATTACCGAGGTTTGAATAAAATAACCATCAGAAATGCCTATCCTATCCCCTTGATTACCGAGCTGTTTGATCGCCTAAAGGGCTCTAAAATTTTCACCAAGTTGGATCTCAGAGGGGCATATAACTTGGTGAGAATCCAGCAAGGACACGAGTGGATGACAGCGTTCAATACCCATTATGGGCATTATGAATACACGGTCATGCCTTTTGGTCTTTGTAACGCACCGGCAGTATTTCAGGATTTGATTAATGAAGTTCTTAGGGAATTTCAACATGATTGTGTTATTGTGTACCTGGACGACATACTTATACACTCTAGAGAGATTGAGACCCACCACAGACAAGTCAGAAAGGTATTACACAAACTTCTTCAACATGGCTTATACTGCAAATTGGAGAAATGTAGTTTTGACCAGTCTCAGATAGACTTTCTTGGTTACGTGATTTCTGGGGAAGGCTTTAAGATGGATCCCGACAAACTCCAGTCTATTTTAGATTGGCCATTGCCTAAGGGACTCAAGGCTATTCAGAGGTTTATTGGTTTCTCCAATTATTATAGGCGCTTCATTAAGGGATACTCTTCTATTATTGCGCCTATTACCAATATGACCAGACAGGGGGCTGACACTAAGACTTGGTCTACTGAAGCTCTCCTTGCTTTCAAGACTCTCAAGGAACTTTTTGCTTCTGCTCCAATTTTAGTCCATCCTGATACGACTCTGCCGTTCCTACTCGAGGTCGATGTCTCTGAGACAGGCGTAGGTGCTATTCTGTCACAAAGGTTAGGAGTGGACAAACCACTACACACTTGTGGGTTTTTTTTCCAAGAAACTGTCTGGGCCTGAGAGCAGATATGACATCGGTGACAGGGAATTATTAGCGGTCATTATGGCTTTAAAAGAGTGGAGACATTTATTGGAGGGGACCTTACATCCTGTTACCATTTTAACGGATCACAAGAACTTGTCCTATATTGGGGAGGCTAAGCGACTGTCCGCCAGACAAGCTCGTTGGTCCTTGTTCCTGACCCACTTCAATTATGTGCTTACTTATAGACCTGGTTCTAAGAACTCTAAAGCCGATGCTTTGTCTCGCCAATATGAACCTTCTACTATATCTGAACCTGTTCTTTCCTCTATAGTTCCGAAATGCAATATTATCGCTAACACGAATCTCAGGATTCACTCTCCGTTACTTGCCGAGATCTTAAAGCTGCAACATCTAGCTCCTAAACAGACTCCCGGGGGTCGACATTTCGTTCCTCCTGCTCTTCAACTGGAACTGTTACGATGTTTCCACAACAGCAAGGTGGCTGGACATCCTGGCATTCGCAAGACGTGCGCTTTGATCTCTAAAGACTTCTGGTGGCCTGCTTTACGTAGGGATATTAAAGATTTCATCGGTGCGTGTGAGGTTTGTACTAAGACCAAGCAACCTCATACGCTTCCATGTGGATTTCTGCATCCTTTAGAGGTTCCAGAAAAGCCATGGTCCTGTTTGGCTATGGACTTTATTGTCGATTTACCTATATCTAAGAAACAAACTGTTATCCTCACCGTGGTTGACAGATTCACCAAGATGGCTCACTTCGTTCCCCTGCCTAAACTTCCTTCTTCTCCCGAGTTGGCAGAGATATTCGCAAGGGAGATTTTTCGTTTACATGGGATACCCTCCCAAATTGTATCTGACAGAGGTTCCCAATTCGTTTCTCGTTTTTGGAGATCCTTCTGTTCTCAACTGGGTATCAAATTGAATTTTTCTTCCGCCTATCATCCTCAGTCTAACGGAGCTGCTGAACGCACCAACCAAAAGATTGAACAATATTTACGTTGTTTTGTTTCCGAACACCAGGACGATTGGGTCGGTTTGATTCCTTGGGCGGAGTTCGCGCACAACAATCTCGTTTGTGATTCTACTCATTCAAGCCCCTTCTTCATGAATTATGGCTTTCATCCATCCATTCTTCCCTCGGTTTCTCCTTCCCAAGGGGTACCGTCGGTTGATGTTCATGTTGCCAATTTGAGGAAGTTGTGGGATCAGACTCAACAAATTCTTCTGCACAATTCTATGCTGGTTAAGAAACACGCTGATAAACGTAGAAGGTCGGCTCCGGTTTTTGTTCCAGGCGATAGAGTATGGTTGAGTACTAGAAACATTCGTTTAAAAGTGCCTTCCATGAAGTTCGCTCCTCGTTATATTGGACCTTACAGGGTTCTGACTCGAATTAACCCAGTTGCGTATCGTCTAGCTCTTCCATCTGCCTTACGCATCCCTAACTCCTTTCATGTTTCATTGCTGAAACCGCTAGTCTGCAACAGATTTTCCTCCACGGTATCCTCTCCCCGCTCTGTTCAGGTGGAGGGTCAGGAGGAGTATGAGGTCAACTCTATCATCGATTCTCGAATCTCCCGGGGGAGAGTACAATATCTGGTCGACTGGAAAGGATATGGTCCTGAAGAGAGGAGTTGGGTACCTCAAGAGGATGTTCATGCTCCTCGCCTCCGCAGGGCGTTTCACTCCCGCTTCCCATCTCGCCCCGGCTCCTTCCGCCCGGTGGGCGTATCTGAGAGGGGGGGTACTGTCAGGGTACCTGAAGTCTCTACCTCTGAGAGAGGTAGAGACTTAGAAGTTTATCCGTCCAGAAGGGCTGTTTCCTCCGTCCCTCGCGGTCCTTCCGGTCATTTACACGCCGGCCGCGAGGGATCCACTTCCTTTTGTAACACGACGCTCAGCAGTTGACGTCATGACGCCAACCCGGACCGACCTGTCACTCAGTTGTCTGGAAACTAATCAGGACTCGTCGGAGGCGTGTCTACTCTCCTGAGCCAGGGTATTTAACAGTGCTTCTTCCATTTGCTCATTGCCCTGTCGTGGTTCTAGCCTGTCTAGTCACTCAGTGCTCTTGTATTCCAGTTATTCCTTTTGGTTCCGACCCGGCTTGTTTGTATTACTCTGCTTATCTCTGTTACCCTTTGACTCGGCTTGTCCCTCGCTTACCTGTCTTCTCGTTCCCTCAACCTCGGCTTGCCTTTGACCATTCTCTCTATCTCCGTACGTTAGTCCGGCCATTCTAAGGTCCGGTATACGTACCTCTCTACTGTCTGTACTCTGCGTGTTGGATCCCTGTCCCGATCCTGACAGGATGACACCTTCAGCTCCCTGGGTTACACACTGCCGCTGGGGAGGACAGACGACACCATCAGCTCCATGGGTTACATACTGCCGCTGGGGAGGAAGGACGACACCTTCAGCTCCCTGGGTTACACACTGCCACTGGGGAGGACGGACGACACCATCAGCTCCCTGGGATACACACTGCCGCTGGGGAGGAAGGACTACACCTTCAGCTCCCTGGGATACACACTGACGCTGGGGAGGAAGGACGGCACCTTCAGCTCCCTGAGCTTCCTTTTTGGCCAAATCTACTAGGGATTGCAGGTACTCTCCTACTAGTTTCCTGGCGAGCTGCACGGCTCTCTCCGGGGGGTTGGATCTAAAGCCAGACAGCACCTCATTAACCTCAAATTCCTCCTGAGTGTAGTCATATGCCATGCTTGCTCTGCTGAAGTTGATTCTTTTGTAGATAGGGTCACTGTACGGGTACTATCGTTGCCCTCAATTTTTAATCCACGGAATGGTGTTGCCCTGTAGCTGTCCTTCTGGGCTGTGGAAATGATCCCGCCGCTTGCCACCAATTGTAACGGGCCGTTTCGCTCAGGAGGGGATAAAAAACGTTTAGGCGATAATCCCCTTTCCCATAGACCCACAGCTACTGCAAGCACCAATCTCCCGAACTGCAAACTGTATGAATCTTCCAACTCCCGAACTGGAAACACACGAACCCTGGAATAGCTGAACAGGAAAAGCATACAATCCGCTACACTCCTGGCAGTCAGCATACAATCCAATTCCCCCAATAACGAGACGACACTTCGTTTTGAGGGTCAAGCAGAATCTGAGGTGCTGGCACACCCAGCCTGGTTTTTATTACAGTTGTTGCAAATACAGGTCCGCCCACAGGGAGGTATAAAACAACCAATCACATCACAGTTACATCCCACATATTTCTCCCCTTATCCTGAGAGGAAACTCAATTACACATACAGTTAAAACATACTTTCTACCCAACTTTCATAACTCTAAAACCATACATCACATTCACATAAAAATACATATCCACAATCAATCCATTCAGGGGAACAATATATAAAAAAATTGCATGAATCAGACCAGGGTTTCAAAAGTTAGTAAAGTATCTTTTAAAACCCCCTGCCAGCATGGCTTTCCGGCTCAGACCGGTTTTACAGAGCCCTCTCTCCTGGAGACAATGGAGAAGTAATCCAATTACCTCCCAGGACAGAGACAAGACTCCATTATGCACATGGGGACACAAAGACAGTAAAACACTTTAAAATACATAAAGTCACCTTTTACACATAAGATCCCCATATAGCTGGGATCTGAGCGCACAAAACTACAGAATAGCGCTCAGATCCTATTCACACAGTTCAATTGCCATGGAGCTAAAGTCTTTCCCATAGTCTTTCATTATATGAATGGGCTCCATGGCATAGCTATCTGGGATATCACCGCTCACACAGGGCAAGTACCGAATGACCCCACTGTATTTAAAGGGCCAGAATGAGTGACATGCACTCTGTTAGGGCCGAATACATTTTTTAAAGGGCCCAATCTCCCAGGGCCATAGTCCAAAGGCAGCAGGCGGGCAACCAGGCTTCTCCAGTTCATAGTGGCGAGGTTGGGTTTGCCACAGTATGTATGTCAGGGTCTTCCTTTAAGTTATACTGTGTAGAATGTTGTGAAAGCATTGACTATTTTTTATCTTGGTTTGAAATGTTCGTGCCCTCTTCATTTAGAATGTAGAAGATTCTAGATTGGACCTGTTTGGATCACAGTTTATTAGCCAGGAATATATTAGTCCTGTTGCCTTGTCTGCAATACATAGTTACATAGTTACATAGTTAGATAGCTGAAAAGAGACTTGCGTCCATCAAGTTCAGCCTTCCTCACACCTGTTTTTTGCTGTTGATCCAAAAGAAAAAAAAAAAAAACCCAGTTTGAAGCACAATTTTGCAACAAGCTAGGACAAAAAATTCCTTCTTGACCCCAGAATGGCAGTCAGATTTATCCTTGAATCAAGCAGTTATTACCCTACATTGAAAGATTATATCCTTGAATATTCTGTCTTTGCAAGTATGCATCTAGTAGCTGTTTGAACATCTGTATGGACTCTGATAAAACCACTTCTTCAGGCAGAGAATTCCACATCCTGATTGTTCTTACAGTAAAAAACCCTTTCCTTTGCCTTAGACGAAATCTTCTTTCTTCCAGTCTAAACGCATGGCCTCGTGTCCTATGTAAAGTCCGGTTTGTGAATAGATTTCCACACAATGGTTTGTATTGGCCCCGAATATATTTGTATAATGTTATCATATCCCCTCTCAGGCGACGTTTTTCTAAACTAAATAGGTTTAAATTTGTTAACCTTTCTTCATAGCTGATATGTTCCATTCCTTTTATTAATTTTGTAGCCCGCCTCTGCACTTTTTCTAGTGCCATGATATCCTTCTTTAGAACAGGTGCCCAAAATTGCACAGCATATTCAATATGTGGTCTTACCAGTGATTTATAGAGAGGCAAAATGATATTCTCGTCCCGAGAATGAATGCCCTTTTTCATGCATGACAATACCTTACTGGCCTTGGCCACTGCTGATTGACATTGCACATTGTTGCATAGTTTGTTGTCTATAACAATTCCCAAGTCCTTTTCGTGTGTTGTTATCCCTAATTCGCTTCCATTAAGGGTATACCTTGCTTGTGTATTCTTTACGCCGAAGTGCATAACTTTGCATTTTTCAACATTAAATTTCATCTGCCATTTGAGTGCCCAGTCCTCCAGTCTATCTAAATCCTTCTGCAGCAAAGTAATATCTTGCTCACATTGTATTATTTTACAAAGTTTTGTGTCATCTGCAAACACTGAAACATGACTTTCAATGCTGTCTTCAAGATCATTTATAAAAATGTTAAATAGAAGGGGTCCCAGAACAGACCCCTGAGGGACACCACTTGCCACCTCTGTCCAGCTTGAAAATTTACCATTAACGACAACTCTTTGTATTCTGTTTTTAAGCCAATGTTCTACCCAAGAACAAGCATTTTCATCGAGACTGATTTCCTTGAGTTTGAACACTAATCTTTTGTGTGGAACTGTATCAAATGCCTTGGCAAAATCCAAATAGATCACATCCACTGCAACACCCTGATCTATACTTCTACTTACTTCTTCGTAGAACGCAATCAAGTTAGTTTGACATGACCTGTGCTTCATAAAACCGTGCTGATTTTTGCTGATAACCATATTCTTCTCAAGGAATTCTTGAATATTATCCCTTAATAACCTTTCAAATATTTTATCAGCCACAGAAGTTAAGCTCACAGGTCTATAATTTCCAGGCAAGGATTTTGAACCCTTTTTGAATATAGGAACCACATCTGCCTTCCTCCAATCCTCCGGAACACTTCCTGAAAGAAAAGAATCTTGAAAGATTAAAAACAGAGGTTCACTTATTTCTACACTTAGTTCCTTAAGTACACGTGGATGGATACCGTCAGGCCCTGGAGCTTTGTTTATATTAACTTTCTTTAGTTGCTGCAGCACATTGTCTTGAGTTAACCAATTACAATTATTCTGCAAGTTTTTAGTAGCAATCATTTGCACATACGCTAATTTAAGTTCGCGTAGAGAGCTCTCGGTATGATTTAGCTGCAGAGATTTAAACCTTGAGCATATTTGAGATCTGCTTAGTAAGGTATTTTGTCGGACAGTCCTTGATCTTTCTCTCCAAATCTTGCAATTGACAAATTATAGTTTGGTCCTCCTGGCTCTACTTCTTTTGACACTGCAAACTTATCTGTATAAAGTATCCTCTTATGACAGCTTTGTGAGCCACCCAGGTCGTTGTTACTGAGGTGTCATTATATTTGTTTATAGCAAAGTACTCTGTTAAGAATTGATTAATCTTTTTCTGTATTTACTGGTTTTGGTTTTGCAGGAAGTTTTTTATTTAATCTCCATTTTTCAGGACTTCTCACCAGGTAATGGGCGAAGAAGAAGGTTATATGTCATTTGTTCTGTGTTTCACTATCCCAAACACCAGTAATACACGTTAAATCCCTCAATTTCAGGTTACCCACTTGGCTACCTATAATTTCAAGAGTCAATTCTTGTATCATAAAATGCTTCCATCCACCCTCTTTGTTTTGTTTAGAATTTATGTTTGTATTTCCTCAACCTCCCACTTCTATCTCCAAGACTTGAACGTGCCGAACCTAGATTTATTATTTACAATTATTTACCTTGTTATGGCAGACTCGATGAACCCAACAAGTAATTTTAAATGCACAATGAAAACCCACCTATTCAAAGAAGGTTACTACTTGCCCTTGTAAATTTTCTATAGAAATTCCTTGGTGAAGCTTATCAGATTTTTTCAAAGTAACTCATCTGTCCATCAAACCTCTTCTCTTCATCTTTCTCCTCGTATTTAATTGCACAAAAGCAATTCTGTGAAAATAGATTTATAAACATACTGTATATATGCAATATGTATAAAACCATAGTGCTCAACATAATATATATTTCATGAAATGTTTACCATACATGAATTTGGCAACAGTCCTACTAATTAACATTGCACTAGGAATAAAATGAATTTTTCAGCACTGCTCAATGTTTAGCACAATCCTATATATATATATTTTTTTGCAAATAAAATTATTTTATTATTAATTTAGAATTGTGCATTTGCATGTTTCCTAGTGCAATGTTAATTTGTTCCTACTTTTTTTTTAGCTCAAATATAAATATTTATAAAACACAAGTATTGACGACATTTATACCTTGTCTACTTTTTCCCCCATTCCTACTATTGGCAGAAATATACAGTTTGTATTCTGATTCAGTGATATGTCTTTTTTTTCACATAACACAGTTAAAAGTGAACCTATCATCACAGGTATATGTTTGCCATTTTCTAACCATCTGGCTTGGCACATATTATATAAGTAAATGTTTATTCTCTTAATTCTATTATAGGCTCATATTTTAATCTATTTCCATTCCTCCTGTATCCTGCTGACCGCATCAATCATGTTTTCAGTGGGTGTTACACTTGCTGTAAGACACAACTCTCCTAAATACCCCTGTTTGGGAAGCACAGACTTGCTTCCCATAATAAATTTAAAAGTCCCTAACACTTTATACTGGCTTTGTGTAAATTAAACTTATCTGTTTTCTCTCTCTCCTTTCTCAAATTGATTGTCCAATGCTGCTGGAATAAATCATTCAGGCTGTTTCTCTCCTTTTCCTGTGCTGCTCACAAAGCACCTGCCCCTCCTACTCCCTACTCTCCCTTGAATGTATTGTTTTCCCTCAGGCTGGATTCAAGCAGGAGAGACCACGCTGAGGAGGTTTTCCTTAATAACAGATATACAGAGCACAGTCTTCTTATCTCTGTGCTTATGGCACGGACTGAGTTGATAGTGAGAAGAGGGAGTGGGTTTGTTTTAAATCTCTGATTTTAGAGAAATCAAGAGATTGGCTAGCAACTATTTCAATGCATTGATTACATTTGATTCTAAATCATTTAGGATTAGGTTGTATTTGTCATGACAGGTACCATTTAATCTATTTATTAAGGACATTAGCCTTTGACCTTTAAATTGGAGAATTTCTAAATAACTGCATTTGCTTGGTCCAAGGGAAGGAAAAGCGAAACCTTTTACTGAAAAACAAATGCTTGAAAACGTGTTTTTTTCTTATTCAATTCAATCAACTGAAAACTCGACATAAACAGTTGCAGAATCCAAGTAACCATCTTCAGCATATATAATTTTCTTATTAAATTATGCAAATTAACCAAAAGCAAATTAAATAACTGTGTATGCTAATGAGTGATATATTTGGAATTACAGAGCTGATGTTGGCCTCCAGAGAAACCCTTCTGAAATCCAATACTCAAAGCTGAGAGAAAACCAATTTACAGAGCAGTGAGGAATCAAGGTGCAATACGTGTTCGAGAATGAACCAACTGTAATGGCACGACCCTTTAATTAGAGTGATTACAGCCACCTGTGAGTTAGTTATAGCTATTTATTGACAGGAGGTGGCACAGAGAGTGCTGAGCTCACATGCTTCCCACTGAACCTGGAAATTGGGTGCCCAGTATGCATTCTAAAGGGGGATATGTAAGAAGATAAATTGTGCCAATCTCTGCTTTTTCACTTTTATCAGGAAAAGAGATTAACATATAAAATGAACACGATGTTGAGAGCGATTTAACAAGCATACTTTATTTGACAGCATGCCATTGATTTAGAGCTTGAAAAATCAAACATCTTCCTAGCCAAAGTTAATTAGTACAGTGGGTTTCTGTCTTAATAACACACATAGCACCACTATAATGATGACCATGTAATGTACATATAATGTGTGTATTAACTCATGCTACTTCTGTAAATATATTGGCATTTTAAATAAAGGCAAAAAAAGAATTTAAAAAAACAACATAGTTATATATATTCTATTTTGTATTAGTGTAATACACAAATCATTGTCCAACCAGGGGTAGCTAATACAACAGAAGGCAACTGCTCCATGTATATATGTGTATTCATTATTATAAAGATCGTAAAAAAAACACAAAAACGTTTTTCTCTCCCGGCCTTTCTAGTTTGCAATGTCATGGCTGTTCAATCCAATGTGAAATGGTGTGCATCACTTAGATGCTTTGGACGGGAAGCAAAGTATTATTAAAGTGATACTACTATTGAAGTAGTTATGGTGCAAGGAATCTATGGATGCAGTGCCTCAAACTTTTTGTCACACTGGTTTCAAGTGATTTAAAATTCTAAATCTTGCAAACCAAGATAAAAAAATAGTCAATGCTTTCACAACATTCTACAACACCATATAACTTAAAGGAAGACCCTGACATACATACTCAATTTCCACAGGTTGTCAACAATCATATGTAAGGAATCAGACTTCCCCAAGTAACGTCTGTTCAAGCCGCCCAACTTTAACTCTCTATCTCCTGTGAGCATATCCTTAAAGCCATAACATCACTGCCCACACAAAAGGCACCAGGACCAGAGGGCCTTCCTAATATATATTATAATCTATATTATAAGGCATTATTTTAGTGCCACACTTCACAGCCCTAAAGCCTTGACCCATGGCTTTGGCTGTTATCTGAGACAGCTTTACATTCTTCATTATTCATCAAAATATGTGTGTGGATACGCAGAATGTAATCCTTTGTCTCGGACACCTCCTGTCCTAAAAAAGGAATGAAGTAGGGGATAATTTTTAAACTTTATTAAAAATAATGAATCCTAGAAATAATTATTTTTTTCCAGTCTTGTGTGAGGGGTGCATTGCGTGAGGCGTGCAGTGTGTGTGAGGGGTGCATTGTGTGAGGCGTGCAGTGTGTGTGAGGGTTGCAGCATGTGAGTGGTGTATAGGGTGTATATTGTGTGTGGGGCGGGGGTGATGAGGAAGCAATTGTATATATTTATGGTGGTTTAGTGGTGGCGCGTGCACTTCAGCCTGCAGCTTCTCCGGCTGCAAGCTGACTTTTCACTTTCCTCTTGTGAACTCTGAGAACTATGCTGGAGCATTGCCAGGGTAATGTGCAGGAACGATCCGACCTGTCTGCTCGTGGGAGGAACACACAGCCTCCCAAGTCCTTTCCTCCCTTTCCTACAGTGAAGTGCTCAGAGGCTGGTGAGGGAGATCCTTGAGAAGACAGACTGTGAGGCTGGCTCTGCATTGGCCAGCAGGGGAGATGAAAGGATCCCCCCTGTCAGTCTCAGTCCATGGGCTCTATGCTTGTAGGGCCCCTGGGCAACTGCTCAGATTGTCCATGCATAAAGGCGGTCCTGGCTTTTATTGTCTGAGAGTGTCAGCGGACCATTGCTGATTTGAATTGGTGTGGCTAAAAGGAAGTGCATAATTTGCCTTAAACATACCTTCAGTATGGGCTGGGCCGTGGGTAGCCAGGGAACTTTATGTAGTGTTAAACAGTTTGAAAATGGGATAGTGTGAAATTCAGGCACTATAACAAATGTAATTAAATATAATGGTTATAGTGCCTTACACTACCTTTAATAAACATGCTTTTGTAAGGTGTAAAAATAATATTAATTATTATCCTTTGCACCTGGCAGTCAGCATACAGAGCAGTGGAGAAAGTTTTACGTCTCCTCGTCATTTACAATATTTGCTCTTAATTTGCCTTGCACAAACTGCATTTTGATATAATTTGCTAAATCTTTAATATATCTAGTTACATAGATACATACACTTAAAAAGACATGTGTCAATCAGGTTCAGCCTTTCTCACATCTGTTTTTGCTGTTTATCCAAAAGAAGGCAAAAAATGTTTAAAGTGCTTTCAAATTTTGCAACAAACTAGGAAAAAAATTCTTCTTGACCCCAGAATGGCAGCCAAATCTCTCATTGGACAAAAAAGCGATTACCCCAAAAAGTAAAACTTATTTCACTTAATAATGTGTTTTTGCAAGTATTCATCCAATTGATGTTTAAACATCTGCACGAACTGATAAAATCAACTCTTCAGGCAGAGAATTCCTCACCCTTATTGTTCTTACTGTAAAAAAACCTAAACTAAACTAAATCTCATTTCTTCCAGTCTAACTGTGTCCTAGTATCCTATGTAAATGCATGTTTATGAATAGATTTCTAGAAAACTGTTTATAATGTTTCCAAATGAATTTGTATAATGCTATCATATTCCCTCTGAGGTGCCATTTTTCTAAACTAAAGAGATTTAAATTTGTTAAAATTTCTTCATAACTAAAACGTCCCATTACTTTTATTAATATTGTTGCCTACCACTGCCCTTTTCTAGTGCTATAATATCCTTCTTTAGAACAGGTGTCCAACATTGCACTGCATATTTAAGATGTGGTCTTACCAGTGATTTATGTCCAGCTTGAAAATTAAATATTAATGACAACTCTCTGAACACTAACCTATTGTTAGGAACCATATCAAATGCCTCAGCAAAATCCATTGTGATCACATCCACTGCAACACCATGACCTATACTTCTACTTACTTCTTTGTAGAATACAATTAAGTTAGTTTGACATGGTCTATGTTTCATAAAACCATGCTGATATTGCTAATAACAATGTTCTTCCCAATGATTTTGCTGAATATTATCCCTTAATAACCCTTCAAATATTTTTGAAAGACAGAATTTAAGCTCACAGGCCTATAATTTCCAGGCAAAGTTTTTAAACCCTTTTTGACTATAGGAACCATATCTGCTTTTCCTCAATCCTCTGTTCCAATTCCTGAAAAAAAAGAAAGATGTTCACTTATTTCCACTCCTAGCTGCTTAAGTACTTGTGGGTGAATACCGTCAGGCCCCAGAGCTTTGTTTACATTAACTTTATTTAGTTGCTGAAGCACCTTATGGAAAATCATTTGCATATATCTTGCCATGGGATACTCCTTAATAAATACTGAGGAAAAATGTATATACATGAAAAAGGGTTAACACAAGTTAAAGATGATTTTCAATATTTTTCAATGTTTTATTCAAATGTGTAAATTCCATGTAAGTGACAGTTCCATTTAACCTGATAGTCATCTTATATTCAATGCAACAGGGTTATTCACTAATAGTTCAGCTATTTTGTCCTTAAATTTCAATTTCACTCTAAGTCAGCTATGCATTCAGTCTGGCTGCTCTAACCTGACATTTGCAAAGATTCTTAAACTCAACTATGGTATCAGCTTGGCTATATTTACCTGAAGTTTAAGGTTTGTTTTCACTTTTAACTATATTTTAGTGCTTAGTGACTGGTTTTATCTTGTTAGATCATAAACAGGACATTATTATTATTATTATTATTGCCATTTATATAGCACCAACAGATTCTGTAGCGCTTTACACTATTATGAGAGGGGGGACTTAACTATAAATATGACAATTACAAGAAAACTTACAGGAACGAAAAGTTGAAGAGGACCCTGCTCAAACGAGCTTACAGTCTATAGGAGGTAGGGTATAAAACACATTAGGACAGGAAATAGCAATCAATTAAGGTGGTAGTGAAGCAGAGCTGGATGAGAGAGTAAACTGCTGCCCTTTAGGAGAGAGCAAGAGACAGGTATGTGAGGTAGAGGTTACTCTGGGAGGCCATAAGCTTTCCTAAAGAGATGGGTCTTAAGGCACCTCTTAAATTATTGAAGATTAGGGGAGAGTCTGATGGTGGTAGGCAGGCTATTTTATAGTAAGGGAGCCACCTGCGAGAAGTCCTGCAAGTGTGAGTTGGCCGTACGGGTGCAAGCAGCGGACAGGAGAAGGTAATTGGCAGAGCGGAGAGACTGAAAAGGAGCATACCTATGGATCTGTGCAGAGATATAAGAGAGGCTAGAATTGATCAGTGCTTTATAGGTATGGGTTAGCACTTTAAATTGACTCCTATAAGATACAGGAAGCCAATAATATTGACTGACAGAAGGGTGAGGTGTGAGAGGACCGACTAGAGTAGAAAATCAGTCTTGTGGCAGCATTCGTTACAGACTGTAGCAGGGCAATACGGCTTTTGGAAAGACCAATTAGGAGGGGGTTACAATAATCCATGCAGGAAATTACTAGAGCATGGAAAAGCTCCTTGGTAGCATCTTGCGTAAGAAAGAGGCTGATGCGGGCTATGTTTTTAAGATGGAATCTACAGGATTTGGCAACATACTGGAGGTGAGGCTCAAAGGTAAGGCCAGAATCAAGTATGACTCCAAGACAGCGCGCTTGCAAGGATGGACTTATGTGGATACCATAACTTGAAGGGAGAGTGAAAGAGGAGGATCAGTATTAGGAGGAAGAAAGACAAGGAACTCAATTATAGAGAGATTGAGTTTCAGAAAGCAGGATGACATCCAGTCAGAGATGGAAGAAAGACAAGAAGTGACACATTGCAGGATGGCAGGGGAGAGGTCAGGGGAGGAGAGATATATCTGGGTGTCATCAGCGTACATGTGGTAATGGAATCCAAATAAGGTAATAAGTCTGCCAAGAGAGGCAGTATAAAGCGAAAATAGAAGGGGACCAAGGACAGAGCCTAGGGGGACTCCAAACAAGACAGGATGAGAGGAGGAGGAATCATAAGAAAAGGAGACACTGAATGAGTGTTGGGAGAGATAAGAGGAAAACCACAGGAGGACAGTGTCACAGAGACTGAGTAATTTAAGAGTTTGAAGAAGGAGAGCATGATCAATGGCGTCAAAGGCAGCAGAGAGGTCAATAAGAATTAGTATGGAGTAGTGGCCTTTGGATTTAGCTGCGATTAGGTCATTAGTAACTTTGATAAGAGCAGTCTCAGTAGAGTGGAGAGAACTGTAGCCAGAATGAAGGGGGTCAAGGAGAGAGTTGGAATTGAGGAAGTGAGACATATGGGTAAAGGCATGTCTTTCCAGAATCTTTGAGGAAAAAGGGAGCAGGGATATGGACAGGTCAAGAGATTTTTTTTTTTTTTTTAGAATAGGTACTACAGTGACATGTTTAAGGTCAGCAGGGACAATGCCAGAAGACAAAGAGAGCAGCTGTAGATGTGTGTTAACAGGGGGAGAGAGATCTGATAAGGTGAGATGGTACAGGATTGAGTGGGCAAGTGGTGGGGCGAGAGGAAAGGAGAAGTGCAGCCACCTTTTGTTCAGTAGCCGGGAGAAAGTCTGAAGGGTAGGAGAGGCATGATCTACATGTGGTTGAGAAAGAGAATGGCAAGGTGGGGAGAATTCTTTCCTTATCTGTTCAATCTTGTCGTTAAAGTAGAATGCAAAGCTAACGGTTGTAAGGTTAGTTTTGGGGGTGGCCACAGCAGGGCAAAGAAGAGAGTTAGAGGTGTCAAAGATACTCCTGGGGTTGCGGGAGCATGAACTAATGAGAGAGCAGGAAAAGTATGACTGTTTTGCAAGGGCAAGGGCTGAGCTGTATGAACACAATATGAATCTATAATTGAGATAGCCTGCCTTGGTATGGGATTTCCTCCTTGAGCATTCAGCACAACGGGAGCATCTTTGCAGGTAGTGTGTTGATTTAGTATGCCACAGTTGGGGGCGTGGCCTCCATGAGATGCATGTTTGGAGCAGTGCTGCAGCGTTCAAGCAAGAGGTGAGGGTAGAGTTATATGTGGAGATTGCCAGTGAGGGACAGGAGAGGCAAGGGATGGATAGCATTTGTGAATCAATATCAGCAGACAGCTGCTGGAGGTCAATAGAATCCTCCTGAGTTGAGGAGGGTTAGGCTGAGGTTGTTGGGTGAGGGGGTACTTGAGAGCAAACAATAAGAGGTGGTGATAAGAGAGAGGAAATGGAGTGTTGCAGATTTTAGATACTGTACATTCATAAGAGAAAATGAGGTTGAGGGTATTGCCAGCTACATGGTGGGAGAATTAGCCCACAGTGATAGCCCAAGGGAGGAAGTAATTGAAGTAGTTTAGAGGCTGCTGAGATCAAAGGTGAGTTAATGGGAATATTGAAGTTCCAAAGAATTAGGGATGTAATATTAAAAGAGCCAGGCAGGGGGGCGTGGCTTGGAAGCCGAAGAAGATGACGGTGTAAACCCGGAGCTCCCCACAAAGCTTCCTCAGCAAAACCTCGCCAATAGCACCTAATTGCCCCGAAAATGGGCAAATCGAACAAGATACCACATTCATCCAAGCCCGCCGACACCCCGAGGGGTGCATCGACCTCCTCCATGCGGCGATTCCTAACGGCCCAGGCGGAGGAGGATACACAGGCCTCGAATGACTCGACGACCTCGAAAGGGGCTCTCTCGCCACCTTCCCTATATGGCGAGGAGACGCTAGCAGGGACGCCGATGCCGTTCCCAACCCCTGACCCGAACCCAGAATGGATCAACATCCTCCGCAACTTACCCACCAAAGCGGACCTGGCGGAGGCGAACAACAGCCTCCGGGCCTCCATCACGGAAGAACTACAGGCCATGCGGGAGGAATTCAGCGGCCTACACCAACGGGTCTCCCAACTCGAGGCGGACTGCGACCACATGCAGGCGGCGCAGTCTGCAAACACAGGGGCCCTCCGGCTCACCACCCAACGGCTACAGCAGATAGCACACCACCTGGAGGACCTAGATAATAGGGGACGGAGGCAGAACATCAGGGTCCGTGGGATCCCAGAGGACCTAGACGACAATACCCCTATCCAAACCACCTTGGAGGGGATCTTCAACAGGATACTGGGCCACGCGCCACAAACCCCTATAGTTATGGTGAGAGCACATCGGGCGCTTAGACCAAAAGGCCCCCCAGGGAGCCTGCCCAGAGATGCTATATGCTGCCTGGCGGACTACCAGTTGAAAGAAGAAATCCTACGACTTGCCAGGGGGACAGACAGGGTACTACTGGGCAGCACCGAGGTCCAACTTTACCCAGACCTATCTCCAACCACGCTAGCTTATCACAGGGCCCTACGCCCATTCACCAGGCAATTACAAGCCAACAAGATTAAATACCGCTGGTGCTTTCCGACTGGATTACAGGCCCACACACCACGGGGACCTTTCATGGTTAAGGACATGGCTGACTTGGAGGACCTGGGGAGGGAACTACAGATCACACCGGCCCCGCTACAATGGCCGGACCCCCTGGCCCTATACACCCCCCCCCAGGTCCCCCGACCGCAAACAGACAACAATCGGACTCCGAGGATCAACCGCAAACAGGCAACCGGCCCTCGAGGCCTGTAAGAGGAAGCAACTGACAACACAGCCTGGACCTGACTCAATGTGACATTTCCCACCGGCTCCATATCATGACCACACCACACCCAAGCCTTTAATGACACAGACGGAACACAGACCGCATGGGACTTTTGCTAGGACTATGAGGAATTCCATGCTCCGCACTACCCTAGGACATTTTACCCATGGACAGAGAAACACATGATAAGCACACACCGGAGGTACCGGAGCCGGAATAGGCGGACACTATCTGTGGGGTATCACTACCCGCCCTAGAGAAAGCTTATACCACGCATCACTGGCCGATAGGCCCAAGAGACTTCCGATTCTAATGTGGGATCTACTGCTCAAGATGCCACCTGTCCACGGTATCCTAACTCAGGGGGGTAATGAGAGGCGGGAGGCGGATGGAGGGGATAGAAGGTATGGGCTCAATGTACAATGTTAACTGTGTGAAGAGGTACGGGATGGATGGACGACCGGCGCGGGCAACCGCCCCTCCCTCAATGGCCTAGTGATGACCGATTCAGGAGCAGGCCGGGGGGGCGAGGGCTCGCGTCGCTCGGGCACCGACATCCTGATCACATACGGGTCCAGACCCAACCTCAACATAGGGTAAACGGAATGATTTTGGTGGGGGGATATAGGAGAACGGACAGGTACTCCGGTTAGGGGGTGACAAGGGGGGCAGAATACTAACAGCCCAGGAGCTTGGGGGGAGGGCGGGAGGGACAGGAGATGCTCATGCAAGACGGCCCTACGGGAACACCAGAGAGGACAAAGCTAAGGGGGGGGCGGAACCGGAGGGAGCGGGGCTGGTGGGAATGGACACTGTAGGGCTCATCGCTATACACCAGTATATAGTACAATATTGGATAAGGGATCACAAGAAACGGCGATCGAGCCCAAAGCCTAATTTTATCATAGACGATTGAACCTACTGCAAGTATTTTTGTTATTAAGGTTAATGCTTTGAATTTACTGTTTATGTTTCTTGTTCAATGGCACTACACGAGGTATCGATACCGCACTGGTAAGGCACATACACACTGGCGAGGATGAGCAACATCCACACCATCACATGGAGCCCGGGGAGACTTCACGGGACTCCGGTAGAGACACAAGGTAACGCCTAGGAGTGAGTCACTCCGCGTCCAATTCGGTCTATACCGAACGCACATAGATACGGACAGAGGCTCCGGCCTTCCAACCACTCCCACGAGGGAAAGGCGCCAATAACCAGTGGCCGACATAAAACACCCAAGGGCGGCAGAGGGCCCTCACGACCACTGAGACGCAACAACCCTAACGCCGACTTACCGGCGGACACACCACACTACACATTCACATACACATACCGGACACAACACAAACCCATACTCCCACATGACCCCAAGGCAGCCGGGACACGGGACCGCAGAGACTCCGCTCAAAATGTCAATGACCCCAGCCAATCTCACGCTGGTTACTATAAATGCACGGGGCCTAAACAAACCCGAAAAGAGAGCAGCAGCCATGAGAGACTTCCAAGCCGCAAGGGCATCCATTATATTCATTCAGGAAACGCACTTCAAGGAGGGGGCCAGACCAAAGTTACACAACCATCACTATCCCACAGGATATTATAGTGACTATCACGGGGGTAAGGCTAGAGGGACGGCAATCCTGATACGCAAGGGTATCCCATTCCAGGAACAGGGCCTACAGACGGACAGGGAAGGCAGATATGTACTCCTAAAGGGGTCGATAGCAGGACGGGTGTACACTTTCGCTAATATATATGCCCCCAATCAGAGACATCACAAATTCCTCGCCGGAATACTACGCAGGATACGAGGGTTCACGGAAGGCACACTAATACTGGGAGGGGACTTCAATCTCGCCTTTGATACGAAATGGGACACTTCCTCGGGCACATCACAGGTACCGTCACAACACCTAACCACCCTCAGACACCTCATGTCCAAACACGAACTAGTAGACAGCTGGAGAGCCCACCACCCAGACGAGAGGGATTACACGTTCTTCTCCCACCCGCATAATTCATATACCAGAATAGACTATTTCTTCCTGACACACTACCACCTCCCACTCGTCCTACAAGTGGAACATGGTACGGCCACATGGTCGGATCACGCTCCAGTCACACTCACGATGGCGTCCCCACTTTATAGACCCAAGGTAGCGAAATGGAGGCTTAATGAATACCTCCTATCTGTGCCGGAGGTAAAATCGGACATAGACACAACCCTCCGAGAATATTTTGCCACAAACACATCATCCCAAACAACCCCGACGATCCTGTGGGAGGCGCACAAGAGTGCCATACTGAAGTATGAAAAGTGCCATACTGAAGAAACAAAGGGAGAGGGCTATGACAGACACCTTGACGAAAATAAGGGAGATTGATAACATGAACAAAACCCAACAGACACCAGACCACCAAGCCCCACTACTTTCACTACGGAGGGAACTATCTAAACTCCTACAGACAAAATACCACCGAGATGCGCTGCGACATAAAGCCTTTTTCGCACTACACGGTAACAAGAGCGGCAGGCTATTGGCACGCATGTTAGTCAAACGCAGGCAGCAAACATACATTGACCGTATTAGGGACAGTAAGAACACACTACATAGACAGCCTAACAAGATACAAGAGGCAATTAGGGCATATTACGCGAACCTCTACGCACTACCCAGACCACACACCCGGCAAGCGGACGCTAGACTAACAGAATCAATAAGAGAATATCTCACACTCCATCCGACACCGACGCTAGACAGGGACACATCTGAACTCCTGGACAGGGAAATAACACTAGATGAACTAACACAAGCAGTGAAACAGACAAAGACGGGTAGAAGCCCGGGCCCGGACGGCCTACCCCTATGCTATTATAAAACGTACGCGGATATCCTCTATGTCCCACTCATCACAATGTTTAATGCCATCAAGGAAGGCCACACACTCCCTAAACAATCTCTGACAGCACACATCACGATTCTGCCTAAAGATGGGAAAGATAAGGAGCACTGCGGGAGCTACCGCCCTATATCTTTAATAAATAGCGATCTCAAACTCCTGACCAAAATACTGGCGAACAAGCTGCAACCACACATACCCACTCTGGTGCACCCAGACCAGGTGGGCTTTGTGTTGGGGAGAGAAGCCCGCGAGAACACAATACGAACCCTCGCTTTGATGACCGGGGGTAGACGCGCTGCCGGGGGCCTTCTCCTGCTATCCACGGACGCGGAGAAGGCCTTCGACAGGGTGAGCTGGAGATACCTGTTCCAGACCTTGACCCACATGGGCCTGGGCTCGGGCATCAGGGGGTGGATAGAGGCCCTGTACACACAACCCTCAGCACACGTAATAATCAATGGCGCCCTATCGGAGCCGTTCGACATACTAAATGGCACGCGTCAGGGATGCCCCCTATCCCCGATCCTATTCGTTCTGGCTCTGGAACCACTATTAGCGGCCGTTAGAGACAATCCAGATATCACCAGGATAATGATAGGGGATACCCACCATAAAGTTGCGGCTTATGCCGACGACCTCCTGTTTTATGTAACCAACCCCGAAATATCCCTCCCTAACATATTGAAAACCTTCCAGGAATACGGGAGGTTATCCAATTTGAAGATTAACTTAACCAAATCGTTCATACTAAATATAAGCATCCCAGAGCGTAGGACAGAACCCCTGAAACAACATTTCACGTTTCAATGGGCGTCAAAGAAACTTAAATATCTGGGTATCTGGTTGACGAGGAAGGAAGGGGACCTATTTAAAGAAAACTTTACCACTATACTAGCGAAACTGCGAACAGAGATGCAGGAGTGGGCACACCCCCACATCTCGTGGTTAGGCAGGATACAGGTAGCGAAGATGAACTTTCTCCCACGCCTTCTTTACCTGTTCCAAACTATCCCGATACAGGTCCCACGCTCATTCTTCGCAGCGCTGCATACAGCGCTGATCCAATATGTCTGGAACGGGAAAAAACCTAGGGTCGGTCCCGCCTTGCTGACACTACCGAAAGATAGGGGGGGTCTGGCGCTGCCAGATTTCACCCTGTACTATAGGGCATGTCACCTCCTGAGGATAGTCGAATGGACTAAATCGGGCTTCCACAAGCCATGGAAACAGGTAGAGGAACACGTAGCGGGTACCCCGGTCGCGGTGCTACCGTGGCTGCCGCCGGGGGCTACAACAGGGAACCCCACACACTCTCCGTACACAAAAGCAACCTTACAGGAGTGGAACCGCTCAAAAGGGAAGCATGGCCTAACCACGTACCCTGGCCCCCTACTACCACTCATATATAACCCAAACTTCCCACCGGGAACAGACCCAAGAGCATTCAAAGACTTGATTAGGGAACCACTACCCAGACTTAGGCACACACTCACATCAGAAGGCCCTAGGACGCTAAATGATCTAAGGGGGCAACCCGAACACACCCTAATGACACACCTCAAATATAGACAGATAAGGAGTTACATAGCATCCCTCCCGCAAGGCCCAATACTGACGAGGGCGACCACCGCATTTGAGAATCTATGCCTAGAGCCTGGCCCGTTGGCACATGGGGTCTCCATCATATACAATATGCTACTCACGCTCACACCAACGGAACAACCGAGATTCATGGGAAAATGGGAAAAGGCTCTAGGCCACTCATTAGACAGAGGAGAATGGGAACAGATCTGCTATCTGACACATCACTGCGCCAGCTATAGCAAAACCCAAGAAACTGCCTATAAATTACTGACCCAATGGTATTACACTCCTGCGACATTACATGAACGAATCACTACACACCCATCCCACTGCTGGCGATGTGAGGAGGAATATGGCACTCTCATACACATCTGGTGGGAATGTCGTAAGATAACCCCCTACTGGAAAGCAATACATAAAATAATCTGCAGATACACAGATGACCCGCCACCCTTCCAACCAGCAGCTATGCTTCTACATCACACCCAAACCCCCAGATCCGCATATAAGAAATCACTCACTATACGCATTTTGAACACAGCGAAGGCACTGATACCTCTCTATTGGAAACAGACAGTAGCACCACCACTGACAGTATGGTTTACACATATGGAGGAACTTCAGTCCTTGGAAGAACTCCATAACTCAGCAAACGACACCTACCAAAAATACCTCAACACATGGACACACTGGATACTAAAGACTAATGCTCCAGACTTTAGCGACCTGCTCTCTACACCATTAAACACCTAATACAGAGGCACCACACGTTAACTCCAGTGAACACGTACTAGAACTATCAATCACACCATACACCGGGTTAGAGGACAGAGGGGTCGCCCCAACCCCGCAGGCACCACAAAGGGAAGGGACGCTACGAAGGCATCACTGAGAAAGGCTTGTAACCGGCCTCAGAAAGGATGCTGGGGGGAGGAGGTAGCACATCCACAAGGGGACCATGTCCTTACCCCATGACGGCGGAGAGGCCGATAAGACCCATACACTCATTCATGATATGATACGCTCAAGGGTAAGAGACACCCGAGAACCATGGAAAGACGGAGCGGAACTGGCGGAGGCCACGGCTGCCTTGGGGCCTGCCATACCCCACACTAACACGCTGTAACACAATACACATAACTCTACACACCGACACAACGAGAGAGACATGGATCACGCTAGACGCGGTAGATTCACGAATCCACACCCAAGAGTACAGAAAGTTAAAACTATTACGAATATTGGGCATTCACAATCTATATGCATGTACAAATGAGCATGATATTTAGATGTATGTATATACAAAAATGTATTCATTAATGGACCTGCGAGTCCTCTGTCAGAAGGGGCGCATGTGCCCGTGTCAATATCCGAGTATAAGCTAATGTTGACAAAGATTCCACAAGTTGTAAATAGGACCTGCGAATCCCGATATATCTTTCCTTGCTTGTTGAAAAATGTGAAAAATTACAAATAAAAATCATATTTACAAAAAAAAAAGAGCCAGGCAGAAAAGTGGTCAAGGAAGAGGAGAGGGGAACCAGAGGGCAATAAATAACGGCAATGTTAGCAGAGAAGGGTTTGAAAAGGCAAATGTAATGAATTTCAAATGATGGGAAAGAGAGGTAAGGAGGGGTGGGGAGAGGTTTGAAGGAGCAGTGAGGTGAGAAGAGAAACCCTACACCACCACCTTTACATTGAGTGTCTTGGGTTGTGGGTAAGTTGAAGACCACCAAAGGATAAAGATGCAGGGGTAGCAGTGTCAGAGGGGGGAGCCAAGTTTCTGTTAAAGCTAGTAAATCTATGGAACGAGGGATGAAGATGTTGTGGACAGCAGTGGATTTCGTAATATTGCAAACAGAGCGTGCATTCCAGAGGGCAGTATTGAATGAGGATTTAGAGGAAGAGTAACATGAGATGGGTATGAGATTGGTGTGGCTTCTTGAGTTAATACGTGGTGGGTTTGCTGAGATGGGACCGGGGTTTGGAGAGACATCACTAGCTGCTAGGAGCAGAAGGAAAGGAAGTGAAGGTGGGAGTAGGATTTGAAAGTTTTGTAGGAGGGTATGCATATAGAGAATTTGGGAGGAGTTTGAGGAAATAGGCTGGAAAGGTATATGTAGAGTGCATGGGATGAATAGAAATAGGAGGGGAGTAAAGTGGAAGTAATGAAGATGGTGTTGCCAGGGACAGGTGAGCAGAAGGATAGGGATATTTCAGTAATGAGAAAAGTTACTGTGGAAGTGAAAAATAGAAAGGAGAACATTATTTAGATAAAATGTGTTTTCTTATATCGATATGAAGATTATACATATGCACATATATAATCATAGATATATAGAAGGCTTGGCCTGTAATTGTGGGAGGCACTTAAATTCCCTATTTAAACTCAGTGAGCCCCTGCTTACCTGTCTTCGACGATCTCGGAAGTGCTTCAGTGTACTTCCGGTTTGCAGATCCGTAAACGTCAGTATTCCCGCCCGCCGGCAGCCCGGTTCATACGCCCGGTGGCTGTATTCGTGAGTATTCCGCTTCCTGCCTCTCTCGGACGGCATCGGAATCGTAAGTTTAGCCCTGTCGCTCACGGGCTCGCATTCAATCCGCTGCTTTTCTCGGTCAGTGTAACACGTTCAGTTACACTTACACCTCGTAGTCTCTTTCAGCCACAACGGGTTGCCATACGTTTTCGTTCAGGGGGTACGATTATCTTCATTCTGTTCCGTATTCAGGGGATGTGTTCACGTTTTAAGCTAAGTCTTAGTAGTTACGTTTGATATGAAAGGGGTTTAAGCGGTTTAGTAGTGCCCAGTATTCTCAACTTCGGTGTTTAAAGTAGTTATGTGGTCCCCTTAAATGTCATAAATAGCTAAATAGTGTGAATAGGGGGTATGTTGTTCCATTGTGTTAAATGGCTGTTCCTGTCCTGTTTTTGTTGTAGTTCTTACTAGTACTGACACTTTTCGCAAGTGGCCCTTCGCGGGTGTACGTATTCGCAGCTTTGTTAAGAGGTAGGCCTCGGTGTCACCCAGTTCTTGTGTGTATGTTGTAGTTAAATAGTACATATCATAAATAGGTCACGTTTCTTTTCCTTTAGTTCCATTGGTTCCCTGCAGGATTATACTTTATTAGGTCAAGTAAAGTTTCCTTCCTCAGCAGGTATGTTATTGGTGTGTCCTGGCGGGGGGGGGGGGGGGGGGGGGGTTCGAGGACTAGTTGTAATTTCTCCCGCCAACTTAGGTATGTTCCCGTGGGCTCTTTGCCTACAAGGTTAGAGGTCCCGCAAGGCATAGGTCAGCCCTTACGTTCCGAGGTTCAGGCCAATCGTCCCAACGCATAGCTATAGCCTTGCTTCAAAATTAGTTAGGGCCTCACCAGTCACGGCCAATCGTATTGCTTCTTTTTAGGTCACCGAGAGGCCAACTCCCCGCCACCCACCTCAGTGGCACCAAGGCCCCACGCGCCAAATCATAGTTAGAGCCTCTCATAGCCGCTTGGCAAGTAGTTAGGGCCTCATCTGCCACCAACAAAAGCTAAGCTAATACAATTTCGCCTATGGGCACTAGCCTAGTAAGTGGGGTCCCTCCAGCTTTTTATTTTCAACACTAAACTCGCCCTCTCTGCCCCTTAGAATGTCCAACGCTTCGGTGTTAGAAGACAATCTGTCGGTTTCCAGCACCCCGCTCAGGTCGGGCACGCAGAGAACGCAACCAACCCCTCCAAGTCCAGCTTCCAGCTATCGCTCCTGGACTATCCCTAAGATTACCGCTGAACTTAAAAAGAGAAATATCCCTTATCCGGCTTCAGCTAGGAAGAACGAACTGTTTCGTTTATTGAACTCTACTGAGGATAACGAAAGGCCTGGCCCTAGTTCACAGGTTAACGTACTTAATAGCCTAGCTGAATTACACGCCATGATGGCCTCCCTGGTGTCCTCAGTTGCCACCATCAATAACAGATTGGATAACCTGGAAGCTAATAACGTCCCTTCAGTCCCCGAGATGCCCGGGCCGGTTGTCCAACCCACGCCCGCTCTAGGAGGTAACAGTGACCCTCCACCGGCTAGGAAAGTTTCCAACCTTATTAATCCTATTCACCTGATACCGCAGTCTCTCAGACGTGACATCATAGAGGGAAAGGATGTTAACTTGGCCTCGCTACTGATAGCGGCTCAAGACGTGGTTGAAAACAGGGCATACACGTTTGAGGACCTGTCAGTAGTGATGAGGGCCAGGGACCCTAGGTTGAATAGGAAACTTAACATCCCTGAGTTTGTATTGGCATTTGGCCTATACAGAGACGTTATCTGTACTGCTTTTCCCCTCCGCAGAGAGGAGCTGGATTTGTACCTTCACAAGGTAATAGAGTTGGCTTATAAGTACGGGGGCTTTGCCTTCTACGACTATCACAAGTCGTTCTCCGCTAGGTCAGCCGCTTCGTTGTCCCAGTATAATACAGTCACGGACTGGGGTCAGTTAGATACAGAATTGTTTCTCATGCATTTTGCAGGTCTCAAAACCCCTTCCTGTGCCATTTGCTCATCTGCAGCTCACTCTATTAATTTCTGTCCCGAGAATGTAGCTATCCCCTCTACCAGCAGCGCCAACTCCGATTTCCAGTCAACTTCCAGCCAGAAGGAGGTTAGAGATAAATTAGGCAGGCCCATAGTGTTCTTGGGAAAAGCTCAGGTCTGCAATAATTTTAATGCTGGGGGTTGTAGTTACAGTGCTTGTAGGCTGCTGCATGTGTGCTCGCTTTGTTTCAGGGCACATGCCAAGACGATGTGCCCTAACAAATTGTACCCTAAAAAGGCTTCTACTCCAATAAACATTCCGAGTTTGCAACGTTACCTGGCTAATCATCCTTCTTTACATCTGGTGGAATTTCTCACGTCAGGGTTCACTCACGGGTTTCACACAGGCTTTGTCTCTCTCCCCTCAGGCATCCTGGAGTGCCCCAACCTTCAGTCAGCTCTCACAGACCCCGATACCCTACAAGTTCTCTTACAGAAAGAAGTGGATAACGGCTTCATGATAGGCCCTTTCACTACTCCTCCTTTCTCCTCATGGAGGACGAACCCTCTAGGTATCGCCACTGGGAAGTTTAACAACAAAAAGAGGCTTATTATTGATTTTTCTGCACCACACGCTTCTCCCACACCTAGCCTGAATGCACTAATCCCGTCAGAAGATTTTTCTCTTCAGTACGCTAGAATTGATGATGCCATTCAGGCGATTATTAACTCCGGGAAGGCGGCCTGGTTAAGTAAGTCGGATATTACCAACGCCTTTAAGTTACTTCCCATCCATAAATCACTCTGGCATCTGCACGGAGTTAAGTGGCTAGACAACTACTATTTCGCTACCAGGCTTACTTTCGGCTCCAAAAGTAGCCCCAAGTTATTCGACCTATTCGCCGAAACCTTGACATGGCTTCTCCTTAACTTCTGCAGATGCCCAGTTGTGATACATTATTTAGATGACTTCCTCACCATAGAACCTCACCACTGCACTCCACGCAGCCTTCATCTCTTGCTCACGCTCTTCAAAGATTTAGGTGTCCCCGTAGCCCAGGACAAAACTGAAGGTCCCAAAACCGAAATTACTTTTCTGGGGATTACACTCAATTCTGTCACCATGCACGCCAGCCTACCCCAGGAGAAAGTAGACCGGATTCTATCTTACATTAGCACCTGCATGTCACTAGGCACTTGCACCAGGAAACAGCTACAGTCACTTTTAGGCTCACTTAATTTTGCCATGAGAATAATTCCACAGGGTAGGTCGTTCATTTCCAGGATCCTTTCACTGTTGCACGGTCTCCCTGACGATGACTCCACTACAACCCTAGACGAGTCGGCTATAGCTGACCTGAGAATGTGGCAGCTGTTCCTTTCCTCGTGGAACGGCAGGTCGCTGTTTGTTCCCCCCGTTTCCGACGATTCCCCAGTACTCTGGACTGACGCTTCAGGGGCCTTAGGATATGCGGCCATTTTTGGAGACGAGTGGCTATACGACTCCTGGCCGGTCGAAACCACGTCACTCGAGGGATTCAGTACCACCTCCTCTCTTTTCGAGATCTACCCTATCGTAGCAGCAGCTTACACGTGGGGGGTAGAGTGGAGGGGGCAGTCAGTCAGGTGTTTTTGTGACAACTTAGCTACCTGTAACATAATCAACAAGGGCCGCTCTCAGTCCCTCACGATCATGAACCTAGTCAGGAGACTCACTTGGCTAGCAGCTAATCTCCAGTTCTGCATATCCTGTGTTCACGTCCCAGGTATACAGAATACTGCCGCTGATGCTCTGTCACGCTTCAATTTGCAGGAGTTCTTCAGGCTACATCCTACTGCTTCCCAGCGACCCAGGGTACCTCCAAAGTTCGAAGACCTGGTAATGCATTAAGCTCTCTCCTACATCTGAGCGGCACGCTTGCTCAGGCGGGTTTATCCCTCAACACAAGGAAAGCCTATTACAGAGCTTATGAACTGTTTTTGTGTTTCATTCGTAATTACTGTGTAATAAATGTTTTTTCTGTTGAAACCATGGTTGCTTTCACAACTTTTTGCCACTTTTCTCTTAATCTATCTTACAACACAATCAAACTCTACTTAACGGGAATCCAACACTACATGTTAACCTCCTTTCCCAACAAGTCTCCTTTCCTATCTTCCTACCCTCTTAAAAGTGTCCTCAAAGGCATTCACAACTTGTCAGTACACATACCCACTAAACGCCTTCCCATAGATAGTAAGTTGTTTAAGAATTTGTCCGATGTACTCGACACGTCCCCTTTCGAACATATCACAAACCTCGTTATCAAATCAGCGGCTTATCTAGCCTTTTATGGTTTCTTGAGACCCAAAGAGTTCACTGTAGAGAGAGCTTCTGATTTCAGCTCGTGCCTCCAAAAGAAACACTTAATTAAAAATCTAGATCACTACACTTTGTCCGTTACCCGTACCAAAACAAGCCAAACAGGCCCACCAGTGGAAATTAACTTTTATCCCACGTCAACCAAATGGTGTCCCGTCCGAGTATTGGATAGGCTAGTAGCAGCCCAAGCTAGTTCCGCTCCTGATAGCCCACTTCTAGCTTTACTAGGGAAACCCCTGACCACAAAATCTTTATGCTTTACATACGCACCCTTTTACTCCGCTTGGGACAAAACCCACGTTCTTTCTCGGGCCATTCTTTTCGCATTGGAGCAGCCACAGCTGCCTCAGGTAATCATGTACCGACACACATAATTAAAAACATGGGGAGGTGGAAATCATCTGCATACAACAGATACATTCCCAATCCAGAGAAAGAGATAAGGCTGGCTTTCTGTGATATGACTAAATGATGTACCGCTTAATAAACGCATTTTGTTTCAATGGTTATTATTTTTGCCCTCTTTTACAGGCCTAACCTTACGTCAGTTTCGGCACACCTCAACTGACTTGCTATTAAGGAACTACTTATTTTTAAACCCTGTTTTCCTTACGTCCTCGGAATGTGCCGTACACAAATAGAAGGCTTGGCCTGTAATTGTGGGAGGCACTTAAATTCCCTATTTAAACTCAGTGAGCCCCTGCTTACCTGTCTTCGACGATCTCGGAAGTGCCCCTCCCACCGCACCCTCAATTTTATCATATTCCTAGGTGGGCCCTCTTTTACAGGCCTAACCTTACGTCAGTTTCGGCACACCTCAACTGACTTGCTATTAAGGAACTACTTATTTTTAAACCCTGTTTTCCTTACGTCCTCGGAATGTGCCGTACACAAATATACATACACATATACCTATGAGCAGTGTCGTATTTTGGAATTGTGCTGCCCTAGGCATGACTAAATTCGGGCACCCTCCTAATCTAAATTTGCCCTACCAATTTTTTTTTTTCAGGGCCACATTTTTTTACATACAGCCATTGATACATGCAGTGGTGTATTTTGGATTTGTGCTGCCCTAGGCACAACTAAATTGGGGCACCCCCAAAATCTAAATTTGACCCCCCAATTTGTGTCAAGGACACTTTTTTTTGACTGACAGACACATGCCCTCATTGATACATGCACTAATATACACTCACTGACAGATACACAGTCATTGGCACACACATACAGTCATAAGCACACACTGTTTAACCAACACACACTTTCACTGACAGACACACACTCTCAGATACACATAAAATGACATACACACACTGACACACACTCACAGGCACACCCATTCTTACTGAAAGACACACACACTTTCACTCACTCACAGACACACACTGACAGCTGCACTCACTCACTCACTCACAGTAAGGTGGACAGCCCCAGAACACAGGCAAGCAAGGCAATTGTCTTGGAGCTTGGGGTGGCATTTTTTGGCGCCCCTCCTGAAAGTTCTGCCCTAGGGAAATGCCTTGTTTTCCTTGTGGTAAATACATCCCTGCCTATGAGTGTTTAAACCATGGCTAAGGATGAAATGTCATCTTCTTCCTTTGTACCAACCTTCCATGAATTAGAAAATGTTCTAAGAAATATAGAAAACTAGATATATAGATAGGGAGCAAGATAGAAAGACAGACAGACAATTTAACATTGTAAGGACAAAAAGGATCTTAATCTGTATTATAGACAATTTAACACTGTGGATGTATTATTCACAGCTACAGTGTTTTTGTGTCCATTTTTCATACATCGCAAATTATATAAATTGTGCTTTATAGAAAATATATCATCCTCCTGTTCATAGATGTTTTTGTTTTTTTCTAAAACTGATGGCTACAGAAAATGGGTATTATAATATTGTGTTATAACATATAGTTGATTATGGTCAGATACAATAACTGTGATTCTTAACAGCTTTATTTGATTTATCAGCAACCTTGAAGCACATTATAGATTATATTTGCATGCCATCCATTAATCTTAATCAAACAGGAGAGAGCTAGGAGTTACATAGAATACACATTCATTTGTAAAGGTCAACCAAACAACTCATAAATGGATTTTACGTGGACAAAGAGAAACATCACAGCGCATGCACCTCATGCACGGGTCTTAGAAAGCGTATAGTCAATAAAAGAGAATTTGCCATATTTATATAAAATTAGGCTTATCAAATGATTATATGACACATTATTAATCCAAAAATAAAATTATTTATATGTGTCTTGTAACATATTTAATAAATAGAATATTTAGTTCAAAAGTCCTGCACCCACTCTCTGCTCGTACTTTAACCTCTGATTCTCAACTTCAAGACTTCCCTAGGGCTACACCTTTCCTTAAGAACTTCCTTTGCCACTCCAGTAGACTCTCCTCAAAGCTCTTTCTTTTAAAACGTTTTTGAAAACCCACTTTCTCAAGAAGACCTAGCAATTAAACTATTAACTTCCTTCCACCTCTCTCCATGCCCACACCTCTGTAACCCAACCTTAATTTTTTGTGTAATTATATACCACTCCCCTTGCATTGTTAGTTTGATCAGGGCCCTTGCCATCTTCTGTTCCTGTATCTTTGACTTGACCTGCAACTATGTGTTTGTTAGTCCACCTACTCTACAACACAAATTAGTGTAAACCAGTCATACTAAAATTAAAGTATAATAAAATATACATAAGCAATGCCTTTGAGCTTAGCTGATCCCCTGGGAGACACCCATCAAGGAAGCTCCAATGCTGTATATAATGGGGAAGCACAAACAGTTAATAAAAACATGCTTTCAAACTTTATAAGCACTTACAAAAATCATGCATAAATACAGCACAAGGGGAGCTACAAAAAAAAAAAATACTTTCAGTCCTGAACTTGTTGTAAATGCTAATAAAGTCTAGACATACTGTAGGACTCTGTGGAATATTTTGGCACTGTAAAAATGACAATAATAATTAATTTGTACTTGTTCATGCTCCTGCCAACCTCTGGACTTGTCAGTGCTCTTATGATGAGAGTAGAGTGGTGACATACTGCTGCAAACTCTGTTTCAAGGGGAATTTATTGACCCTTTAAATATTTAATGCTGAGCATGTCTGTTAAGCTCTCTCCCAAGTACTTCCCTTTTCCAAGAAGTAGAGTTAATTCAAATCGCTTGTTTAGTAGTGCAACCACTACGGTATGTCCTCTTATTCACCAGGATATATTTGCGTCATCCTTGATAATATAAATGAGAGAGATCCAATGTGATTACCTATCCAGCACATACTTCTGTGTATACCCCATTGTAGCCCCACAATACACATGAAATAAGCCTGGATCTGATGTCACATCTTCTGACCAAGCTTACGCTCCCATCTAACATGAATGAGGTCCATGCTGTCTCCCTTACTGGTTGCAACAGAAGACAAACAAACATTTCACGCGCCATTCTGCTATTCTGGCAGAAGCATTAGATAACTTTGCTTATAATAGTTTCAATTACTTTGTGCTTAAAAAAACCCAAAAAACAATAATTGCCTACATATACTTATAATAGTTTTCTTTACAGGCAAGTTCCAGAAATACAAATACAAAAAGAGAAGTCCTGCGCTTAAGCAGCAAGGACTACAACACACATCAGCCCCAATATATAGTAAAAACCAAAGAAAAGAAAATGTTACTTGCGCTTTGTCCTTAATCCCTATGTATATTTAGACAAATGGAGGTCATTTAGTTGCTCCAATGGCCATTGGAGGGATGCCCGCCTGCCAACGTCAAGGCAGACCCCCCTAAGCGGGTCCTAACACTGACCCTTCAGCCTGCTTCCTTGAGCTTCTGGCAAAGATATCTCTAATGAGACAGAAAGGGGTATTTTTTATATTCCAGAAGTAGTTCTATCTCTCTTAACCTTGAAACATCCTTTCTAAACAATGGTTGGCACATATAAAGTTTCTGGATTCTGCAAGACCTTTACAGCATTATAGCTAAAGACAAGTTAAAATCCCATTTCTGCTCACGTTTGCTTTATGGTGCAATTGTTTTTGTTATAGGCGCGATCTTTCTATGACCCTGCGTTGGAAGTAGCAATCTAGTTTGAGGTTATGACCCCACTGGTTGTTTTCTCAAATAAAGATATATTGTAGGGATCACAAAAGAAAGCAAAAGGGAAACACATTTTAACTAACTTTTGTAATCTCTTCAATAAACTTTATATACAATCAATCCTTGATTTATGAGAAAAACAGGGGAGATTGTGTATTTAATATGTTTACATTTAATCATTTCATGGCATACAAAGAACATATTTTTCTATGTTATAGTTAATTGTACAATACAACAATATCTACCAATAGAACGTTTAAACCGTGCTTAACTCTTCAACAGTCAGACGGAAATATTGTACTGCACTGTTACTCTCAAGGGTTAATTATATAAGGTGATCTTTGCTGCCTCATTTATTTTGCAACATAAAAATATTATCCCTTATGCTTGGTCAAATTTAGGAGCATGATGGGGCCCCTCATAAAACCTTTTTTCCCCAATGTCACCTCCACTAGATCTAGCATTAAGTGCCTTTTTACTATCTATTCATTACATATTATATAGCGTATTCTACATGATGTATTTTATTTTCCTCGCAAAGAATAATGCATCGACATATGAGCTACACTGTGTCTAGCAAAGCTAATGACACCCAGGGCTCAGCCATTAACCTTGAAGGAAGAAAAGCTAGGCCTCGTGATTTCAAAATTAGTTGGGCCTATATTTCACAGTGACAAGCATTAGTAATGAATAATTAAGCATTTAATATTATGTTGCTTTGGTGAAAAATTATCATTTCACCACTGATGGTCTTTAAAGCGAGTCGGTATTACTGGGCTACATTGACGGAGTGTCTGGGAGTGCTTTTGATGAAATAAATGTTTTTTGATTGCTGGATGGAAGCAGCTGTAGATATTACATTTAAAATCTCTTTACAGCAGAACAGGGAACCTGCTGAGAGAATTTCATCAAGAATTTAAGAGGGGAAATTCGCCCAAGAATAGACTCATGTCTCACGCCAGCTTGCCTGAGGTCAAACTGTGTTATTCCCCATAATACTTAGTTAATGTCACAGAAAGGAATAGTTGAGCAAATAGAAAGGCCTCTACAAATTAACCTTTTAAAACTTTTTCTGCAAGCCTTGGTTGATTTAGTGACATTCATTTTTTATCATGATGTGAAGTCTGCTCTTTGAAGTAGCTTAGCATCATTGTTTTGATAAATGATATCAGAATATTTTATGATTTTAAGATATATCTTACAAATACATTGCTAGTTGACAAGGAACATGTGAAGTGAAAATATAGCATAGGATGTTGCTTCTCTATTGTTGATGTAAATCATTGCTTTGCATTTGACAAAGGATTAAAACACTATTCCATAGCAATGCAACCTGAACCAAAGCACAGCTCTCTCTTACATTTATTTAACGATACATGGACATCAATATTTATTATTAGTGAAAATATTTTATGAATAATACCCTCTGTGTAGTATTTTTTTAATAACCATTTCATTTTAGGTAATCGTACTCTGAGCAACCAGATCAGATTTTGCTGCACGATACATAATAGTCAATAACTCCAAACTCTTCTTCAAAGGAACTTCTAACATGCCAACATTGTTGACCTCTCTGAGATCTTCACCTTTGTTCAAGCGTGGATTATGTGAATGACTTCCTTGGAGAAGAAAATCTGAGATTCTGCAACATTATTCAATTTTTATAAAAAAAAAATACATAGATAAAACAATTATACTTCCTTAGTCACTGAGGTTTTGATATTATCTCTCAAAATCAGGGTAACGATAAAAACTCCAGTTATCTATGTATTGCAGTACTATTGCACATTAGGATACAATATTACAGCTTCAAACCAATGGTAAAAAGGGTTTAATTTGGAATAATTACTTTTCTACATCTGGTGAACCTTCCACTATCAGTTTTTATAATGTTTTCATTTTTCTTTTTCTTTTTTTTATATTCTAAGCCATATCTATTATACGGTTATCTAGTTAGTTTTAGGCCCTCCGTTTGAATTTTAAAAATAAAATAAATGTTTTTACATAGCTCTTCTAAAGCACCATGTTTCCCTTGGGACTGCCTCCCACTCCTCCTCGCATGACATAATTCTGGAGACACGGCTCCAGGATTACAGGCCAACCCAACACTCCTAATAGAGGAGCATTGGGGACTATAGAAGCATACATGGTGCTCGTCATGATTCGCCAATGATTCTCTTGCCACAGAGCATCATTCACAAAGAGAGAGTAGTTTCCTTTTATGCCACATCTGCATTGGTGAGCTTCTACTATCCACGCCAGTACTCCCATACAGTACATTTGGATCATGACACACTTCCTGGAACATTGTTGCTGCACCAATATATCCACAGACGGGGATCATACTGCTCAAGCGCTACTATTTGGAGCTGATCAGAAGCTCCAAAAAACTGTAAGTGCATTTCTATATTTTCTTCATCAAAAATAAGTACCTGCTACACTATATTTTGTCTCCTGCTCTTTTACATGCACAGAGTTACATGCACAGAGCACAAAAGTTCAAGGCTGGAAAGATGAAGGCACATGTGCCAAAAGTTTTAAAATAAAAGAAAAAAACACGGTTAAGCTGGCTTTTATCAGCCCAAACTTTGGAAACCCACTATATCAGCAGAATCACCGCATCACGGTAGTAATATTCCAAACACCGCTGTATTTCCCAACTTTCTTCCTTTTTCCTGCTGGTCCAGAGTGCTGTCATCACGACAGGTTTTGCCCCACTTCCTGAGGTATTCTCAAGTGTCCACGTCACACGTGTGTTCTCTATCCCATTTATACATTGTATTGGTTCCACAAATTGGTGCTTAACCCCTTAAGGACCAAACTTCTGGAATAAAAGGGAATCATGACATGTCACACATGTCATGTGTCCTTAAGGGGTTAAAGTAACAGAGTTAATTAATGTTGTTAGTTCAATTATATTGTATCCACATATAACATGATACAATCTTAGTTCTATTCAGTGGAAAACTAAATTATGCTACTAAAAGGGTACAATAAAAATGTATATGTAAGCATTAACTATAAATTATCCAAATTTTCCCAGAGGGAAAAGAAACATGACAGTGTGTAAAATACCATAACAGTGTATCAAATGCCAAGATACTCAGTGCATAAACCAAATTTTAGTTTGTTATAAATCTGTAATGAAAAGTAAGAGAGTCAAATAGAAATATAGAATGTGACGGCAGGTAAGAACCATTCGGCCCTTCTAGTCTGCCCAATTTTCTAAATACTTTCATTAGTCCCTGGCCTTATCTTATAGTTAGGATAGCCTTATGCCTATCCCATGCATGCTTAAACTTCTTTACTGTGTTAACCTCTACCACTTCAGCTGGAAGGCTATTCCATGCATCCACTACCCTCTCAGTAAAGTAATACTTCCTGATATTAATTTTAAACCTTTGTCCCTCTAATTTAAGACTATGTCCTCTTGTTGTGATAGTTTTTCTTCTTTTAAATATAGTCTCCTCCTTTACTGTGTTGATTCCCTTTATGTATTTAAATGTTTCTATCATATCCCCCCTGTCTCGTCTTTCCTCCAAGCTATACATGTTAAGATTCTTTAACCTTTCCTGGTAAGTTTTATCCTGCAATCCATGAACCAGTTTAGTAGCCCTTCTCTGAACTCTCTCTAAGGTATCAATATCCTTCTGAAGATACGGTCTCCAGTACTGCGTACAATGCTCCAAGTGAGGTCTCACCAGTGTTCTGTACAATGGCATGAGCACTTCCCTCTTTCTACTGCTAATACCTCTCCCTATACAACCAAACATTCTGCTAGCATTTCCTGCTGCTCTATTACAATGTCTGCCTACCTTTAAGTCATCAGAAATAATCACCCCTAAATCCCTTTCCTCAGATGTTGAGGTTAGGACTCTATCAAATATTCTGTACTCTGCCCTTGGGTTTTTTACGTCCAAGATGCATTATCTTGCACTTATCCACATTAAATGTCAGTTGCCACAACTCTGATCATTTTTCTAGTTTACCTAAATCATTTGCCATTTGCCATTTCCCTCCTGGAACATCAACCCTGTTACATATCTTAGTATCATCAGCAAAAAGACATACTTTACCATCAAGACCTTCTGCAATATAACTAATAAAAATATTAAAGAGAATGGGTCCAAGTACAGATCCCTGAGGTACCCCACTGGTGACAAGCCCAAGCTTCGAATATACTCCATTGACTACAACCCTCTGTTGCCTGTCACTCAGCCACTGCCTTACCCATTTAACAATATTGGAATCCAAACGTAAATATTGCAGTTTATTGATAAGCCTTCTATGTGCAACAGTGTCAAAAGCCTTACTGAAATCTAGGTAAGCAATGTCTACTGCACCACCCTGATCTATAATTTTAGTTACCCAATCAAAAAAATCAATAAGATTAGTTTGGCATGATCTCCCTGAAGTAAACCCATGTTGTCTCTGATCTTGAAATCCATGCATATAATGTACCAGACTCACCATTTAAACCTATATAAATCTGGACAACTGGACAACTGATTTGTTTTATAACTTTAATGTGGATTTCATACTTTAATGCTGAAGGTTAATACTCTACTTTTAGTATTAAAAATATTATTATAGCCACTCCAATCACACATCTTCCTATTCACATTTTTTTTTCTGAAATATGTTTGAATTGTCTCTTATGCTTCCACCAACAACATGTGCAAGCCAAGAGAAAAATTATTTTCTGTAAGGTTTGTCCCACTCACTGCTCCACTAATTGACAGTGAATAGAAGAAGGCTGCCATTGAATGAGAAATCATTTTATATACATAAATTAGGCATTCATTATTTTAATAATAATATGCTTATTGAACTTGCATTCACGATAAAATTCATGTTTTAAAAATGTAATAGTTGTAAATATTTTTGACAGGTATTATTGAATGTTCTATTCGATATAATACAGGCATAAAAGAAAAATTTTCAGGAATCGTCATGGAATCTACATAATATATTCATCAAATGTATGTTTATTTTTATTATTTGTACAAACCTTGTTTACATTGAGAGCTATGAACAAATACTGTATTTTTATAATTACCAGTTCGTCTACAGATCCAAGCTTTCTATTGTGTTTTTTAGACCATGTGTTCATGCACCAGAGAGGCGATGACTGAGATTAAAATAAATTTCCTGCATAATTGAATGATTCCTTTGGGGATTTAACATGCAAATTACATTATCACCATGAGTCAGTGCCTTTTCTCGATACAAGTACTATAAAAATAGATAAAGGGATGTTGCTATCATAAACTGAACATATACTGCAAAGGTTTTTATACTACAAAGGAGGTTTCAAGAAAATCAAAACTAGGAACATAAAAATGGATGCATAGCATTATGGCATATATGTACTACATTTTGATTTTTCAGTTTCTTTTTAAATAATTACTCAAGATTGTTGCTTAAACCGGGGCTGTACTGAAGGATTTAAAAGACACTGTGGTACAAAATGATCTTATATAACAAAACAAAAACAAAAAAGCCTAGTAACATCAACAGTTTATAATATAACATGTTTCACTTTCCTTTGGAGACATTCAACTAAATGATGGTTTCTTCAAATTACATAATGCAGTTTATGACTAATGACTCTGGAAATAAATGACTGATTATCATATCTTAAATAATTTTCTTTGTATACAAATTGATGAGTTGACAGTGACCTTTTTGTAAACATTGAATTCTTTGTAATTAATGTCTTTGGGACCCATACAAAGGTTATGGTTCTTTTTAGATGTGTTGGGTTATTTTTTGCTTTTTGTTTCATGTTTTGCATTTTGTATTGTTTTGTTTGTGTTTTGTTTTTATTTATCCTCGCCTGTGTTTTTTTTTTATCCTATACGTATATGAAGGTTCATAACTGTAGTTTAAAATAATTCTCCAAGCTTGTGACACAATTGGGCTCATTGTAAGTGTGCTTACATTGATGACATTGTATTGTAACATCCTTGTTCACATATATATGCACTCATATGCAAATATAAGTGCACTCATATATATATATATATATATATATATATATATATATATATATATATATATATACATATATATATATTTGTGCTCGGAATTTAAATACGTAATGGATAGTAACTGTGAGCAAAGTTGGTTGTGGTGTGCCGAAACCAACGTACGAGTGGGCCTGTAAATAAAAGAGGGCCCACCAAGGAGAATGTAATTATAACAGGGTGTAGGTGGGTGGGAACAATCAGCTGAAAGGCAGAGGTGAGTAGGGGCTGGGAGTTTAAGTAGGGGACTTACTCCTCCCACAAATTCAGGCCTCCACAAGTTCAGGCCTTTTAACTTGTGCTCGGAATTTAAATACGTAATGGATAGTAACTGTGAGCAAAGTTGGTTGTGGTGTGCCGAAACCAACGTACGAGTGGGCCTGTAAATAAAAGAGGGCAAAAAGATAAATTCGAGAAATACACACTTTATTGCATTTTTTACAAAACCAAGTTGCTGAAAGCTTGGCGAAGCTCTTTCTCCGGCTGTGGAATATATGCAGTATATATGGAGGATTTCCACCGCCCCAGTCTCTTGATGATATGGACCGGTGTGTTAGTGCTAGAGGCTGCTCCTATACGGAAGGAGTGCCTAGAGAATGCAATCGGGTTGTGTCCGAGCTTAGATAACAGAATTCTGATATGAACCATCAATTTTGCTGTGGTTAACGGGTGCCCTTGTAGTGTTAAGAGCGGAGAGTCCAGTAGGTGACCGTGCAGAGTTGACCGTAGGTGGTCTAGTACTTTTACCGGACACCAGGCATTATCAGTAGGGAAGAGAGGAATTATAGTAGGGTGTAGTGACCGGTTGGTTTTAGTTGTAGGGATCGAAAGTTGGTAGTGATCCTCTATTTTAGTGAGGTGTGATATTTTAAGTCTTAGCTTCGTATCTCCTTGACAAATTACGGTGAACTCTCTAGGTCTGAGAAAACCGTAGAAAGCGAGATATAAAGCAGATTTGATCACCGTATTTGTGCCGATGTCGAATGGGGCTGTGTCAAGGAGATTGCTAAGTGACCTGAAGATAGGCCCATCTATAGGTAATCTAATGGTAGAGAGTGGAGGTGAAACCTTTGATATTCCTTTCAAAACCTTTTTGACGGGGTATGAAGACAGGAAAGGTGTGTTGTTAGGAAAAAAAGGTGAGGCTGTGGTGCTGGACCCCCGTGAGATATAGTTTAATGGTGTTGTGAGATAGTTTAAGGTGTAGGTGGAAAAAAGAGGCAAAAGCCACCATGGTTTGAATAGAGAAGTCACCTTGTAAACCGAACTCTGCTGTGAATTTATTAAATATATTAAGAGCCCTATTGTAAGTGATAGCCGTGTTTGGTGATAATGCTTGGTGAGTGAGTGCTCTAGCATGGTTCAAGAGTGTGCTTAATCCAGGATTAGATCGTGGAACCGTGGTGTCCTGGATGGTTGTAGGTGAGCCGTTGGGAGTGCCTGAGAAAATGCCTGAAATTGAGAACGAGAAAGAGCGTCAGCGGCCGTGTTGTGAATACCCGGGATGTGAAAACAAACTAAGTGAAACTGGCCGGATGCTGCCAACCAGGTCAGCTTGCGAATCAGCCGCATGATGGTCAGGGAAGATGATCGCCCTTTGTTCACGATTTCGCAAGCTGCCGAGTTATCAGAGTAGCATTTGACTGCCTTGCCAGACAAGAGATGACCCCAGGTGTGTGCGGCCGCCACAATGGGATAAATTTCAAACAGTGCTGAGGTCTCTCTGAATCCTGGCAAGGCATCCGAATCAGTGGGCCAATGGCCCCTGAACCAGTGGTTCCCAAAAATGGCTGCAAAACCGGTATTGGCTGCTGCGTCTGTGTGGATGATGGGTGAAGAGGTGGAGAGAGGGGGAATAAACATGGAGATTCCATCCCAGTCCTTCAAAAACTTCCCCCACATAGCTAAGTCAGCCTTGGCGTGGGGGTCCAAAGAAACTGTGCCAGAGTCCGGAACTCCGTGCAGCAGGCAAAGGAGTCTGGATATGAAAGACCTTCCCTGCGGAATGATGCGCATCGCAAAGTTCAGGGATCCGAGAAGGGACTGAAGTTATTTCCTAGTGCAAACATCATTCCGCAGGAACAAGTTATCTCCCCTCTCAAACGTGACAGTTTGTCGTGGGGGAGGCTAGCTCTGAGGTTAACCGAGTCCAGTTCTATCCCCAGAAAGGTCAATTTAGTTGTGGGGCCTATAGTTTTGGCTGTGGACAAAGGGACTCCAAGTGTGGAAAATAGTGCAGTAGTGCTTCTGATTGCTGTGGGTGAAGGTGACCCTGGCTCTATTAGTAAAAAGTCGTCGAGGTAGTGGATAACTGAGTGACACCTGGTGACGTTCAGAAGCAGCCAGCATAGTGACTCTGCGAAAATGTCGAACAGTTTGGGGCTGCTTCGAGAACCGAAAGTGAGTCGTGTAGAGAAGTAATATTTCCCTCGCCATTTAACACCGTGTAAGTGCCAGAGTGAGGGGTGCATGGGTAGTAATTTAAACGCATTTGTGATGTCCGTTTTGCTAAGCCAGGGTCGATTACCAGATGATATGATGGACTGTATGGCGTCGTCGATGGTTACGTACTGAAGTGAGAATTCGTCTGCTGGAATGAGTGCGTTTATGCTTGGAACAAAAGAGGAGTGCGGTGCAGATAAATCAATAATTAGACGTTTTTTTTTTTGTTTTGTTTTTTTTTTTAATATTTGTGAATAGCAATACCAATGGGGTTAGTGCGCCAGGAGGAGAATGGTGAAGAGGTGAAGGGGCCGATCATGAAACCGTTGGTGATTTCAGAGGCAATGAGAGTGTCTATGGAGACTGGGTCTAAACGTGCTGACTGGAGATTAGGGCATTCTAGTGTACCTGGGGGAATGGCTACAATACCCGTGAGAAACCCTTTAGTGAA